>NW_027185720.1:7362877-7378772 GCF_028583685.1 Petaurus breviceps papuanus | reverse complement strand
ATCTATCTATCTATCTATCTATCTATCTATCTATCTATCTATCTATCTATCTATCTATCTATCTATCATCTATCTATCTATCTATCTTGCATTATGGGATCTCCAATACTTTTTTTTTGCTTTTTTGGAGGGCAATTTGGGTTAAGTGACTTGTCCAAGATCACATGGCTAGTTTTGTGTGTGTGTGTGTTGTGTCTGAGGCTGGATCTCCAATACTTTTTAAGAGTGCAGAGGGTTCCTAAGACCAAAAAGTGTGAGAGACACTGCCCTACCTTGTCAAAATCTTTATGAATCCTGACAATTATCCAATTTCTTAGCGATCTTTTCCACCTTTGTGTCATATGCCAATTTGATGAGCCCACTGTCTACACCTTATCCAAACCACTGATAAAAATGGTAAATAGGAAGGGACTAAGCAGAGATCCCTTTGGCACTCCACTAGAGAACTGCAGCTACAGACATTCAACCGTCAAACTAGTCAAGTCAGCAAGCACTTATAAAATGCCTACAATGTCCTAGGCTTTGGTGCTAAGTGCTGGAGATACAAAGAAAGACAAATGATAGTCCCTACCCTATGGAAGCTCAGTCTATATTAAAGAAGACTGCGTGAAAACAGTAATGCACAAATGAGATATAGACATGATAAACTGGAAATATTCAACCCCTGGAGAGGGAAGACGCTCATGCTAGTGGGGAGGAAAGAGGCTTCTCATCAAAGAGGGAATTTTAGCTGGTACTTGAAGGAAGTCAGAAAGAAGGCTGAGGAGAAGAGGGAGAGAATGCCTACTATGGACTATGGCCAGTGAAAATGCATGGAATGGGGACTATTTTGGATCCAGGCATTCAAATAGTTATGGATTCGTTTAATTATACTGCCAACCCAGCCATATCTTTCCATCTTTTTCATAAGAACACAAAGCACTTTAATGCTTCCCCAAAATTTAGACAAACCAAATAAAGAGAATTCCTTTTACTTGTCATTTTCGTACCTCTGTTCAAATAAATAAATCAAAAACAAATGAAGAAATACAGTTAGCCAGACATGATTCAGTGAAGAAGGAATGCTGGATCTCTTGGTTGTCACCATTTCCTTTCTAGGTGTCATTATTTTAACGATCAGCTACAGAAAGGGAATTTTCCTGGTATATACTTGAAAGTTACTTGTATGTGGTTTCCCCCTGATAGAGTGTAAACTCCTTGAAGGCAGGCAGGGACTGTTGCATTCTGCTCTTTGTATTTCTAGCACCTAACACAGTTGCTGGTACATAGGAGGCATTAATAAAAGCTCATTAATTGATTGAAGATCAATGGCTTAGTGTTTCCAGACTATTTTCTTTTCTGTCTCTGTCTCTCTGTCTCTCTCTCTGTCTGTCTCTGTCTCTCTCAAATCTGGAGTCCAGAATATCATTGATTCTGGACATTTGCCCTTCTCCAGCTCTACTGTACCTCCCCCATTCTTCTTTCACATGTCAGTGTTGGGGACTCAATAATCACACCTGCTGGTTCTTTAAGGGTTTTCATGGTGGAGTTCACCTGGATGAGTGAATGGAATTCATGGAGGGCAGCTGGGTGCTCCCTTGGGATTTTCTGACTTGGTTATCAGTTACTTATAAGCCATTTTGGTTCTGTTTCCAGTGCAGACATCATTCATGCATTGGACTGAATTACTTCCATTTTCAATGATCCTGAAAGTGATGGTGTGAATCTGTGATTTATTGGTGTTAGGGAACTCCTGGCGTGGCAATACGGATTGTCAAGCCCTCTGACTTGCCTGGAGTCACCCAGCTTGCTTGACCATAAGGCTAGCCCACTCTTCCCTGGGCCATGTGGATGTGCTTTTTTATTATTATTAAGGACAGGGGCTAGAGCCATGATGCCATTCACATCCCAGGTGAGGAAACTCTCTCCCAATGCAGGTCAACACCTGCTCTGCAACTGAGTCTTAGAGAAATGCCTCGGGCATTACAAAGTCAAATGACTTGTTCAGGATCACATGGATCTTCTTGATCTGGAGGCCAGTTTTGTATCCATTACACCAGAGCTGTGAAACTTAGCCAGGTCCCCAGATTCCTGATTGTGGTTGCCAGAGGAACCAGATTAGAATGTAATGGGGAAACGTTTAACAAAGTCAAAAACCAGATCTACAGTACAACACAGATGATGTCAGTGTGTGGTTTTCTAAGTCAATATGTGACCAGCAGAAATATGGTTCTGAGTTTGATACTTCGGCACTCTGCTACCACTGTCTTTCATTATGATTATGAAGAATATGAATGTCATTATGATGATAATAACAGCAGCCAATATTCATGGGTGCTTACTATGTGCCAGGCACTGTGCTAAGAGTTTTACAATTTTCATCCCCTTTGATCCTCACCACAGCCTTGAGAAGTAGGTGCTACATCGTTTTAGAGATGAAGAAACTGAGGCAAATCGAGGTTAAGTGACTTATCCAGGGTCACACAGCTAGTAAGCATCAGAGACCAAATTTGAACTCAGATCTTCCTAATTCCTTATTATGTCATGATTCCATTAATATAATTAATTACATTAAGAGAATAAATGATATAATTAATAACAACAAATGAGGCCAGGTGTTATCCTTACTATGAGAAGGCTAAAACCAGTACATCTTTGGAACTTGGGAGTTCTGAGTTGCAGTGGGTTAGCCTTTTCTTATTTTTTTTTTAATTTTTCTTTTTGCTTTTTGGAGGGGGGAAGGTAGAGCAGCTGGGGTTAAGTGACTTGCCCAAGGTCACATGACTAGTTTTGTGTTAAGTGTCTGAGGCCAGATTTGAACTCAGGTCCTCCTGACTCCAGGACCGGTGCTCTATTCACTGGGCCACCTAGCCGCCCCAGTGGGTTAGTCTTATTAAGTGTCAACACTGAGTTGGGCATTAATATGATAAGTCCCTGGGTTTGGAGGTAGGGGTACAGGGGAAGGAAAAGTTTCCTAGGGAGGAGCAAACTGGCTCAGCTCTGAAATGGAACAGTCATAGCTCCCAGGATGCTCAGTCAGAGTGGGGTCCCCCAGCAGCCTTTGCACTTCAAGAGATCGTCTTTTTTTGCTTTTTTGTTTGTTTTAAAAATTAAGGCCTAGTCTTTAAAAAAATAACAATGAAAAGTCACTGAGGAAAAAAGAAACGAGAGTCCTCCCTCTGGAGTCAGAAGGCCTGTGTGACCCCGGGGGTCTCTGTCCTCAACTGTAACATGAGGGAGTTAGATTAGATAGTCTCTGAGGCTTCATTCTTCCTCAGAAAAGAGCAAAGAAAGGGAAAAAGAGAAAAAGAAAGAGCAGGCAACCTTTTTTTTAGAGGAAGTGGCCTGGCTTATTCTTTATCTCCTTTATCCAGATCCCTTTATCTCTTAGTGACCCAGACAACACTAATGCTATAACATAATATATAATATGATATAATATAATAGGATATGAGATATGATTTAATGCAACAGAATAGAGTATGATAGAATAGGATAGGATATAATATGATATGATAAAAGGAAGTTGTACCTTAGTAGAGAGAGTTTCCTTGCTGGGAATTCCCTACACCAGTGAAATCACAGATGCAGACCTCACAACAGTAATAACGATACTAAAAACTCATGTTTAGATACTCCTCAGAGGTTTAGAAAACATTTTTGTCGTATTGACCTTTTGAGGTAGGTACCATCTTTTCCTCTGATAACATCATCTCTAAGTTATCAAGATTATATTTTGTTTTCTATACCTGCTTGTTTGCTCTCTTCTGAATTCGAGTGTAAGCCCCTTGAGGGCAGGGATGATTTTTTCTCTTCTCCTTATTCCCATTTCTTATTATGGTGCCTGGGACGTAGGAAGGGCTTAATAAATGCTCACGGACTCAACCTGACTTTCTATCCCAATCTGGTGACATCGGTTGGCCCTTGACTTCTGCCTGTGTCTGCTTGTGCCTGGGTTCTGCTTTCTCTGCTTTCCAAGCTCCCTGGTTTCTCTGTCCAGCTTTGGGCTGAAGCACCTTGAGAGATTTTGGGCCGGCCTGGCTTCTGTCCTAGCCCTGACCCTGAGCTCCTCCCCTGCTGTCCGCTCTACTGGGCTCTGACCCCCAGCCTCTCGAGTGACCTTCTATGCCTTCTTTTCTCCTTCAAAGGTGCACCTGATGTTCAGTTTATCTGTTAAAAAGCAGTTTACCTGTTAAACAGTTTATCCATTTTTAAAAAAAATCATGGTAAGATGGAGCCCGATACTTGGATTCAGGAAGGCCTGAGTTCAAATCTCACCTTAGACTCTGGATGAGTCACTTAACTGCTGCCTCAGTTTCCCCATCTGTAAAATGGGGCTAATAATAGTCCCCATTTTAAACACAGGGTTATTGTCAGATTCAAATGAGACAGAACATTTAAGGCACAGAAATTGAACTGTTATATGGATGTTAGCTATTATGACAGAGGTGATAGTGGTTTTTGCTGTCATCATCCCACATCTCTCTAAGGATGGCTGCTTCCTTAATTAACCATGTTCGCTCATCCTTATTTGAAAACCATCTTTCCCAGCCGGTGAGGACAGAACTCTGTACTATGGAGAATGAGTTAAAGATTTAGCTTGCCAACGCCTGCCACCTAGTGACTAATTAGTGTAAAACACCATGATCAAAAAAGTGTCTCCAGACAGTGCTTTCAGTTCAATTCAATGAACATTTATGAAGTTCCTGCTATGGACCAGGCACTCTGCCGAGCAGTAAGCATATAAATAATAAGAAAGGCAGTCCCTGCCCTAAGGAGCTTACAATCTAAGGGAATGGGGAGAGAGCATACAAGAGGAAGCTGGACACTACCCATTAGCTTGGTTGATCCAAGTGCCTTCCTAACATACCCATTGTACAGATGGTTGCCTGAGATGATGACATGACTTGCCCAAAGCCATACAGTCCAGCTTTCTGACTCACAGAGATCAGAGTTGGAAGATGACCTCAGAGGTCATCTGGTCCTACCCTTTGCTGAACAGAGATGGGGCTGTGGATAGAGTGGTGGACATGGAGTTGGGAAAACGAGATTAAATCCAGCCTCAAATCCTAAGCAAGTCACTTAACCTCTGTCTGCCTCAGTTTCCTCATCCCTAAAATAGGGATAAGAGCACCTATTTCCCAGAGTTGTTGTGAGGACCAAATTAGATTTATGAAGCACTTTGTAAACTTCAAAGAGTTCTATAAATGCTAGTGATTTATTATTGTTATAATTACTGAACGAATGAAAAAGCACTTAAGTGCTTATTACGTGCCAAGTTCTGTGCTAAGTGCTAAAGATACAAATTGAAGAACAAGATAGTTCCTGATCTCAAGGAGCTTACACTTTAACAGGGCAGGGTTTCTTAACCTTTTCTTGGACCATAGCCACATTTGGTACTCGATCTGCTGAAGTTAATGGATTCCTCCTCAGAACAAAGTTGTTTTGTTGGTTTTTTTTGCTTTTTGGAGGGCAACTGGGGTTAAGTGACTTGCCCAAGGTCACATGGCTAATTTTTGTGTGTATGTGTGTGTGTTAAGTGTCTGAGGCCAGATTCGAACCCAAGTCCTCCTGACTCCAGGGTCGGCACTCTTTTCACTGCACCACCAAGTTGCCCTTAGAACAAAGTTTTAAATGCATAAAATAAAATAAAATATGTGGAGTTACAAAGGAAATCCATGATGTTGAAATGCAGTTTGTTGTTATTAAGTCGTGCCCTTGACTCCATTTGGGGTTTTCTTGGCAAAGATATTGCAATAGTTTGCCATTTCCTTCTCCAGCTTATTTTACAGATGCGGAAACTGAGGCAAACAGGGTGAACTGACTTGACCAGGGTCACATAGTAAGTGTCTGAGACTGGATTTGAACTTATGAAGATATAAGCCCAAGTCTCTATCCACTTTGCCATCTAGCTGCTCACTGAAATATAGCTAAAAATGTACATATATACACATGTGTGTATACATATATGTACATATGCATACATGCATATACATACACATATATAAACAACTTCACAGACTGGAGTTGAAGAACCACTGTAACATGGGAGAGAAAACATATAGGAGACGGTGTCAGCTCCAAGGCAGACAGAAGGGTCCTGGGGGCCTTCCTGAGTGTCTTTTTCATTTCCACAGGATGGATTCCATGTCTGTTTTTGACGTGGAGCCATTTGACAGGGCCAAGGACATTGGTGGCCAGCATAGTGTCAGAAGCTGTACCTGCTGCCCCTGCCAGCTTCGATATCTATGTGGGCTACTTCTTTAGGTCATGGCCAGTCACATAGCAAAAGAAAGGGACAGCAGAAGTCGGGGGGCGGGGGGGGCGCTACACTGGTAACCACACATTATATGTATTTTAACTGATAGAAGGGCCTCCAGCAGGTCGGATAGATAAAGCCTTCACAGAGGAATTTTGGAAACCATGGACAAAAATCAGAGAGAATGAGTAGGCATGGGCTGGGTTACCATCTGGTCTGGTGGAGGGATGACTCATTTTGATGAAATAACAAATCCATGGGAACATCATATTGAAATGAAAAGTAGCACCATGTCTTTTTTTTATTATTATTTATTTATAACCTTCATTTAAATTTTTTTTTTTAGTAGGGCGGCTAGGTGGCACAGTAAATAGAGCACAGGCCCTGGAGTCAGGAGGACCTGGGTTTGGATCTGGCCTCAGACACTTAACACACACACACACACACACAAGACCTAGCCGTGTGACCTTGGGCAAGTCACTTAACCCCAATTGCCCTCCCAAAAAAAGGCAAAAAAAAATTTTATTTTTTGAGTTCTGAATTCTCTTCCTTTCTCCCTTACATATTTGAGAAGTCAAGAACTGTGATATCAATTATGCATGTGAAATAATGCAAAACATTTCCATATTAGCCGTGTTGCAAAAAAAACCAAGAAAAATGAAGAAAGTGAAAAAAAATATGATTCAATTCACATTCAGATTCTATCACTTTTCCTCTGGAAGTGGAGAGCATTTTTCATCATAAGTTTTTCTGAATTGTCTTGGATCATTGTATTGCTGAGAATAGCTAAGTCATTCATGGATGATCACGGTACAATATTGCTGTTACTGTGTACAATGTTCTCTTGGTTCTGCTCACTTCACTTTGTAGCAGTTCATGTAAAACTTCCCAGATTTGCTTGTCATTTCTTACAGCACAACAGTATTCCATCACAATCATATACCATGCCTCATTCAGCCATTTCCGATAAATGGGCAGCCCTTCAATTTCCAATTCTTTGCCAATACAAAATGAGCTTCTATAAATATTTGCATACATAGAGTTCTTTTCCTATTTTTAAAAAATTCTTTTTTTTTTTTTTGCTTTTTGGAGGGGGGAGGATAGGGCAATTGGGGTTAAGTGATCTGCCCAAGGTCACGTGGCTAGTTTTTGTGTTAAGTGTCTGAGGCTGGATTTGAACTCAGATCCTCCTGACTCCAGGGCCAGTGTTCTATTCATTCCACCTAGCCGCCCACCTATTTTTTTTTAATTTCTTTGGGATACAGACCTAGTAATGATCTTGCTGGCATAAAGGGTGGGAATGGTTTTATAGCCCTTTGCTTACAGTTCCAAATTGTTCTCCAGAATGGTTGGATCTGTTCACATCTCCACCAACAGATGGCTTAAAGATGGGAAGGATATTAATTGGGCCAAGAGAGATGAGGCCTAGATACCAAATATAACCCAAATCCTAGCACTCCAAACACTGTACCATCCTGGCTCTGAAGCATGGGCTAGTGGTTAGCTAGTCAGTCAACAAGCATTATATAATAGTACACTCTTAATATATGCTAGGCATTGTGAGACGCTTAGAGGGTACAAAGAAAGGCAGAATCACAGTAGCAGGACTGCAGCTCCTTGGTGTTGAGGTCTGGATGTGTGATTTAATTGTCACAGGGAACTCTCAGGGAGGAAATTCCCTCTACTAGTGCATTGACATTTCCAGTCTTAGGGAGTTGCCTGGGGCAGGGGTGGGGAGGCTGAGGGCCTCTAGAACCGAGGGCCATACATGGCCTCAAGGCCAGAGGCTCCCCACCCCTGGCCCAGGGTCACACAGTCAGTATGGATACCAGAAGCAGGGCTTGATGAGAAGGCCAGCTGCTACCATCCTGTCTTATTCCTCCCTATTGCTCCCATTTAAAATATGGTTGTTTCCAAAGATCTCGGGAGACATACACCTAAAACTCAAATTCTCCAGTTTATTGATGTAGCCCTTATGTGATGTCGGGGCACAAACTTTCAGAGATCTGGAATGCAGACATCTACACATGTACTTGAGCTGCCCACTGAAATGAGAAAACGGCGCCATCTGGTGTCTGCATCTGGGAATGCAGACTAGCTTCCATGGGTTCACTTGGCTTTATGCATTCATTTCTTCCTACACGGCTCTTGTAAATCCAATACTTTCGTAAATACAGGTGGGGAACTCATTATTCCTTCACAATAAGAGCTCAATACATTGTTTGGCATATTGTAGGTGCTTAATAAATGCTCATTTACGATGGAGATGGATTATCTCTTTCTAATTTGCCTGTTGGGTAAACTTAAATTTTTGTGTGTGGAATTGTGTAAAAGTGTCATTCAGAGGGTCATAGTAGATAATCAGATTGAAAGGTCTCCTTAGGAATCATAAGATATAGATCATAGATAATAGATTTCAGGTTGGAATTCCAAGCCATATTTGGAGTCAAGAAGGCCTGAGTTCAAATCCTGACTGATGCTTACCAGCTGTCATATAACCTCTTGCTACCTCAGACAACTCTCTTGGACCTGTCCACTAAATTGGAGGGTAAGGGCTTCACAAACAGTATAATAATGTTAGCTAGTATTTACATATGATTTCAGAGCACTGCGCATATATGATCTCAAAGCACTGTAACATATGATCTCATAACATACATGAGTTTAAAGCACTGTACATATAGGATCAGCCCTGGGATGCAGGAGCTATTGTCATGCTCATTTGGCAAATAAGGAAAAAAGCTGAGAGAGAGTGAATGACTAGCCCAGGGTCTTATAGCTGGTAGGTGTCTAAGGGAAGATTTGCACTCAGGTCTTCCTAACTCTGAGACAGAGACCAAGGTATCTGGCCGCCACTCACTTTAGTCTTGGCTTGCACATTTCTTGGATTTCAGTGAGGCAAATCTGGGCTCTCCAGTGCAGGTAATGTTACATTCTAATACTTCCATTATATGTGCTACATTATAATACAATAAATATGCTTCACACAGATGTAGCACTTCAGGGTTCCTAAAGTGTTTCATTTGATTCTCACAACAACCCTGTAGTCATTTTATTTATTTTTTATTTATTTTTATTTTTTGCCTTTTGGAGGGCAATTGGGGTTAAGTAACTTACCCAAGGTTATGCGGCTAGTATTTTTGTGTGGGTGTTAAGTGCCTCAGGCAGGAACCGAACTCGGGTCCTCCCGACTCCAGGGCTGGCTCTTTACTCACTGAGCCACCTAGCCACCCCCCTATAGTCATTTTAAGTGCTAGAATTATGCCTGTTCTGCAGATGACAAAACTGACTCCAGATGAGGTTAAGTGACTTGTCCAAAATCACCCAAGAAATGGAAAAAGTGGGATTTGGATTCAGGTCCTCTAACTTCAGCGTTAATGATCTTACTATTGAAATTGGAACTCACATGGTATGACTCCAAGTTCAGGGTGCTTTCCACTGTACCACCCTGCCTCTCCATTTTATATTCGAGGAAACTGAGGCTCAGAATCAATGTGTTGCTCAAAGTCACGCAGCCAGGAAGTAGCAGGAGGACATTCAAACCCAGTCTGATTCTGATTCTGAAAATAGTGCTCTTCCAAATGTTCTGCAGGACCCCTAAATATGACCCTTCCCACTAGTCTACGGGACCTTTTGATATGGCCTTTCCCACCATTCTGTAAGACCCCTTGGCATGGCTCTTTCCAATACTCTGCAGGACCCCTAAATATGACCCTTCCCACTACTTTATGGGACCCCTGGACATGTCCCTTCCCATTACATTGTATAACTCCTTGATATGTCTCTTTCTATTTATAGGACCCCTTGATATGGTCCTTCTGATCACTCTGCAGGACCTTGATACAACAAGCAGATGAAAATGTTGCCAGCTGTGTAACTAAAAAGCCAGAGCAGGGAAGCTATTTGTCAGAGGGGGGACTGGTTGGAGGGAAACCTCAGATATGAGTCAGCTGAGATCATCAGAGAACCCCCCCCCCCAGCTCTTTATAAGGAAGAAACCAGGAATAAAGAAGGCAGTTGATGGGGAGTTTCCCTTCCCCAGGCCTCCTCCTTCCTAAATGAATCCCCAAAGCCAAAACCTCAGAGCAGCTTTTTCTGGCTCACATGTCCCTGCATTTCAGGGGAATGCCTGGCATGCTGATTCTTGCTTATTACTGACCGGGCTGGAACAGTTGAGCAAACAGTTTTGAGGAACCAAACCTCATTGGCAGGGTTTCCCAGTTTTGGTGTTTTAGAAAGGCAGAACTAGAATGTTTTGAGTTAAGAAGCAGGGTGGAAATTCCATCTCGAGAGGCTTTGACTGGTGCCCGTGGTCAGTGTTGGGGTACCCCTTAGCACGATTCAAGAGGGGGTCAGCTGGCAAAGTAGAATCTGACTCAGGCAGTGCTGTTCCTTATTACTCTGACTTTGTGGAATCATCGATTTAGCACTGAACAGAGGAGGAAACTGAGACTCAGGATGTTAAATGATTTCCTCATAGGATTTAGGATCTAGAAATAGAAGGGAACTTAGAGGTCATTTGGTTCAGACGAAATAACTGGTATGGAAGTAAGCTAGGATGTGACCCTAACAAGGGGTGGGGAACCTGCAATCTCAAGGCCACTGATTCCCCACTGCAGCAAGTGTCTGACTCTTTAAAAAAAAATTTTTATTTGTTCATTTTGAAATTAAATACATAAAGACAAAAAAAAAAAGAAAATTTCTAGCACAACCTAGAAAGAGGATTCACCATAAAACAATGAATTTAAATTTCACAGTGTTTGCTATATAATAAATACTACTCATTGTCAAAGCTACTCTGTTTTCTAGGCTTCTTTCTATATTTTCTTTTATTCTTTGCTGTGCTCTTTTTTATTTTTTTTTCTCCCTTCCTCTCCTCCCTTGCCCTAGAGATGGCTTTCATTTGACACAAATACATATATACATACATGCACACATGCATATAGCCATATGATACATTTATCAGTTCTTTCTCTGGAGGAAGATCGCATCTTCCTTCATAGGTCCATAGTAGCTAAAAGTTGTTCTTAAAACAGTTTTGCTATTTCTGTATATAATGTTTTGTTGGCTCTGCTCATTTCACTCTCAGTTATTTCATGCAAGTCTTTCCATGTTTTTCTAAAATCAGAGAGTTCATAATTTCTTACAGCACAGTAGTATTCCATCACAATCATATACCACAACTTGTTCAGCCAGTCCCCAATGGATGGGCATCCCCTCAATTTCCAGTTTTGGGCCACCACCAAAGAACTGCTATAAATATTTTAGAACATTTAAATTTGTTTCCTCTTTCCCTAATCATCTTGGGAAATAAACCTAATGGTAGCATTGCTGGATCCAAGAGTATAGGCAATTTAATAACTCTTGGGACGTAATTCCAGATTGCTCTCCAAAATGGTGAAATCATTTCACAGTGCCTCCAAGAATGTATTAGTGTCCCCTCAAAAAACATTAATTATTTTTCTTTTCGGTCATATTAGCCAATCTGATAGGTGTGATGTGATATCTCAGAGTTGTTTTAATTTGCATTTCTTTAATCCATAGTGATTTAGAGCATTTTTTCACATGACTATAAACAGCTTTGATTCTTTATCTAAAAACTGCCTGTTCATATCCTTTGAGCATTTATCAATTGGAGAATGATTTGTATTCTTATAGATTTTACAGACTTCTTTATATATTTGAAATGTGAGACCTTTATCTGAGAAACTGTCTATAAATTTTTTTTCATTTTCTACTTTCCTTCAGATATTGGCTACATTGGTTTTATTTGTACAAAAACTTTTAATTTAATGTAATTGAAATTATCGATTTACACCTCACTCTGCTCTCTTTCTCTTGTTCTTAAATTGTTTACCTATCCATAAGTCTGATAGATAATATGTTCCCTGTTTTTCTAATTTTCTTGTAATATCTCCCTTTATATCTAGGTCATGTATCTGTTTTTACCTTATCTTGGTAAATGGTAAAAGATATTGGTCTGTGCCCAATTTCTGCCAGCCTGCTTTCCAGCTTTCCCAACAATTTTTACCAAATAATGAATTCTTATCCCCCCAAATTTCTGCCAGCCTGCTTTCCAGCTTTCCCAATAATTTTTGCCAAATAATGAATTCTTATCCCCAAAACTTAAGCCTTTACACTTGTCAAACATAAGGTTACAATAGTCATTTACTGCTGTATTTTGTATGTCTACTCTGTTCCAGTGATCTACCTTTCTATTTCTTAGCCAGTACAAGATAGTTTTGATAGTTATGGCCTTATGACATAGTTTGAGACTTAGTACTGCTAAACCCCCTTCCTTTTTTTTTTCATTAGTTCCTTTGTTATTCTGGACCTTTTGTTCTTCCAAATAAATCTTATTATTATATTTTCTAACCTGATAAAATAAAAATTTTTGGTAATTTAATTTGGATGGCATTGAATAAATAGATTACTTTAGGTAAAATTGTCATTTTTATTATATTGGCCCTACCTACCCATGAACAATTAAAATTTCTCCAATTATTTAAATCTTATTTTATTTGTATAAAAAGGTGGGTTTTTTTAAATTTTGTTCATATAATTCCTGGGTTTCTTTTGGCAGGTGTACTTATAGGCATTTTATACTGTCTATAGTTATTTTAAATGGGGTATCTCTTACTATCTCTTCTTGCAGGGTTTTGTTGGTGAATGTTAATGATATTACGTGGGTTTATTTTACATCCTGCTACTTTGCTAAAATTATTAATTGTTTGAATCTTTAGGATTTTCCAAGTATAATATTGTATCATCAGTCAAAAAAAATAATTGTATTACCTCATAGCCCATTCTGATTCTTTTTATTTCTTTTTCTTCTCTTAGTTATTGCTGGGATTTCCATTACAATATTGAACAATATTGGTGACATAAGGCATCCCTGTTTTGTATCTAATCTTACTGTGAAGGCTTCTAGCTTGCTGATGGTTTTAAATAAATGTTTCTTATCAATTTGTGGAAAAATCCATTTATACCTATATTTTTGAGTGTTTTTAATAGGAATGAATGTTGTACTTTATCAAAAGCTCTTTCTGCATCTATTGATATAATCATACGATTTTTGTTAATTTTATTATTGCTATGGTCAATTATATTAATAGTTTCCCTTACGTTAAACCACTCCTGCATTCCTAGAATAAATACCACTTCTTTGTGATATATTATTGTAGCATCTTTGCTCGTATTTTATTTAGGATTTTTATATCCATAGTCATTAATGAAATTGGTCTATAATTTTCTTTCTCTGTTTTAGGTTTAGGTATCAATATAATATTTGTTTCATAAAAGGAATTTGGTAGAACACCTTCTTTGTCTATTATTCCAAATAATTTATTTAATATTAAAATTAGTTGTTTTTTAAATGTTTGATGTAAACCACTTGTTGATCCATCTGTTCCTGGTGATTTTTTTCTTAGGAAGCTCATTTAAGGCCTGTTCAATTTCTTTTTTTATAAAACAGGCTTATTTAGTATTTCCTCTTCTGCTAATCTAGGCAGTTTATATTTTTTAAGTATTCTTCCATTTCACTTAAATTGTTAAATTTATTGGCATATCAAGATAACTTCTTATAATTACTTTGATTTCATCTTTGTTAGTGATATAGTCACCCTTTTCATTTTTAATACTAGTGATTTGGTTTTCTTTTCTCTTTTTTATAACCATATCAACCAATGGTTAATCTTTATTTTTTTTTTTTTGCTTTTTGGAGGGCAATTGGGGTTAAGTGACTTGCCCAAAGTCACATGGCTAGGAAGTGTGTCAAGTGTCTGAGGCCGGATTTGAACTCAGGTCCTCCTGACTCCAGGGCCTCTATTCATTGTGCCACCTAGCCTCTCCGGTTTATCTATTTTATTGTTTTTTTTTCCATAAAACCAACTCCTAGTTTTCTTCATTAGCTCAATGGTTTTCTGACACTCAATTTTATTAATCTCACCTTTAATTTTTAAGATTTCTAATTTAATGTTTAATTGGGAATTTTTAGTTTGTTCTTTTTCTAGTTTTTTAAAAATTGCACACCCAGTTCATTGGTCTGCTCCTTCTCTGTTTTATTGATGTAAGCATTTAAAAGCATAAATTTTCCTCTGATTACTACTTTTGCTGTATCCACAAGTTTTGACACATCTCATTGTTGTCATTCTCTTTAATGAAATTACCGTCTCTGTGATTTGTTCTTTAACCCACTCATTCTTCAAATTTAGATTATTTAGCCCCCAAATAGTTTTTATTCTTTGTTTCTGTGGTCCCTTATTAAATGTAATTTTTATTGCATTGTGATCTGAAAAGGATGCATTTAATATTTTTGCTTTTAACTATAAAATTTGTATGCCTAATATATGGTCAGTCTTTGTAAAGGTAACAGGTGCTGCTGAGAAAAAAAGTGTATTCCTTTCTATTCTCATTCAATTCTCTCCAGATAGCTATCATATCTTGCTTATCTAAAATTCTATTCACTTCCTTGACTTCTTTATTATTTGAGGGAGAGGGGGTGAGACAGTTAGATTTATGTAACTCTAAGAGGGGAAGATTAAAGTCCTCTACTATTATAGTACTATCATCTATTTCCACCTGCAATTCATTTAAATTTTCTTTTAAAAATTTAGATGCTATAGTATGTGGTGCATATAGATTTAGTATCAATATCATTTCATTGTTTATGGTACCTTTTTTCATAATGTAGTTTACCTGTTTATCTCTTTTAATTAAATCTATTTTAGCTTTAACTTTGTCTGAGATCATGATTGCTACCCCAACTTTTTTTCATTATACATTCTACTCCAGCCCTTTATTTTAACTGTGCCTATATCTTTTCATTTTAAAATGTGTTTCTTGTAAACAACATACTGTTGGATTCTGATTTTTAATTCATTCTACCTGTTTTCATTTCATGGGTGAGTACATACCATTTACATTCAAAGTTATTATTACAATTTGTACATTTCCCTCCATCATATTTTTCCTTACTGTTATCATTTTCTGCCTCCCCTTTTTACCCTATCTGTCCTCACACATTTGGTTACCTCCTTAATCCACAGCCTTTTAAAGAATCCCTCCCTTATCCTCTCCCTTCACCCTCCTAATTTTTAATCTATATGCTGTTCTAAAAATCCCCTTGCCCTCTTATTTCTTTATAAATTTACAAGACTTTTATGCCCTTCTAGACATATATGTTGTTCCCTCTTTAGCCCAGTTGTTATGAGACTAAGGTTCCAGCACTACCAGCCCTCAACCCTTACCTGTTTCCTCTGTATAGATTCTCCCTTTCATGCCTTATTTGTATGAGAGACTTACTCCTTTTTACCTCACCCTATCCAGTTTTACTTTTTTTAGAATCACCCCCATCATAGACCAAGTCTTTCATTACTACCCAAAGAATGATAACAGTTTTAAGAGTACTAATAAGAATTTCACATAAAAGAAATAAACAGGGGTGGTGGTGCAGTGAATAGAGCACCACTGGCCCTAGAGTCAGGAGGATGTGAGTTCAAATTCGGCCTCAGACACTTAACACTTACTAGCCTTGTGACCTTGGGCAAGTTGCTTAACACCAATTGCCCTCCAAAAAGCAAAAAGAAAGGAAGAAAGAAAGGAAGAAAAGAAGAAAGAAAGAAAGAAAGAAAGAAAGAAAGAAAGAAAGAAAGAAAG
>NW_027185720.1:7359936-7362867 GCF_028583685.1 Petaurus breviceps papuanus | reverse complement strand
AAGAAAGAAAGAAAGAAAGGAAGGAAGGAAGGAAGGAAGGAAGGAAGAAAGAAAGGGGCAGAGTCAAGATGGCAGAGTAGAAACAGGACCTCCATTCAGCTCTGGCTCTCACCACCTCCAATTCATGTAAAAGGGAACTCTGAACAAACTTTGGAGCTACAGAACCCACAAAATGACACAGAGAAGCTAACCTCCCACTGAGGAGAGCCTGGCAGGCTGGCAGGAATTGGCCAGCGCAACACTCTGGGAGCCGAGCCCAGCTCCACACAAAGGTTTTAGCCTCAGGGTGGGCCTGACCAGCCGCCAGCTGGAGGGACTCCAGATCACCAGCAGCTGTGGCAATCCAGAATTATCAACACATAGATGCTAAGGACAAAGTGAGAGGTCAGTGCAGTGTGGACTTTGGGACCCAGTAGTTGGGAGTGCATTGGCTTTTGCCCCCAGGCAAGAAGCTGCTGAGGCTCCTCGGCTGTGTAGCCACCTCCACATGGCAGCTTTAGCTCCTGGCCTGCAGAGTGTAGGGTGACCAAGAGATCAGTCTGAGGGGTAATTGCTCTTGCTTTAACCTGCTTGGATCTGGATTGAGGTCTAGGGTGGAGGTCCTGGGATGTGTGACCAGCTTGTCAGAGCGTGTGGAGGCTTCAGAGAGGGCACCCAACTAATACCTCTGGCAGCTGAGAAAACCCCAGCATTTGGAACAAAGCTCCCCTGTCTGGTAGCAGAGTCCTACTGTGGCAAAAAGCCCAAAAGTCAAGTAATTGAGCAGCAACATGACCAGGCAAAGGAAGCAAAGCAAACAGAAGAATCCAACATTAGACTCCTATTTTGAGGACAAAAAGGAGCAAAGCATGGAACAGGAGGAAGACAGTGAAGTCAGAACTCCTTCACCAAAAGCTTCAAAGGAAAATACAAGCTGGTTACAGGCCATAGAGAACCTTAAGAAGCAGATAAGAGAAGTGGAGGAAAAATTGGGAAGATAAATGAGAACGATGAAAGAAAATTACAAAATGAGAGTCAACAGCCTGACTGAGGAAAATAACACCTTAAAAATAGACTAACTCAAATGGCAAAAGAGGCTCAAAAAAGCAATGAGGAGAAGAATGCCTTAAAAATTCAAATTTGCCAGATGGAAAAAGAATCTCAAAAGCTCACTGAGGAGAATCATTCCTTCAGAATTAGATTGGAGCAAATAGAAACTAATGACTTTATGAGAAATCAAGATGCTGTTAAACAGATCCAAACAAATGAAAGAATAGAAGGCAATGTGAAATGTCTCATGGGAAAAACCACTAACCTGGAAAATAGATCCAGGAGAGATAATTTAAAAATTATTGGACTACCTGAAAGCCATGATCAAAGAAAGAACCTAGAAATCATCCTTCAAGAAATTCTCAAGGAAAACTTCTTGATGTTTCAGAACCAGAGGGCAAAATAGAGGTTAAAAGAATCCACTGATCACCTCCTGAAAAAGATCCCAAAAAGAAAACTCCTAGGAATATTCTAGCCAGGTTCCAGAATTCCCAGATTAAGGAGATAATATTACAAGCAGCCAGGAAGAAACAATTTGAATATTGTGGAAACACAATCAGGATAACTCAGGATCTGGCACCTTATACGCTGAGGGATCAAAGGGCTTGGAATATGATATTCCAGAGGGCAAAGCAGCTGGGATTAAAACCAAGAATCACCTACCCAACAAAACTGCATATCATCTTTCAGGGGAAAATATGGTCATTCAGTGGAATAGAGGACTTTGGAGCATTCTTGATGAAAAAACCAGAGTTGAATAGAAAATTTGACATTCAGATACAAGAAGCATGAGAAGGTAAACAGGGAAAAGAAATCATAAAGAACTTATCAAAGTTGAACTATTAACATTCCTACATGGAAAAACCATAATTGCAACTTATTAAACTTTTCTCAGTATGAAAATAGTTGAAGAGAATAGAAATATACATATATATATATATATATATATGTCTATATCGGACAGTATATGGGCTTATGAATACATATGTGAATGTGTGTATATATGTGTATGGGCATACATAGATAGAGGGCACAGGACCAATTTAATAGGAAGGAATGATACTTAAAGGTGAAATTAAGAGGTAAGAGAGGAATATAATGAGAGGAGATGGGGAGACTGGGGTAAACTATCTCATATAGAAGAGGCAAGGGAAAATGGTTACAATGGAGGGGAAGAATAGGAAGGCAAAAGGGAATGGGTCAACTTTATTCTCATTGAATTTGGCTCAGGGAGGGAATTAAATACACACTAAATGGGGTATCTCACCCTACAGGAGAGGAGGGGGGAAGGGGATGAGAGAGGGTATGATGGGAGGGCACACTGGGGGTGGGAGGGAAGTTGGAAGCACCCACTTTTGAAAAAGGATGGGATCAAAGTAGAGAATAGAACAAGAGGGAGGTGGGATAGGAAGGAGGGAAATATAGTCAGTCTTTTACAATATATCTACTATGTTAATGTTTTGCATTAGCTACACATGTACAACCTATACTGAACTGCTTATCTTCCCTGTAAGGGTGGGTGACAAGGGATGAAGGGAATGAATCTGGAATTCAAAATTTCTAAATCAAATATTTAAAATATATATATATATACTATTTTTTACATGTAATTGGGAAATAAGATATACAGGCACTGGGGCCTAGAGATCCACCATGCCCTACTGGAAAAGTCGAAAGGGGTGTAGGAGAAGATATAGGAGAGACCAGATTGGAGGAGGGGATATCCTGTGGGACTGCTATTTTGGGGCGGTGGGTAGGGGAAAAATGGGGAGAAAATATGTAACTCAAAATCTGGTGTAAATGAATGATGTAAATCAGAAGTTAATAAAGCATATGAAAGAAAGAAAGAAAGAAAGAAAGAAAGAAAGAAAGAAAGAAAGAAAGAAAGAAAGAAAGAAAGAA
>NW_027185720.1:7303484-7359836 GCF_028583685.1 Petaurus breviceps papuanus | reverse complement strand
AAGGAAGGAAGGAAGGAAGGAAGGAAGGAAGGAAGGAAGGAAGAAAGAAAGAGAAAGAAAGAAAGGAAAGAAGGAAGGAAGGAAGGAAGGAAGGAAGGAAGGAAGGAAGGAAGGAAGGAAGGAAGGAAGGAAGGAAGGAAGGAAGGAAGGAAGGAGGGAAAGAAGGAGGGAAGGAAGGAAGGAAGGAAGGAAGGAAGGAAGGAAGGAAGGAAGGAAGGAAGGAAGGAAGGAAGAGTTTGACCTTATTGAATCTCTTAACTGGTCTTTAATGTTTCCCTCATATTTCTCATGGTTCTTCTATGTTGAATTTTTCATTGAGTTCTGATCTTATTGTTACAAATACCTGAAAGTCTTTCAGTCTGTTAAATATTCATTTTTGTTGTTGTTGTTATTGTTGTTTAAGATTATATTCAGCTTTTCTGTGTAAGTTATTTTTGGTTGCACCCCCAGTTCTTTTGCTCTTCAAAATATAATGTTCCAAGATCTATGTTGTTGTGTTTTTTTTTTTATGTAGAAGCTGCTAGCAGTGTTTTGTGTGATCCTGATTGTAGCTTTGCAGTATTTTCTCTTTCTCAGTCTGTTCTGCAGATCACTTGTTGTTCTAGCGAGATGTTTCACATTCTCTTCTATTTTTTCATTCTTTTGACTTAAAAAAAAAACTGTTTCTTGGTGTCTCATAATGCCATTAGCTTTCCCTTGCTCAATTCTAGTTTTCAAGTTTTTGGTTTCTTCCTAAGTTTTTGAATCTCTTTTTCTTTTTTTTTTTAAGCAGTCGGGGTTAAGTAACTTGCTCACAGTTACACGGCCAGTTATTTCTGGGTGTGGTTGCTGAGTGTCTGAGCCTGGGATTCGATCTCCAGGTCATCCCAACACTGGAGCCGGTGCTCTGGATCTCTTTTTCTAAGAGGTTAACTTTCTTTTTATAATTTTCTTGGATTCCTTTTATCTTTTCCCCTTAATTTTTCTTCTTTGATTTTTGAAGTCCTTTTACAATTCTTCCAAGAACTTTTTTGGGGGGCTTGTGGCCATGTGACATTTCTCTTTGAAGTAAGAGTGACTTTTTAAACTTCACTATCTTCTTCTGAAGATGAACCCAGATCTCTAGCCCCATGATAACTGTCCATAGTCAGGTTTTTACTCCTTTGGTCATTCATTGGTATTTTTGGTTTTTTAGCTGCTTATTATTGTTATTATTATCATTGTAAGCAGCTTGTTATTATAGGGCTGATGTGTGGAGAATGATGCCCCAAGCCTCAGGTCCTTCTTACTGTTATTTTCTGAGTTCTGTCTGGACTGATCCCCAAGTCATGTCCTGCAAACGCTCTTCCTCCCTGGAACCCGAACCAGGGACTCCTCTGTCCTGTGAGTGGCCACAGCCAGAAGGGTCCCCACCCTCATGAACTTACTCCTCCTCCGTGCCCACACCTGTAGCCTGGATCCATCCATGTCTGGTCAGGACACCTAGGCCTGGTGTCCAGTGACAGCCAAGGGTCCTCCAATCTGTCTCGCCCCCCCCCACTCCCTCTCACACTGTCTGAGAGGTGAAAGTTCCTGAGGGCAAGGCTACCCCACCTGCAACCTCGTAGCCTCCCAGGCTTGTTGTTCGTTGTTTCAGCAGAGCAGCAGAGGATATTTGCACCCATCTGTCCTGGGGGTCCAGCCTTTCTCCAGGTGGTCACAAGTAGTCTTAGAAGGAAAAGTGCTTTACCCTGATTTCTGTTTATTTCTGCTGCTCTTTGTTCACCTCAACATTCTGTCTTGTTTGTGGATGAAATTTTGATAGGCTGGAATTTTCTGATCTACTCCGCCACCTTCCCAGAATCCTCCACTGACTGTCCAATGCTCAGTCCAGGTCTGCCTGGGCTTTCAAATGTTAGGTGGGAATGAAAACACCTTTAATCACAAATTCAGGCAGTATTTATCCATATTTTCAGACCTTGACATTAAGGACTTAACAGACATGAGGTTTGTCCTCAGTGTCTTTATTTCTCATCTGCTGTTTTTCTCTTAAAAAAAGAAGTCTTTGCCTTTCTATTTCTTTCTCTTGTGACCAGATCCCTGGTGTGTCTATCTCTGGTTTTGTTTTGTTTTGTTTTAATGTCCTTTGCTCTCTCGCTCTTTCTCACTCTCTCTCCCTTCTCCCTGTCCTGTTTTCTCTGTCTCTATCTTTTTCTCTTTCTCTCTCACTCCCTCCCTTCTCTCTCTGACCCCACTTCTGTCTCTGTTTCTGCCTCTCTCTTCCTCCCTCCTCCCACTTTCTCTCTCCCTCTTTCCTTTCTGTCTCTTCTTAATAATAAATTAGAATATAGAAGTGATGTATGTGTATGTGTATATGTACAGTGTGTACATTTGTATGAGGAATAGGACAAAGATTTCATTGGTATAGGGGACTCCCAGATGAGGGAACTCCCTCTATCAATGCAGATTGTACCTTCTTGATGCGATTTCTAGTCTTAGAGAGACACCTGGGGGTACTGAGAAGTTAAGTGACTTGCCTCTACACTGAAAGATCAGAGGAAGTGGAATATAATTTTTCGCAAGGCAAAAGAGCTCAGGTTACAACCAAGGATCACCTACCCAGCAAAACTGAACATATTCTTCCAGGCAAGGAGAGGGTCATTCAATGATATAACAGATTTCCAGACCTTCCTGATGAAAAAGCCAGAGCTCAATGGAAAATTCAACCTCCAATTACGAGACGCAAGAGAGACATAGAAAGGTAAACAAGGAAAACACACACACACACACACACACACACACACACACACACCCTGTTATTTAATAAGAGCAAACTGTTTATACACAAGTAGAGGGTATGGGTATAAATTACACAAAATTACAATTAAAAAAACCTTATTAAGGGCTACAAAGGGACTGCAATGAAAGAAGAAGAAATAATGAAGTGGAAAAGGGTAAATTATGCCACACAAAGAGGCATAAAAACAATATAGCAGAGGGAAAGAAGGGAGGGAGATGAGTATTATATGAGCTTTTCCATTATTGGTGCTGGTTCAAGGAGGGAATAACACTACCAGTTAAGCATAGGACTCTATCAAGAAGAGACACAAAACATATCATAATAGAGGGAAAAAGGGGAGGGAGAGGAGCTTTGCATGAGATCTGTTCCTGTCATTCTTGGTTGGAAGAAGAAATAACATACTACATTAAGTATAAAAATATCCTACAGGCAGTAGGAGGGGGGAAGGGCTAAGAAAGGGGGGGGTGGTTAGAAGGGAGGGAAGAAGTAAGGGGAAGGAGAGGAAAAGGGAGGGGGGCTGATAAGAGAATACTGAGGGAGGTGGTAGTCAAAAAGAAAGTTCTTAAGGAGGGGAAGGGAGAAGAGGAGAAAAATAAAAGCAAAAAGAGGGGAGGGAATAGGATGGAGGGAAAGAGACAGATAGTAATCATAACTGTGAATGTGAATGGGATGAACTCTCCCATAAAATGGAGGCAGAGAGCAGAATGGATTAAAAACCATAATCCTACAATATGCTGTTTACAAGAAACACATCTAAAACAGAGGGATACACACAGGGGTAAAAGACCGGAGTAAAATATATCATGCCTCAGCTAAAGTAAAAAAAAAAAAAAAAAGCAGGGGTAGCAATCCTTATCTCAGATAAAGCAAGAGCAAAAATTGATTTAATTAAAAGAGATAAGGAAGGAAATTATATTCTGCTAAAAGGCACCATAGAGAATGAAGCAATATCATTACTTAACATATATGAACCAAGTGGCATAGCATCCAAATTCCTAGAGGAGAAGGTAAGGGAATTAGAGGAAGAAATAGATAACAAAACTATACTAGTGGGGGACCTTAATCTCCCCCTCTCTGAACTTGATAAATCCAACCTCAAAATAAACAAGAAAGAAGTTAAGGAGGGGAATAGAATTTTAGAGAGGGTAGGTATGATAGATCTCTGGAGAAAAATAAATGGGAATAAAAAAATATGCCTTCTTCTCAATGGTACATGGCAAATACACAAAAATCGACCATGTACTAGGACATAAAAACCTCACAATTCAGTGCAGAAAGGCATAAATATTAAATACATCATTCTCAGATCATGATGCAATAAAAATCATGTGAAATAAAGGGCCATGGAAAGACAGACTAAAAACTAATTGGAAACTAAACAATTTAATCCTAAAGAATGAGTGGGTCAAACAAGAAATCATAGAAACAATCAGTAACTTCATTCAAAAGCATGACAATAATGAGACAACATACCACAATTTGTGGGATGCAGCAAAGGTGGTTCTTAGGCGAAGTTTTATATCCCTGAGTGCATACATGAATAAATTAGAGAAAAGGGAAGTCAATTAATTGGGCATGCAATTGAAAAAGCTAGAAAAAGAACAAATTGAAAATCTGCAATTAAATACTAAATTAGAAATAATGAAAACCAAAGGAGAGATTAATAAAATTGAAATTAAGAAAACTAATAAAATTGATAGACCCCTAATCAATATTATAAAAAAAGAAAGAAGAAAACCAAATTATTAGTATTAAAAATGAAAAGGGTGAATCTACCTCCAATGAAGAGGAAATCAAAACAATAATTAGGAATTATTTTGCCAAATCATATGCACATAAATTTGACAATCTTAGTGAAATGGATGAATATTTACAAAAATATAAGCTGCCCATATGAAGAGGAAGTAAATTACTTAAATAACCCCATCTCAGAAAAAGAAATAGAACAAGCCATCAGTGAACTCCCTAGGAAAAATCTCCAGGGACAGAAGGATTTACTAGCGAATTCTATCAAACATCTAAAGAACAATGGATTCCAGTACTCTACAAACTACTTGGGAAAATTAGTGAAGAAGGAATCCTACCATATTCTTTTTATCACACAAACACAGTACTGATACCTAAATAAGGAAGAAATAAAAAGGAAAAAGAAAATTATAGACCAATTTCCCTCATGAATATAAGAGCAAAATTTTTGAATAAAATATTAGCAAAAAGACTACAGCAACTTATCACAAGAATAATATACTTTGATCAGGTAGGATTGATTCCAGGAATGCAAGGATGGTTTAATATTAGGAAAACCATCAGTATAATTGATCATATCAACAATAAAACTAGCAGAAACCACATGATTATCTCAATAGATGCAAAAAAGGCTTTTGACAAAGTACAACATTCATTCTTATTAAAAACACTAGAAAGTATAGGAATAAATGGAACCTTCCTTAAAATAATAAGTAGCATCTATTTAAAGCCATCAGCAAGTATTTTATGTAATGGGGATAAGATAGAAGCATTTCCAATAAGATCAGGGGTGAAACAAGGGTGTCCACTATCACCCTTCTTATTCAATCTGGTACTAGAAATGTTAGCAGTAGCAATTAGAGAAGAAAAAGAAATCAAAGGAATAAAATTAGGCAAAGAAGAGACCAAGTTATCACTCTTTGTGGATGATATGATGATATACTTAGAGAATCCTAAAGAATCAAGTAAAAAAAAAACTACTTGAAACAATAAATAAATTGGCAAAGTTGCAGGATATAAAATAAACCCACATAAATCCTCGGCATTCCTGAATATTTCTAATGAAATCCAACAGCAAGAGATAGAAAGAAAAATCCCATTCAAAGTTACTGTAGACATTATAAAATATTTGGGAATCTACCTGCCAAAACAAACCCAGGACCCATATGAATACAACTACAAAACACTTTTCACACAAATAAAGTCAGATCTAACTAATGGGGAAAACATCAATTGCTCATGGCTGGGCCAAGCTAATATAATAAAAATGATAATTTTACCTAAATTACATTACATATTTAGTGCCATACCAATCAATTTACCAAAAAATTACTTTATAGACCTAGAAAAAATAGTAACAAAATTCATTTGGAAGAACAAAAGGTCCAGAATATCAAGGGAATTAATGAAAAAAAAAATGCTAGGGAAGGTGGCCTAGCTATACCAGATTTTAATCTGTATTATAAAATAGCAGTCATCAAAACTACTTGGTACTGGCTGAGGAATAGAGCAGTGAATCAATAGAATAGATTGGGTACACAAGACTCAGCAGTCAATGACTATAATAATCTACCCTTTGATAAACCCAAAGACCCCAGTTTTGGGGATAAGAACTCACTATTTGACAAAAACTGCTGGGAAAACTGGAATATAGTATGGCAGAAACTGGACATAGTCCATTATCTAACACCATACAACAAAATCAAGTCTAAATGGGTGCAAGATCTAGGTATAAAGGCTGATACTATAAGCAATCTGGGAAAGCAAGGATTAGTGTACCTGTCAGACTTATGGAGAAGGGAAGACTTTATGACCAAATAAGAATTAGAGAGCATTATAAAATACAAAATGGATAATTTTGATTACATTAAATTGAAAAGTTTCTGTACAAACAAAGTCAATGTAACTAAGATTAAGAGGGAAGTGGGACATTGGGAAAGAATTTTTACAATCAATGTCTCTGATAAAGGCCTCATTTCTAAAATATAGAGAGAATTGAGTCAAATCTATAAGAATACAAGTCATTACCCAAATTGGTCAAAGGATATGAACAGGCAGTTTTCAGAGGAAGAAATTAAAGATATCTATAAGCATATGAAAAAATGCTCTAAATCACTAGTGATTAGAGAAATGCACATCAAAACAACTCTGAGGTACCACATCTCACTGGCCAGATTGGCTAAGATGACAAAACAGGAAAATGACAAATGCTGGAGAGAATGTGGGAAAATTGGAACATTAATGCATTGTTGGTGGAGTTGTGAACTGATTCAACCATTCTGGAGAGTAATCTGGAACTATGCCCAAAGGGCTATAAATAATCGCATACCCTTTGACCCAGCAATACCACTTCCAGGGTTGTATCCCAAAGAAATCACAGAAGCAGGAGGAAGACCCATATGTACAAAAATATTTAGAGCAGCTCTTTTTGTGGTGGCAAAGAATTGGAAATTAAGGGGACGCCCATCAATTGGAGAACGGCTGAACAAGTCGTGGTACATGAATGTAATGGAATATTATTGTGCTATAAGAAATGAGGAGCAGACGGACTTCATATTTACCTAGAGAGACTTATATAAACTGATGCTGAGTGAGAAGAGCAGAACCAGGATTACCAACACAATGTATGTGTGACAACCAATTCTACTGGACTCTTCTCAGCAATGCAAGGCTATAAGACAACTCCAGAAGACTCATGATAGAGAGAGATGTCTACATGCAGAGAAAGAATTAGAAAGAACAGAGTTTGAATGCAGACTGAAGCAAACCACCTGCTCTTTCTTTTTCTTGCTTGGTTTTGCTTCCTGTTTCCCATTGTTCATGCCATAGGTTACAATCCTTCTTCACAACCTGACTAAAGTCTAATGTGAAAGTATTTGCAGATCCTATACTTGATTGCATGTAGCCAGTGTGTGTGTGGGGGGGGGAGAGAAAATTTGAAACTTAAGGGAATGTGGAACTGAATCTTGTAAACTAAAAGTAAACAAACAAATTAATAAAGACCAAAAAAAGTGGACAAATTGGGTACTGTGGGAAAGATATCGATTTGTACAATTGATGATTAAGATTCCAAGGTTTCTGCTTGGTAGAGAAGTTCACCACACCCTGTTCAAAGTCCTAGGGTCTTTTTGTCTGGGCCAAACCCTTTAACTAATCTGATGAAAAATCCAAGAAGAATGGGAATGGGGAGTCAAGATGTCTCCAACAGTTTTATTTGAAGTCTCTGAAAGAAGATGGGAATTTAGCTTTTTTAAGGAAGCAGGAAAAAGGTTATAGAGCTGGAACCATACAACTGTATGTTTGTTTTTTTTAAGACTAGGAGTATTGGCCTTAAATAAATATATATAAATATCTGTGTATATACATATATAAATGTGTATATCTATATACATAGATAAATATATAGATAAATATGTAATTGAAATGTTTACATATTGTTATTTGGCATTCTGGTTGTAAAGTGTTAAAAAAAAAAGGGATGGCATATTCCAATTTAAGGTACCTGTGTGCGGGATACAGGGACCCCAAAAATCCCCTACCCAGAAAAATTAAAAGTCACAGGTATCTTGAGGAAGGAACAGGAAGTTTTTTTATTCTCTCCCCCCAGGGGAAGAGGGCAGTCCTCTCCATGGTGAATCAGGGAGAGGAGGCATGTTACAGAAGATGGAACAAGAATTTATACCCTAACAAGTCAAGCCCCCTATCCCCTGCTGTCCCTTCTCCCATTGGCTGGGAGGTGGGCAGAGAACTACCATCAGAGGGAGGAGGAGGGCAAAAGGTCACCAGCAATGTTGGAGGTCTAAAACTCCTAAATGGCCTAATGCTGATAAGAATTTGGCAAACAAAGGTGGAGATCAAAAGACTCCTGAAGAGATCTAATGCTGATATGGCAGCAGTAAAGAGGAAGGGGGTGGAGAATGGTGAAACTAAACTCCAGCTTGTTCCCACAAAACTTATGGGCTGAGAAGTTTCACTTTTCCCATTCACCTGATAACTTTGCTTAGATTGTAAAATGTAGAAATAGTGTTAAAGCAATTTTCAGATTGAATTTTGTTGCATATTGACTTTTGAAGGGATGGGATAAAAAATAATTTGATTTATATTTGGGTATAAATGTAATAATCCTACTGATGTTTACTATGCTAGGAGATTGTTCATTTGAAATCTTGGATATGATAAAAATATGTGTGGTAGTTTAAAGTATAGTTTTGTTTTTTTTTCTGTGCAAGGTGATTTGAAAATGCATTCACCTAAATAGATAATGGGGTGTTTAAAAAGTAACTTCTCTTATCTAAATGCTATTAAGTTCTTAAGTAACCTAAAAGTTCTCATAAGAATGTTAATTTGGAGGTATATGGAATGCCACTTGGAGTATCACACACATCTTGAGCTTATGGTCCATTAGGACCCCCAGGTCTTTTTCAGCTGAATTGTTCTCTAGTCCCATTTCCCTCCACCCTCTATTTGTACAACTGGGTTTTGGCCAAATATCCAGAGGAGATATGGAACTGTAAGAGGCAGGGAGGGTGCCTAATGGTCTAGTTACAAAAGTATGTCAGGAGACACAGGTTCTAATCCGGACTTTGTCTTTGGCTGGTGGAGTGACAGTGATTAAGTCATTTAGTTTTTTGGTGTCCAGGCTGTGTTAGAATTAAAGGGGACAGTCCCAGCTGCCTCTGCTTGTCAGGGAGGGTATGTATCAAGTGCTTAGAGATCCCAAGAAAAGAGCTCAAGGGGTTTTGGGGGGATCTTCTCTACCCAAACGCCCCTGGTTGGAGAATGTGGAGTTTCAAATTGTCCAACCTACAGTAAAGAACACTGAGGCAGAGCTCTGAGCCAGTGGCACTTTTTTGAAGGGTCCATGGTCCCATCTAAGTGGGCTAGGAGCTTCCTCATGATCTGAAATCCCCCGGTCCCCAGGACTTGTTTTTTATAGGGTTTGTTACCCAAATATGCCAAGGGGCATGGTGACACACAGAATCTCATTGGCTGATAGACCTTACTCTTGATTGGCTTAAGATGGGCAACACAAGGGTCATCTCCAGTGACCAAATGGTCCTAAGATGGTCACCTGTTCATGGTGGACAAGAGAGGGTGGTCTGGAGGGCCAAAAAGAAGTTGGGGGACTTTTCAGAGCATCAAGGCATCCCAGCCACACTGGGTTTGGACCTGGAATTTGAGGATAGAGGATGGACATACCTGTCAGCTTTCTTGGGCTTGTATGAGTGAGCCTCACAACTGGTAAACAAGTAGTGAACATTACATTAAGGTTTGACTGTTGTAAAAACCTATCTCATTTAATGATCCCTATATGATTTTTTTTTTGTACATTTTTTATTCCTTTTTTTTTTTAGCTTTTTTGGAGGGGGGAAGGGCAATTGGGGTTAAGTGACTTGCCCAAGGTCATATGGCTAGTTTTGTGTTAAGTATCTGAGGTTGGATTTGAACTCAGGATCTCCTGACTCCAGGGCCAGTGCTCTATTCACTGCACCACCTAGCTGCCTCCAGGAAACAAGAATTCTAAAGACGTCTGCAACTTTGAAAGTGATTTTTGTTACACAGGGTAACAGTCTGGCCATTTTTCTTCACTTGGCCAATTCATTTTGATAGGTCCCAAACATGTCTTTGGGTGTGGGAGACATCTCCTACCACTGGGGGTGACATGGAGGCTAATCAAGAAAAAGGAGGGATTTTCCCCAACTTGTGTTCTTTGATAGAAGAGATTGGTGTGCGTGGAAGTTTCAGAGAAGATCCATTCTCTCTCCCTGGAAACAACAGTAGCAAGAAGGGAAGAGGGATTGTGCTGGTCCATGGGCTGCAATCTCCAATTTGCCATCATTAGATGGGACCTCGTGCAGTGACATTACCATAGCACCTTGCCTTTGTAAAGCACAGGCCTATAATAGGTGCTTGCTGATGGGTCAAGATCAAAGTAGTCGACAAAGAACTTTCCATT
Source organism: Petaurus breviceps papuanus (assembly GCF_028583685.1). Taxonomy (NCBI): domain Eukaryota; kingdom Metazoa; phylum Chordata; class Mammalia; order Diprotodontia; family Petauridae; genus Petaurus; species Petaurus breviceps. Next base: position 7,349,376 of record NW_027185720.1, on the reverse strand, counting down.
CCTTAGTTCATCCAGTCTTCCCAATGGCCTGCTGAGGTAGGAAATGCAAATATGGTTATCCCCATTTTACAGATGAGGAAACTGAGACTCAAAAGGGAAAGTAACTTGCTCACAACCATATAGGTCCTATCCAAGAAATAACCCATGTGTCAGTTGGGCCCTGGGTCTAATTTTGGAGGGTCTCTCTCAAGAGCTCTCAGGCTAATTGCCATTAATTAGCTAATGGGAATGTTAGTATCTGGCTTGGGTTTCTTAGAAGTAAAAAATCTCTGCTCAAGCCCCCACCCAGAGAAATATCAGTATCTGACTCATTTTGTTTCCCCTCAAAAGATCCTCTAATGAGGCATAAGCTCTAGGACAGATTATATTTAACCTGACAAAAATGCAGATTCCCAATGGACCCCCTGAATCGTTAGGAAAAGTCTCCTTGTTTTGCTAGGGGTCATGAAATAAGGCTGCCCTTGGACTTGGAAGTCAGGAGAGCCAGGTCAAGTGCAGGTCCTGACAGCTGGATGACCCTCTCTGTGCCTCAGGCTCCTGCTCTGGACAGTGGGTACAATCCCCTCCCAGCCTTCCTGGCAGGGCTTCTGGAGGACAGAATGAGGGCTGACCTTCTCTCCCTCCTGGTCCTTCTGAGTCCCGGCTTGTCCTCTGTCTCCAGTCCAGGCTTCCACCTGTCCCTTGCCCTTGGGCTGCCCATAAGGTCCTTCTGCCTTTGGGCCCCTGAGGTTTCTGGGGCTGGGGTGGCAGTGGGAGTTGGTGAGACCATAAAGGGGCCGTAAGAGAGGAGGCTAGCAGTATTGACCGTTGCCTGTGACCTCTTTCTCCTCCTCGATTCCATAGGCACCTCATCCATCAAATCTCACCTCCTTCAAGGGCTTGGAAAAATAAAGCTCAGAGACACTAGATTGAGCCAGTCAGTGGGAAAGCAGGCCAGAGCAGTGGGTCTGGTGCCACCTGTGCGCCAGGGACCCAGTGTCTAGGGTGTCTGGCCCGGATGCCCATTGGCAGCCCATTGCCAGGCTCTCCTCTTGGGTCTCTGGCCAGAGGCCTTCCCTCCAGTTAATCTCCTGCAAAGGGAAAACAGCAGCTGGGCCTCAACCTGAACAGGGCTGCATCCTTGGTGCTGATAGTGACCAGACCTCAGGCCTCAGGAGCCTGCTCTGGAGTGAAGGAGAGTTGGGGCTGTGGGAGGGGGGAAGAGAGGCAGGCTCTCCTCGGCCCTCGCCCCCTCTCCTCCCCCCTACAGGGAGAAGGCATCCTGCCACTAGCGCCAGCCTCCCCCTGCCCTGCCACCATGGCCTCTGGTGAAGGTCATGTCCTCCTCCTCCCAGCCCCCATGATGAGAAGTCCAGGAGGAGACCAGGGACCTGAAAGGGCATTTCCAAAGTTGATTTTTCTCTTTATCCTTAACTTAAAAAAAAAGAAAAGAAAGTTTAGGAAGCCTGAGAGGTGTGAAGTCTAAGATAAAGCCCTTCCCCAGACCCGATCTCTGCCCTTTAGCAATAAGAGATGCTGCCCTCCCTTTTGGCCCCACCCTGAGCCCCTGTAAATGTGAGTAATGAAACTGCTTGGCAGCAGACTGGCTGCAGATGGGGGGCAGGCTTGTAGGGCAATCTGAGGCCTGATGCATGAATGTTGTGTGTGAATGTTAGGTCTTTGGGGAACATCCTGCCCTCTCTGCAGCTGGGCATGGCCTGCACCTCTGAGCACCAGGGGAACTGGACAGAAGCCTGAGCCCGGTCTCCCTTCTGGCTCTCCCGTCCTGGCCACCTGGTGGTGATGGGAGGGAGGAATCTCCTTTCCCCGGCACCAGCCCTGACCCAAGACAAACCACCAAACACACACCAGATGTAGACTTTAACTTTCTACGTATTGTTTAATTCAACAACTTTGCTGTTTGAACAATAGTGGCCTGGCCTCTTATTTCATCGTCTTTGCTCACTGCCCTCAGCCCTGCTGGATTTGCCATGGACCCAGGGGGTCCTTCATGGTGACCTGTCCCACAGCCTTTCTATACCTGGCATCAGATTTGACTCAGAGTCCCCCTTCTCTAGGTGTTTTTGAGCTCCGCCCCAATAGTCCCCCATACCTGGGGCAAGATGCCTCAGCAAGAGGCACTAGAATTACCAATGTTTGACCTGCCCTTACGTTTGCAAAGAAATCCATGAAAGGAGCATTTAAATTCACTCCAATCAAACCCACTTCCACAGAGCTCCCCAGCCGAGTCCAGACTCCTGAGGGCAACGAGGACTGTTCTTCCTTCCCCACCAATTCATAAGCATTCATTAAGCACCTCTCAGGTGTTAGGCCTGCCCAGAACTGGGCAGCAACTGGCTATGTGTCTGTCTGGGCCTGTGACCTTGTCTTTCCCAAGGTAGTTTGAAATTGATTTCAGCATCGTCGGCTTTCTTTGTCCTCCTCTGACTCCATGAAGGCTCCATGGGCTTCAGACTGACTCCAGCGGGGTCTGGTACACCCAGAGAGGTCAAAGACCCCTGTACTGGAACAGGGAAGTGAGCACAAGGTAAAGGGGAGGGGCAGCAGTGACAGCCAAGGGCTTGTGTTGCAAGGGGGCCCTTTAGCGAAGCCCTGAAGGAAGCCTCCTGAGAGTCAGGTGGGGAGAACAGCCTTTACAAAGATGGGGAGGTAGGAGATGAGGCCTCTTTGTGTCAGACCGTAAGGTTCTTGAAAATGGGCCTCCGTCAGCATTCCCAGAGCCTGGCCCATAAGAGGGGTCCTTGGCTGATAAAGTTGGGTAAGCAGTTTTCAGCTGCAATTCTTGGACCAGGACATGGCAGGGAGCTCCTGGCCAGTGGCAAAGGTCACACAGCAGGGCCCTGTCCTTGGTCCTAGCTAGAAAGGAAACACCTGAATCGACTGTGGGCTGGTGGGGCAGGGGTCCCACAGGTTGTGGCTGTGCTGGCGTGAGGGGAAAGCCGTGAGCACCAGCTCTGCTTTCCCTTGAGTTGGCCTCCCTTGTAAGACTCCTGCAGCCTGGTGCGGTGGGGACAGTCTAGGACCTGGAACCTGAGTCCTGGGTTCAGACCAGACACTGCCAATGACCACCTGGGCACTCTGGGCAAGTCACTTTCGAGGAGAGAACTGGAGAGAGAGGACTTGGGGACCCCCTCGTCTGACCCCACCCCTACAGACCCTGCCTGGAGATCTTTGGCTGCTCCATACTGGGACAGCTCACAGCCCTGACACTGAGTCTGAATCTGTTTCTTTTCAGCTTGCTCCTGGCAAGCCCTCTGGGCCAGGGATTGTCACACGCCCCCAGGCTTCTCTTGTCCAGACTAAGCATTGCAGGCTTCTCCAACCAATCCCCATGTGGCGCCATCCTGGTCTTCCTCCTTTGGACACTCCTGTGTTCTTAAGGTCCTTCGCCAACTATGGTGTCCAGAATTGTGCCCAGCACTCACAAAGAGGCCTGCCAAGGGCAGAGGACAGGGCGGCCCTCACTTCCTTATTCCTCTGACTCGAACCCTCATTATTGCAGCCCCACATCAGCTCTTCCAGCTGCCGAATCACAGCTGCTGCTGACCCGATGGAGCTTGGGGTCCACTGGAACTCCCAGATCCTTTTCAGAAGTTACCACCTCTAATCAAGGCCTCCCACATCTTGTACTAGTGAATTTTCATTTCTGTCTCCAATGGCAAGTCATTATGTGCTTCCTGTTAAAAAGGAAATATTAGTACCGTACACCACATTCTAGGCAAAAACCTCACAATTTTATTTAATATCAGTCTATTGTCCAAGCTGTTTCTGTATGAGAGAGAGGAGGGACAGCAACAGAGAGAAAGGGAGAGAGGGAGGGAGAGAGACAGACAGATAGACAGAGACACAGAGAGACAGAGACAGAGAGGGAGGGAGGGGGAGAGAGAGAGAGACAGAGAGAGAGACAGAGAGAGGGAGAGAGAGAGGAAAGAGAGAGAGACAGAGAGAGGGAGAGAGAGAGAGAGGAAAGAGAGAGGAGAGAGAGAGAGAGGGGGAGGGAGAGAGAGGGAGGGGAAGAGGGAGGGAGGGGAAGAAGGAGAGAGGGAGAGGGGGAGAGAGAGAGAAAGAGAGAGAAGGAGGGAGGGAGGGGGAGAGAGAGACAGAGAGAGAGGAAAGAAAGAGAGACAGAGAGAGAGAGGAAAGAGAGACAGAGAAAGAGAGAGAGGAAAGAGAGAGGGAGAGGGAGGGAGGGGAAAGGGAGGGAGGGGAAGGGGGGGGGGGGGGGAGGGGGGGGAGGGGGGGGGGGGGGAGGGGGGGGGGAGGGGGGGGAGGGAGAGGGAGAGAGAGAGAGAGAGAGAGAGAGGCAGAGCATTCACAGAATATGGGTGCGAATCTGGCCAGGTGCTTCACACCCTGCAAAAACAGCTCATCTGCACAGAGGTGCAACAAGCATTTATGTGGTCCCTGCTGTGTGCAGGGGCTTCGCTAAGATGCCCTCATGTGACCCTTCCGGCCCTGAGAGGGAGGCGCTCTGACCCCTCCCTTTGGAGTGGATGAGGCGGGGTGGGGATGGGGTGAAGTGACTGGACCACAGTCTCTCGGCTGCAGGGTCTTCCTGCCCCCGGGTCCAGCGCTCTCTGCACTGTGGCGCCCCCCATGTAACCACAGCATCTTTGCCCACAGATCTGGAGCTGGAAGAGACTGTCGGGTTCAATCCCCTCATTTTACAGTGGAAGAAACTGAGGCAGTGGGGTGAAGGGGCTTCACTGAGTGTCTGAGATGGCATTTGAACCCAGAGCTTTTGGAATCCAAGCCCAGCTTGTCCCAACCCTCTGGAAGGGGGGGAAGGGAATAAGCATCCATTATGCACTTACTGTGTGCCAGGCATGGCGGTAGTCCCTGCTGCCCTCCAGGAGCGCACTAACTGAGGCCAGTGTCAGAAAAGGCCCTATTATTAATCCCATTTTACAGATTTGGACGCTGGGGCTTTTCGAGGTCACAAAAGCAGAGGCTGAATTGAACTCAGACAGACTCCAGGCCCGGAGGCTAAACTGTCATTGGCTCAGAGCGAGGGGCGGAGCCTAGAAAAGGCCGGATTCTGACGTCATCCGCCCCGCTCTCGTCCCGCCCCTTTCCCCACCCAGCGGGCGTGTCCGGACCAGACCCAGCCCTGGCGCGTTGGAAACCAGACCCCGCCCAGCGGACCCACGTGACGGAGCAGCCTCACCCTCTCTCTTTCTCGCTCTCTCCCCGCGCCTGCGCCATAATCTCGGCTGCCCCTGGGAGCCCCACCCCTCGCGGAGCAGACTCCGCCCCCTCCCTCCCCTTCCCCTTTCCCTCCCTCCTTCTCCTCCCCTCTCTCCCCAGTTCCCGGCCAGGGGCGGCCCGCCCCGGAAGGGCGAAGATGGCGGTGAACCAGCACCACATGGAGGATCCCCGCAACACTGTCATCATCCCACCAGGAGAGAGGTGCGGGGCGGGTGCGAGCGAACGGGGGGCGGGGCCTGGGGAGGAAGGAAGAACAAACTTCTGGACCCGCCCCTCGCAGGCGCGTCAGAGCGGCAGGCCACACCACTTCCTCTCGCGGAAAGAGTGGGCTGGGCTTTCTTGAAGGAGCGTGGAGCGCGCGCCCCCTCTGGTGGGGAGGGGAACAGGAAGCTTTCTGGAGAGGCGGGGAGAGCACGCGCGCCCCCTGGTGGTGGGGAGGGCAAGAGCTGTGTGAACTGTCACTGAAGCAGCCTTTCTAAGCTCACTGTGTGCTGGGCTCCATGCTAACCACGGGCTGGGGAGCCCCCAAAGAGAGGCTATGGAAAGGGGGGTGATGGTTGTTACTGCTCCAGGACATCAAGGAGAGCTTCCTGGAGGAGGTGTCACTTGAGGAAGGCTTTATTAAAGTGTGGGAAAGGACACAAAAAAGAGGGGGTGGGGTCACCCCAAATAGAGCTGGGGGGTGCACTTGGGACCCTGGGGGAATAGAGCTGCGAGCCCCAATAATAATAATAGCAACGACGACAGTGATAACACTTCTGTAGCGCTTTAAGGTTTACAAAGGTACCGTCTCATTTTGTCCCCCCCAAGCCCTGGGGTGTATATGAGTTGAGGCCAGAGAAGTAGGTTAACCCTGGAGGTCAGCAGGGGAAGATTGCATGGGAAAAGTGAGAGAGGAGAGAGAATCCAGGGTGACAATCCCCTGGCTGATGGAGAGACCATTGGCAGAAACACTGAGATTGGGGGTGGGGGGGAGCAAAGAATGTACTCAGAGCTGGAACCATGTTACATTGGGGTACCAACGTGTTGTTGGCATCCGGAGCTCAAGAGAGGTCAGGGCTTGAATGTCAGTTTGAGAGCTGCCTTCCTGGAGTATCTGTCTCCATTTTTCCTTTTTCAGTTTCCTTGGCTTCCTTCTAGAGAGCTCCTACCTTTCCCCATCCCACTAGCCCCTGGTGCCTTTTCTTCTCAGTGTGTTCCATGTATGGACCTAGGGATTAACATGGCTCCTTATTAGACTGTAAGCTTCTTGAGGGCAGGAGACAATGTTTTTGTTTTTCCTTATGTACCCAACACTTAGCACAGTGAGTACCTGTTACACAGTAAGTTTGTTTAATCGGTGATTGCTGACTGGTTGCTGAATGAGATCACCAAGGGAGGGAGTATAGAGACAGAAGAGAAGGGCCCAGGACAGAACCTTGGACAAGAGGAAGGGGAGAAACCAGAGAAGGAGGAGGAGAACCAGGAGACTGATTTCTCAAGTAAAGGGAGCAGAGAGTGGTTAATGGTCTCAGAAGCTTTGTGGACATCCAGGAGAATCAGGAAGGAAAAAGGCCAGATACAAAATGGAAAGCCTGCCTTTGCCTTTTACCATAGGCTGAGGACGCTGACACACTGCCAGCCCTGTGTGTCACTTGTACATGTGTTGGCTAAAGTGAATGAAAAATCAACAAGGTGTTTTGAAAATTCATCATGGAACTTGCAGCTACAGTCATATATTACTGGGGGGAACTCCTGAGTGGCATTTGGAAGGACCAGGGATCTCCAAACTCACTGTGGTTGAATTGTGGCCCTCCCACTGCCCCCTTGTTATTTTTTTTTTGTCTCATCCAGTTTCCTGGGGATGTATTCTTTCATTAGGGTATGTGTCCCTAGGACATTTGGTTATTTAAATATTGAATATTCCATCATAAAGGACAGTCATTATATTCATCAAACTAAAGAAACTAACACTTAACTTATTCAAACCCCACCTGGTCATCTACTAACTGTGTGTCCCTGAACGAGTCACTTAACCTCTGGGGAGGTCTAAGTAGATTTGGGAGCATCTCTCTGAAAAGAATGCCCTGTCTCCAATGTTCTTCACTTAAAGACCTCTGTGGAGGTTTGCAATCATTAGGCAGGGTTCCCTGACTGACCACAAGAGTGACCCTTAGGTCCTGGTTCTGCCCTCTGGATCCCAGAAAACCCTCCCTAGCCCACCCCTCTTCCTCTTGAGAGCCACTCACACAGGTGAAACAGGCAGCACATCCTCCCGAAGCTGCTAACTCCCCCTCCCCATCCTCCTCTTCCCACAGCCCCCATGACACCAGGTACACCCGGCTCTTTGTCTCCTTCCCTGGCTACCCTTTCTCTTCATTCATTTCTGGCTTCCTCAGACTGGGCCCTGTGTGCCCTTGTCTGGTGACTCATTCATGTGCTTAACCTGAGCTGTCCCCCAGGGCAGAGATAGCCAGGTGACCAGACGGAGGAGCAGGAGGGGCAGGGGATACTGGGCTCAGAGTCAGGAAGACTCCACCCCAGATCCCACCTCCGACACAGCCTGGCTATGACATTTAGCTGCTCTCAGCCTTGATTTTCCACATCTGCAAAATGGGGATGATGACACCACCTCAACAGGGTTGTTGAGAAGGATACATGAGATAATATTATAATAAACTCCTTTGCAAACCTTAAAGCAGGGCCGGGGAGCCTGCAGCCTCCAGGCCACACATGGCTCTCTAGGTCCTTGGGCACAGCCTCTTGACTGAGTCCAAGTTCTACACAACAAACCCTTTTCTGAAGGGGATTCATTCTGTGGGGTTTGGATTCAGTCCAAGGACCTCGAGGCTGCTGGTTCCCCAGCCTTGCCTTAAAACATTTAAATGCACAGATCCAGCTGAATCCCCCCAGTGAAGGATTCCTAAGTGCAGAGTGATTGCCACACTTCCTGCTCACCTTTGTACTTCCAGTACAATCTTTGCTGGCCTGGAGAGAGAACAGTGGAGCATTTTGGAAGGCAAATGGGAGCCTGAAACCCAGACCTGAGCCTCAGGAGACCCTGGGGCCAGGTAGACCCTGCAACCTCCCAGAGGGGCCCCAGCCTCCAACTCTGACCTTGTTTGTGTGAAGGCAGGGCCTTGGTGCCCAAGGTATCTTGTGTCAAACCCCCTTATGGGGGGGGCACCATTTCTCTATGCCCATTTGCTGGATCATTTTTTCTTTATTCTTGGGCCATTCATATTTACAAGTGGACTGCAGAACTTCTTTCCCACCGACATAGATTGTGAGCTCTTTAAGCCACACTAGGTGTGAGGTGCTTTGCTCAGGTCATTTGCTATAGTACTTAATTAAATCCAACAAGCATTTATTAAATGTCTACTGTGTGCGTTCATGTCTAGCATTTCCATCAATCAGAACCATCCCAGAGTGGAATGTGGAAAGGAGGGTGATCTGCTGGAGTCCCCCTCCCTGAAGGCCTTTAAGCCGGGCAGCATGCCCACTTGTTGGACTGCTGGAAAGGGGCTTCCTGGGCAGCTTGGGTTGGCCTGCATGGCCTGCCATGAGATTCTGGGTACAGTGAAGAGTAAAGACGCCTGCATGGGAGGAGGTGTGAAGGTAGATAGCGGATGGTCCTCAAGGACTAGACTCAAACCGCCAATCATGCCTTCATTCATTCATTTGGGGAGGCCTCCAGACCCCAGTGCTGTTTGTACTTTGAACATTCCGTCCATATCCAGGTCACTTTGACTGAATTTCCCAGACAGACCCAGTAGGATGCCACTTGGGATGTTCCACTCGGGGCCATATTTGGGCACCAGCTTTCTCTCCCTCCCTTGGTCCTGTGTGGGGCCTGCTCACCAGAGCACGGCTCCACCAGCCTAGTGGATTTGGTTGTTCTTTTGCTTTTAAGCTATCCTGCCTTATTAGCAGGAGGGGAGTTGAGTATGGACTCGAGTTCCTGATCCTGCTTCCTGCTCTGATTTCTGAGACCTCTAGACCTCCAGAGGGCAAAGGGCCAGGTCTCTTGGTATTGCACAAGGCACAGAGATAAGCCAGTTAATAAAAATCTGTGGCTCACTAAAAATTAACCTTGAGAACCACATCTGATTTCCTTCTTACCCTCTGCTATAAAACAGAAAAATTAAAAAAAACAAAAAAAAACAAACCCAAGTTCACAAACTTGTGCTCTGAGACTAGGCCTTCTTGGAAATATGGCTCCAGAGGCACCAAGGTGGGGAAGGTGACCCTGTAATTGGGGCTAAGGAGAGACACTAAATCAAGACAGACAGAATTTCCATGGGGAAAGAGAGGGGGGCTGAATTCAGCCATTGTGAAGGAAGAGGCTTTGACAGCTACCAAAGGGGTTTGATTCTTCTCCCTCTTTTCCAGCTTAGCCCAGTGTCTGGCCCAGAGCAAGCCCTTGATGGGGTGCTTGTCTCCTCCGATGAGAGCTGGGGAGCATAGGGACCGCCATCTTTTCCTGGTTGCATCCCCAGCTCTTAGCTTAGGACAATGCTTGGCCCAGGATAATTGCTCACCCTTTCATTCCCTCATTCACACCTTCATTCATTCATGCATCGAGGCTGTCAGACCCCAATGCTATCTGGACTTTGGCCACCGCGTCCATATCCAAGTCACTTTGACTGAATTTCCTAGAAAGATGATAAAGCCTCCACGTGACCTTTTTGACTTGTGATGCTCTATTTCTGGTCATATTTGGGCACTGGTTTTATCTGTCATGTCCCCCTCCCTTGGCCATTCCCCCTCCCCTGTTGGGCTGCCCTCTGTCCTGCTGAAAATTCTTTCCAAGATGGCACCTTGGTGCCCGCTCACCAGGGCAGGGAAGTGACATTGGTTTCTGGATTTCGCTCCCACAAAGGTGAAGGCTCACATGGGTTTGGGGCTTCATGGGTTACTTCTAACTGTTTCCCTCCCGACAGGCCTGGGAAATAACTACTATAGTGCCCATTTTACAGGTCAGGACACTGAGGCTAACGAGGGGAATGACTTGCCCACACTCTTGTGGCAATTGAAACAAGGTACTGTGATACAAACCCCAAATTCGGTCTTCTTTCCCCTGCCTGTGAGCTCAGGGTGGAATGTTCCTGGTCTTGGAGGCAGGAGGGAGGGAATTACTCCCTTTTGATGGGCACTACCTGTTTTAAGCACCTTCTGCGACCATTTGCCTGGGCTGAGTGGTATCAGTGGAGTGGCCTCAAGGAGGCCAATGGTTCTGAAAGGACCATTCTTAGGCCGAACCAGGCCCAGTGCTGGTGCAGTGCGTGAGCCTGACCTAGAAGGGGCATGATGAGATGGGTTTTGTCTCCCCGCCTCTGTGGGGAGGGACACAACACCGGCTCATCCGGGCAGGTCCCTGGCCTCCTTTTCCTGTGTCCTCTTCCTCATCTTAGGCAAAAGCCCAGAAGAAGCCGTCTACATTGGCTGCTTCCACTTCCTATCTTTCCCCTCTCTTCCAAAGGCTGGTTCCCAGCCTCATCATTCACCTGAAATTTCTCTCTCCAAAGCGCCCTGTGATCTTCTGACTGCACCCCATCAGATGGTCCCGCAGGTGGCATCCTTCCTGACCTCTGCCTCCACACCCTTCCCATGTGATCTCCTCTCTCCTGGATCTCCAAGAACCTGTCTGACTTCTCCTTCCCAGTCTCCACATCTTGGACCCTGGTTCAGGGTGTTCCCCAGGGCGTTGTCCGGACACCCTCTTTTCTCTGTCTATCCTCCTCACTCACCAACTTAGCAGCTCCGTGAGCTTAATGATTGCCTCTGTGCCCAAGGCTCAGCCTTGGTCTCTGTCTCCAGCTGCCTGGTGGCTGCGTAAGGCTCAATGTCCCTTAGCTGCTCACTAAGCATTATTAAGCACTGTTAGGTGCCAGTCACTGTCTAGGATACTAAGCTCTAATCCTGCTTTCAAGAAGCTTGCATGCTTCTCTGGAGGAGTCTGCAGGCAGACAACCATGTATGACCACGACTGAGATAGAGATGCTGGCAACCATCTCAGAGGGAGCTGGATAACCAGGAAGGAGGTTTCCAAACCTGTGCCTGAGCAGGGCCCCCTCTCCTGCTCCAGCTGCCCGACAGGCACTCCCCTCTTCCTGGCTGTGCAGTTCTAAACTCAGTTTGCAGCCTGGAAGTTCTGGGTTCAGATTCTGCCTCGGACCCATCCTGGCTGTGTGATTCCAAGGGAGGCCCTTGCTTCTCGTGCTCTGAGACTCCAGCTCCTGGTAGCTGGACCTTTCCACAGCCAGTCATCCCAAGTTGTCCCCTTCCTCCCTTCCAACCACCCAGACTCTAGCTTGGGCCGTCCAGCCATACTCATTGTTCTTTATTCTCTCTTATTCGTACCTAGTCCCCACTAGAATGTAAGCTTCTTGAGGGAAGGAACGATTTCATTTTATTTTGGTAACTCTAGGGGCTGGTACACAGTAGGTGCTTCTTAACATCCAGCTTTGGCCATATCCCCCCGCTGCCCCCAGAATAAAGTCTAAACCCCACAACTGGAGAGGGGGACTGTGATTCCACTGGCCCTTTCCAAGTGAGGAAACTCCCTTCCCACTGCAGGTCAGCACCTTTTCTGCCCCTCAGAACCTTAGAGAGCTACCCAGAGCATTGAGTGGCCAAGAACTTGGCCAGAATCATGCAGCTAGGATGGGTCAGAGCTTCCTCTGGAGTTCACCTTAGGGAGTGGGCCCAACCCTTGTTGGAGCAGGATAATAGTGGAGAGAGCTCTGGGAGTCAGAGGACCTGGGTTTGAATCCCAGCTCTGCTTCTGAGTATCTGTGTGACCTTTCCCTCCTGGAGCTGCCTCATTTTCCTCCCTTCCCACTCCAGATCTAGGGCCCCAGTTCTAGCATTCCCTTACCTGCATCTTACAGAGTCTTACAAAAGTCAAGCTGTAGTACTCCCTCAATGTCCCACCTGCCTTCCCATGCTGACACCATCCCACATGTTGGGGATGCCCTTCCCACCTCCCCCTCTACCCAGCCAAAGTCTCCTGGGCCTCTGGACCTAGTTCAGTGTTAGGTGTTTCACAGTCATTGAACCCTGAAGGCCTCAGTGACCACCCAGCCACGGTGCTCCTGACCCTCCGCACCCGGACTGACATGCTAGACAAGTGTTCTGCTTGGAGCCCTCCAGGGATGGGCAGCCCTCAGAGCAAACATCCCTGCTTCCCTTTCTGGTTCCAGTCTGTGGCCCCTCCCTCGTCTCTACAACACTCCCTCAGACCCTCAATGATGGCTTTTGCCTCTTCCTAGGGTCCCCTCTACCCCTCTCAGTCCTCAAGGGACAGGATTCTCATGTCCTTTACTGTCTCTGCTCGGGACCCTCCCCAGCTGGTCAGCACCTTCCCAGCACTCAGAACTGAGCATGGAGCCTGGCCAGGGCATGGGCAGTGACACAGTCACCTTTCTCCTTCTGGACCCACTAATGCTGTCCTGAAGCTAGCCTGAGATTTCATGAGCTGGGGAACTCCCAGATGAGGAACATCCCTCTCCCAGTGCAGGCTGGTAACTCTTCTCAAAGAGGTACCTGGCACCCTGAGAGAGACTTGAACCCTGGTCTACACTGAATCCAAGGCCAGCTTTTAATCTACTTTGCCATGATGCCCCTGAGCCCAAGGTGGTGTAAGCCTTTGGGGGCTTTGTGTCCATTCACATTTTACTAACTGGCAGTCCACTGAGACTCTCCGATCTTTTTCACAGTACCTATTGTCTACCCAGGCTTCTCCTTTTTCTGCTTGTTTGGGTTTTTTCCAAAACTCAAATGTGGGATTTTACATTTATCCTTATTTACTTTCATATTATTAGAGTCATCCCATTGTGTTGACCTATTGAAAGCATTTTGGCCGCTGATTCTGTCTTCTGACTGCTCAGTCGGCAAACGTTCATTAAACACATTTATTAAGCCTGTGTTCCAGGTGCTGTCTGCTCTGTTAGTCATCTCTCCCAGGTGCGCATGACCTGAAAATCTGATTTTTAAAACAACTAGCCTAGTCACTAATAACCACGCTGAACAGCTCAGGGCCTAGGGCAGATCCCTGGGGCACTCCAGGGGAGACCCCTTTCCTAGGTGACAAAGATAACTGTCATTAATCACCCCTCTTTGGATCTACTGGTCCAACTTGTTCTGGAACTACACAGTTATGCTCCAATTTCTCTTGTGTTCAGAAGGATCACGGGAGAAACTGTCAAATATTTGCTTAGAAAGCAGGCATAGATGGTGTTGACCACATTCAATGACTCATCAGCCCAGTGACCTGATTACAGAAGGAAACAGGATTATCTGAACCCCACCACCTAGTGCTGGCTTCCCTTCCAAATCCAGCTCCTTCTCTTGCAGCTAACAGACTCCCTTTTTATTAACATCGAAATTGTGCCTGGAACCCAAGTTAAGTCACCGTTTCTAATAATCTCAAGCATCAGCCACCCTCTTCCCTTTCCAGAAAATCAGGCCATTTGCCCATTGCCTGTCCTATGGAAATGGACGTGGTCTTCCCTGAAGAAAGGCCCCTTTCAACACTTTTTGCTTTTGCTGTTAACTAGTTTCAGGTGTGTCTGACTCTCCATGACCCCATTTGAGGTTTTCTTGGCAGAGATACTAGAGGGTTTTGTGCTATTTCTTTCTCCAGCTCATTTTACAGATGAGGAAACTGAGGCAAACAGGGTGAAGTGACTTGTCCAGGGTCACACAGCTAGTAAATGTCTGAGGCAGGATTTGAACTCAGATCTTCCTAACTCCAGGCTCCACTGCACCACTTAGCATTAGAAAATGATGAAAGAAACCCTGATATAGCATTTCTTGCCTCCTGACTCACGTTGGCGTCTTCTGCCTTGCAGATTTCCCAGGCCCAATCTCTTTTGCTTCCTTCTCCCTCTCTAATTCTGGGCTGGTCTCATTGTCCAGGAGCCAATGCCTTCACTGGGTGGTCTGGCCATCAACTAATCATTCATTCATTTTCTGGATTGTTGAAATAGTCTCTTGAGTAATCATGGTTCTGTCATGTTTTAAGGTGTGATGTGATTAGCCTGGGCATCACCTGCCAACAGGAGCCCCTAGAGGGAGCTTCGGTGTGGTACAGGGGAAAGGCACTAGATTGGGAGTCAGGGGACCTCTGTTTGAATTAAAACCATTAGACTGTAAGCTGCCTCGGAGCATGGATGGTTTTTGTCTTTCTTTGCATGCCTGGAACATAGTAGGTGCTTAATAAATGCGTGTTGACTGTCTAATCTTGCCTCTTGGTATCTTTCCATGACTAATGACTGCAAAAATGTGGTCTGCAGTAGAGGGCTGTATGCAGAAACATGCCTTTCCCTTTCTCATATTTTCATCCAGGCCATCCTTGGGCTGGGTCATTCTCAGAAAGGTGGAGATGTGCATGATGGGCACAAGATGCCAGTGATGGATGTTGGGCAGTGTGCAGAATTCGTATGATTGGTCCTGTGGTAGGGTTGGGCGATAACAACCTGGCAGTACCAGCGCTGTGGGCACCGCTGGGTCAGTGGATGCAGCTTCTACTGTATTAGCAGGACTAGTGGAAGATCATGGACAAGACTGGGTCGCTATCTGCCTCAGGGCAGGGCATGCTCCTGACAGCCTTGAGGAGATCACAGGCTGTACAAGGACTCTCAGTCCAGAATGATTGACATACACAGGTCAATAAGTGTTTGTTGACTAAGTCTTCGGGGGCTGGAAATAGTAGGATGTCCATCTAAACAGACAAGAGAAAGGGGGTGGTGAGCATGGGCTCAAGGGAGGGAGGGTCGGTGAGTCTTGGCTGGCATGAGATGACCCTATGCCCTCCAGCTTCTTCCTCTTTCCCCGCAGTGTTCTGATAAGCCATGAAGATGTGGAACTCTCCTTCTCTAACATGTCTGACCCATCCATCCTCTTCAAGAGCTCCAGGAAGGGGCGACTGTACCTCACTCCGTACAGGGTAATGGAGACTCCCGTTCCCTGCCTGGCCCTTTTTCCGATGCTGCACCTTCCTTGAGATCAGCCCCTAAGGTCCCTGGTCCTGGGGCTTGGATTCTCATTTTCCAGATGGGGCCTTGGATGCTGAGAGCCAGGAATGTGGAGGTTCAAGCCTCGCCTCTGACCCTGACCGCCCCCCCCCGTTCCCTGGAGAGGTGCGGGTCTGTCCTGGGGCCTGGCCTGTGGAGGGAGAAGCCTGCCCACTTAACTGCCCACTTAAGCGGCAGCAGGAGTGGCCTGTGCCCTGGTACTTCCCTCTTTGGCTGCTGGCAGAGGCAGCTTTCCCACTCTCCTCCTCAAAGTCTCCTGGTCCCAGGCAATGTGTCTTACTGGACCCTCCCTCCGCTGCATTCCCTGGCCTCTTAGGTGATCTTCCTTGCCTCTCGCCCTGCCAAGGACTCCCTCATGTCCTTCATGATGCCCTTCAATCTGATGAAGGATTATGCAGTGGAGCAGCCCACTTTTGGTGCCAACTACCTGAAAGGAACCATCTCTGCTGCACCAAATGGTGCGTACCACCCTTGGTACCCGAGTCCAGGCAGGGTGAAGCCTCACAACCACAAGCCAAAGCTGTGTGCCACCCAAGGTCCCAGGGCGGGCCCTCCCCCATATGCCCCCCTGTGTCCCTCCCCCTCTCCATGTGCCACCCAAGGTCTCAGGGAGGGCCCTCCCCCTCCCCACACAACCCTGTGCCCCTTGCCCTCCCCGTGTGTGACCTCAGGCCCCGGAGCAGCCCCTCACCCTTCCATGCATGCCCATAATGCCAAGTCCATCGGGTCTGTGCTCCTCTCATCAGGGGGCTGGGAAGGACAGGCCACCTTCAAACTGACCTTCCGGAGTGGAGGTGCCATTGAGTTTGGCCGGCTGATGATGGAATGCGCCTCCAATGGTGAGTGGTACCATCTGGGGCGTACGGAGGCGCCTGGTAAATCCTTTGATGGCGGGTTAACGGCCCGTGGTCCCTCCGTGAGCTCCCGTTGGACCCCCCTTGCTTTTCAGCTGCTAAAGGGCTCCCGCCTCCGATGACGCTGTTCGGCTTCAGTCCCAAGGCCAGCCTTTTCCTCTCAGTGAACCCCCGCATGGTCTCGTCGGGCCAGACTCAGGTCATCTACATGATGCCCAACAACTCCACCTACGTGGCGTCCCCCTCAGGTGAGGTGCAGCGGAGGCCAAGGCGAGGTCGCGGCTTCTCATCCACTCTGTCTCTGCTGTGCCTCCCAGTCTAGACCCCCCATAAGGAGCGCCTCTCCATGCCCATTGCCATCTCTGTGGGCCCTGTGCTAGTATGGGCTGGCCACTTCCAGAAGCGGGACTGGGGTTAGGGGACAGAGACGCAGGCTTGTCCTCCTGCCATTAAGGCCCCCAGCGAGGAGCTCACTCCTCTGGCCCCTGGCCGGAACCGCTTCACTTTGGGCCCCGTCTCTGTGGGCCCTTCAGCCTGCCAGCATCTCCGATGCCGCATGTCAGAAGCTCGGCTCCCTACCTCTGGGCTCCCCCCTACGGACGGGCCTCCCCTGGGAACCTGTCCTCGGAAGCCGGTGGTCTTCTAGGACATCCCCCAGATACCTGTAATCCCAGTAGCAGACATGTCGAATCCATAGGCGGGGTACAGGCCGAGCCGTATGGGGGTCGGGGGGAAGGGGCAGAAGGAGGAATGGGGAGGGCAGGTTTGGGTTCCCATCCCAGCCTTACCACTTACTACCTGTGTGTCCTGTGGCAGGTCCCCTCCCCACCCCAGCCTCCGTTTCCTCTTCTGCAGGAGGAGGCTAGAGGAGGGCCCTGGGGTCCTCTGATCCTGGACCTCTCAGGGCCAGTCCCTTGAATATGACCACGCCACGCCTCGCATCCCCCACACCTTGCATCCCGCCACACCTCCTTCTCCTTACCCGCAGCCGCATCCGCGGCCTCTTTACCACCTGCGGGGGGGGGGGGGGGGGAGGGGTATGATTAAAGTGTCTGTGCCTCCGGCCGCTCCTTCCCACCAACCCCCTCCCCCCACCCCCACCCCCGCTTCTGTAGATCTGGCGGTGCTCGGAGCCCTTCTCTGCTCCAAAACCCCCAATGGATCCCTAGTACCTGCCGAGTAAGCTCCGCGTCCTCGGCTCCATTTCTGGACATGTGGGCTGTGTCCTCCCGCCAGGCCTGCCGCCCCCTCACCTTTCCCTACAAACTCCTTCTGTCTTCTGTCCCCTGCTTTGGCCGGCCTCCCTCCCACCTTTTAGCCTCCAGTCCTCCGGGACGCGCCCCGAATTCTGCTGAGTCAGTGGGCTTGCCCCTCCTTGGTTCATTTGGATTACCGATATCTGGGTGCTGAGTCTGGCAGCTCCGAGAGGGCCAGGCCGGGGTGTTTCCCCCCAAGCTAGCACGGTGCTGGGCGTCCCAGAAGTCGCATTTAATGCATTGCTTCTTCTCTTTGTGTCTAGGCTATCAGATGGCTACCACCTCAGCCGCTGGGTGTGGGGTACCTCCTTCTGTATACGGATCTCCTGCCCCCGGATTCGTGCCCACCCCTCCTGGATATGTCCCCCCTCCTCCTACCTACGTGCCCCTTTTGCCCGGATACAGACCCCCTCCTCCTGGATACCAAGCCCCAGCATATCCCATTGCAGGGCTTCCTCCTGCCCAGGTCGCAAACACTGACCCTTCAGGCTCCCAAGCCCCTACAGGCAAATCAGAGTCCAAAAGCTCAGGTAAGGGAAAGGTGTTTAAAATGATATGCTTGTCTAGTTGTGCGTGGGTTGTCCGAGGGAAGGGAGACAGCCTAACCACGGGGAGGGGGAACCTTGTAAGCTCCATGTCTAGACTTCACCAGCAAACTCTGCTTCTGACCAGCTGTCAAAGGTGCCTGATTGCAAATGGACTGCACCAGCTGATTACCCTGGGGCTTGGCTTTGACAGCTGCCATTTGGGTGGTCACAGAGAGGCTGCCCTGCCGGGCTTCATCCCTCTCCTTGCTCTGGCCACAAGGAGACTGGAACTGGGCCAGGAGGGGATGGACCTGGGGATCCTAGAGAATCCTTCCCCTTTACCCCAACCATCTGTGATCCGAGGTCAGTCATAGGGGCCGGTAGCTTCTTCACAGACCAGGACAAGTCCAAAGAGGAGGACTGTCTTCAAGGAGCTTGTCAGAGAGCTAGCAGGCCCAAGGCCAGAGGGTGACCCCATGGGAACTGCCACCCCTCAGAGCAGGGGGTCTAGGGACCTGCAGGGGAAACAAGATTAGAGCCTCTGGCCCTGGGGTGAGATCAGCCCTTGTAGGAGGAGACCAAAGGAGAGAAAGGGCAGACACGGTTTGGGGGTGGGGGAAGAGTACCCACCTGCACAAGAGCTTCGGTTTTATGCTAGAAAACCCAGGATTCCTGGGAGCCCCAGGGCAGGCAGACATTCCCCAAAGGGAAAGATGAGAGGCTTAGCATCCCAGGGGGATTTTCTTATGAGGAGCCACCGTGAGGAAGCCAGGCAGAAAGCCACCAGGACCCTTCCCCTAAATCCAAAGGAACTCAACTGATGGGAGGGACAAGCTGGGGAAGTTTGAAGAATCAGCTAAATAGAAGAAATAGGGGGGAGGGTAGAGTTGCCCTCTTCACAAGGAGGAAGTGGAACCGAGCCATGGAAACATGTCAGGAACAGGTAGGGCAGGGAACTGGAAATCACCCACCCAAAGGGAGGTCCAGGGTGTCAAAGGGAAATCTATGTGTCAAGTCTTAAACTCAGGTACAAAAGACCAGCTTCACAAGTGTCAGATGAGGGAGGTCTGGATAGATAGCAGATGTTCTGAGAAAGATTTGGGGAGGGGGGGTCTTAGTGGACCACAAGCTCAAAGTCAGCAGTTGTGATGCAGCATCCAGAAAAGATAGTGAGATCTTGGGATCCAGTTTCCAGGAATAGGAAGGGGAGAGTCACACCAACTCCCCCCCCCCCATCTCAAGCCACATCATGCTCAGTTCTAGGCATCAAGGCATAAGACAGACATGGATAAGTTAGAGAATATCCAGAGGAAGGCAACCAGGATGGTGAAGGGTTTGGAATGCAATGACAATAGGACATGCGCGTGTGTTGGATATTGTAAGAACCACCTGGTCCTGCCTCCTTATTTTACAGAAGAGAAAACTGAGGCTCAGGGGGGTGAATGACTTGCCCAGGGTCACACAGGCTGGATTTCAATCCTCCTGCTCTGGCTCCAGACCTCTTCCCATTGCCCCACCTTGCTTCCCATAGGAGGTTCAGATAAAGAAACAGGAGCTGTTTATCCTGATAAGGCCAGGAGAGCTGCTTCTGAACATGTGTGGGCAGTTGTGTGGGAGCAGTGAACATGGGCTTGGCTGGGGCTGCCTTGGGTCTGGAGGCAGGCACCAAGGGCCAGCTTCCAGGTGTGGGCTGCTCCAGACTGGGCCTCTGAGCATCTTGCTCAGTTCTGGGGGCTCTGGACAGTCCCAGAAGCCACAAGGACAGTCTGCTCAGTCCTGTCATCAGAAGCTGATAATTTAGTGGATCAGTTACAGACAGAGCCCTGTCACTGTCATGCTCATGGATAATCTGGGAGGCAAAGACCCAGGTGCCCACGCTGTCTCTGACAAGTTTTGGGCGAATCCTGAGCAGAGCCAGAATGTCTCTGAACCCCATTTGCTCCTCTGTAAAGTGAGGCGGGACCCACCATATTTGTATCACCTGTCTCAGTTTTGTGAATGAGAGGCTGTGCTGGGTAAGCCTTGGGGCCCGAGGATATTGGGAGTGAGCCTCTCATGCCCAAAGGATGCAGTCTGGCTCCTGGAATTCTGGGCACTGGGGATTAAGGACAGCAGACCTCAGTTTCTTCCTTGATATACCCCACCTTCCCCAGTACTGAGCATCAAGCTGTCTGAGACAGAGAAAGATCATCATCTCATTGATGCCTTTTAGGGCATCCCATTCATTTCTGAATATATTCCTCCTTAGCTCCTTCCCCAGAGAGTCAATGCTTTAAAAAAAAAAAAGACTTAAAAAGAATTCAGCAAAATCAGTTGATGCATTCATGTGTCTGCCTGGCAGTGTATGCAACATTCCGAACCCATAGCCCCCCACCCTGACCCCAGGAGGTCGGGAGGGAGGAGCCTTTTCTCTTTTTTGGGGGTCACACAATTAGATTTCTGCAGCGATCAGTGCAAACTGTTTTACTCCTCTTCCTTCTGTTTGTGTTGTCTGGGACTTAGAGTAACTCATTTACCTGGTGCTGCTTGCTTCCTCTCAGTCTTCCCATAAGTACTGGCCTTTCTTACCAAGCAATAGCCATCACATTCACTTGTCCCTAATCAATGGGCAATGATTTTCTTCCCATTTCTTTGCCCCTACAAAAAGGGCTGTTATGGATACCTTAACATATGTGGAGGTTTTCTTTTTATTTTTGGTCTCCTTGGGGTGTTTGCCTAAGCAGCAGAATTTGAGAGTCAAAGGGTATGGTAGACATTTTAGTAACTTTTTCCCAGAGGTTAAATGACTAGCCCAAGGTCACCCAACTATTAAGTGTCTGAGGGCAAATTTGAACTCATGTCTTCCTGACTCCAGGCTCATTGCTTTAGCTACTAAGTCACCCTAGTTGCCTCCTTGCAAACATTAAGATGCTGTAAAAGTGCTGGCTGTTATCATTAATTATTAAAAATCTTTCTTATGGTTGTCAATAGTTTGCAATTCTTTTGAGAACTATCCATATCTTTTGACCTTGTGTCTACTGGGAATGGCTCTTGATTTTATAGATTTGATGCAAAGATTTCCCCTCCCCCAATTTTGACCCATAATTTTAATGAAAATAAGGTTTCCCCAAAGTAAACTACAGGATTTCTACTCAGAACATCAATCAGGAAGTGGGAGAGGCAAGGACGGTGCAGGGCATCTTTTCGCTGGGGGGGTGGGGGGGGGGTGACGGTTTTCTAAATTACCTGGAACTTTGACAGGAAAGGGGAACTGGTTGGTACCTGGATAGTATTCTAACAGCCCACCCAAGTGTGCTGCTGCTGGAGTTGTGGCCTGATCCAGCCATTCTGGGAAGTGGTTTGGAATGTGCCCTTTGACCCAGAGATACTGTTGCTAGGCTGATGCCCCCAAGGGATCTTATATACAACCACTGATAGCTGCAGGTTTTTGTAGTAACAAAGAGTTGGAGACAGAGTAGATGCCCATCACTCCTGGTTCATGAGCATGTGGGCTGTCAGTGTGTGTAAGAAGTGCTGAACAGAGAAGCCTTGGAAGAATTCTATGAACTGATGCAGAGGGAAGGAAGCAGACCCAGGGAAACTATACCAGGATTACAAGGATATCAACAGAAAGGTCAACAAGAGCAAAACCCCTTGAAACAGAATATTGTGCAGTTATGATGACTGGCCTGGCCCCAAAGAAGACATGAGAAATGCACCTCCCTCCTTCCCTTCAGAGGTGGTGGGCTATGGGGATGGAACACTGCATATACTGTCCCATTCAACTGAGGGTTGGTTGATTTGTAATATTATATTCTTATAATTATAAGACATAACTCTCTGGACAGAAGAGGGGGGAGTGTATATTTAGAAATGAAGAGGATGTAAAAATAAAAGATCAATAAAGCTTTTCTCTAAAAAAAGTAAACTAACCTGTCTTCATTATTGTTGCCGCTGTGCTTCCTGCTAGAATGATGACGGCATTCGGGCTGATGCGAAGATTTCTCCAATGGTCCATCACTCTGGCCCTTCACTTGGGAGGCAGGAGCTTCATTTGGGGTGAGGGGGCAGCCCACCAAAAGTAACAGGCATGACACTGTCTCTTCTTCTCATCATGCTGCCTTCCCTGGCCACTGAGCAGCATGGCTCTGGCCCACGTGTCCAGCTCAGGACCGGACCCTGCAAAATGGTTGAACTCAGATGGGTTCTTCTCAGATGGAAGCTTGTTCTGCCTAAGGTGGGCATCAGGGCATCAGCAGACTTGGGCCACAGCTCGTCTGAGGTACTTATTTCTAGGAACTTGTCTCTATATTTTCCATAATTTTGATGTAATTAGCCCTTTAAACATCCTAAATAGCAAGAGAGGTTGGTAATAGAATTAACTAAGGAGCCAGGCATGTTGAAGAGAGGGAGGGTCTGATTTTTGTGCACACACACACACACACACACGCACGCAGCTTGGTTGACATTATCATAGGATGGAGTCATAGACTGATGTGGTAGCAAGATATTGAACTCAGGTCTTCCTGATTCCAGGCTCAGCGTTCAATCCATTGCACCTTCTCCCCCATTGAGTTAGGCTGTGCTGAAAATTGGTCATATTCCTAGAGGGTTTCAAATAGCTAAGTCCTAGACACAGCCAGCAGGCGTGGCAGATCAAGAATGGGAGGCAGAAAGCAGTCCCAGAAGTCACAGAAAAACCCAGCTCTTATCTCTTAGAGATTTTAATCATTGCTTTATCTACTAAGTCACCCTAGTTGCCTCCTTGCAAACCTTAAGATGCTGTAAAAGTGCTGACCATCTCAACCTGAGTCATTGTGTCTGTCAGCAGAAGGAGATCCCCAATTCAGCAGTTTAAGAGTCATTTTTGAGAGAGGTCAAGGAAGCAGAGAAACTCACTCCGGACTCAAGAGAGGAAGCAGCCTCCACGAGTGAGACCTCTGGCAGCAGAGAAAAGAGCCATCTATGAACTTAAGAAAGCTGACTCTGGCAGTCAAAAAGAGAGCTTTCTTAGAACTCCATTAGTAAAGAAAGGACATCGAGGGGCAGCAGTTCTGGAGTTGTGAGCTGCATGACCCTATAGGTCCCCGTCACATGAGCCCCACTCTCACTGTAGTCTGTTCCCACTCTTGTCACACACATTCTCTGTATTGATGGGAAGTGTGGAGGGTGGGCTGGGAGGAGGGATATCTGTGACTAGTGGGCCCAGTTCTGGAGCTGAAAGGGTTAAGACCAGGCCAGTCTGATTCAGCTGGTCACATGGCAGGTGACTTTCAGCTGAGTTCTCTCTACCTAAATAAAACGGGCTTCTAAAAGGGGGGGCTAGCATTGTGTTGTGTTGGCATATACTTGGGGATGCTTTGGCTGAAAGCGATATAATAGAATGACATCTTTAAAAATATTAAATTCTTGCTGTTCCTTTTTAAGCTAAAACTCCCTTCCAAACAATCCCCTCCCCCCCCCCCCCCCCAAGCTATCCGGTCTAACAAAATAGAGTTAAAATAAGTTGATCTTGGCTGTGTGACCCCATCTCTCACCTGTGAGGTGCTTCACCCCCCTCCTCTGAGGTCACCGTTGGTCATGGCATTGTCATGAACAATGCAGAGCATTGTAGTCATTGTATAGGATGTTTTTCTTGGTTCTGCTCTCTTCCCTCTGAGTCAGTCCATACAAATCTTCTTTGTGGTCCTGTGACCCGGGGAGCCCCAGCATGGCCGGGAGATGTGCCTCTGGGCTATGACAGAAATCACAGGGGCTTTGGGACAAGGGAAGGATCTTCCCAGAGTAGTTAGAGTCCCCTGGTCCTTGGATGAGGTTATGCTGGTGATTTCTTTCCTGTCCCAGAGGCACACTTCCCAACTGAGCTGGGGCTCCCTGGATCAGGAATTATTCCTAAGTCATTTTCTTAGAGTACAATACCATTCCACTTCTTTAAAAAGCCAGCCCTCAGTAGGCAGGCACCCATTGTATTTCCAGTTCTTTGCTAGTAGACAAAGTGCTGCCATTCTTATGATGTACCTATACACTTCGATGTGGCATCTGAGTCAGAGGTCACTGGCTATTGCACCACTGGATTCACATTATTTCCAGAATAGTGGGCCTGACTTCCCAGCATCCAGTGTTTGTCATCATACCATACTAGGTAAAAGACAGGGGCCAAGAGAAAACTCTCCTGGGTTCTAAAAGGATTTGAGAGAAGGAAGGGAAGAAGCTGCTGACCAAGGTTCCCCTTTCTATCTATCCCACAGGCACTGAAAGGATCAGGGCCCTTTTGTGGGTGAACGATTCCTCTTTTGCCACTGGGTACTTAGCCAGACTCTCTGGGTCCGGCCAGAGCAGCCTTCCTGCTGATCCTCACTGCTTAGGAGTGAGCAAGGAGGAAGTATGGCTCTCCTGGCAGTGGATCAGACCCCACAGGGCCCATGGAGAAAGAGAGCAGGCTTGCCCTTCCCAAGGCCCAGAGCAGCAGGAAGGAATCAGCTTCCCTGAAGCCAGGCATAATGAAGGGCCCAGCTAGACTGAAGGCCTCAGGGCCAGTCCTCTCAACCTGCCTCTGTGAGAAAGCACGGGGCCAGTTGCCATGGTGCATGATGGCTGGAGATAATGAGGTTCAAGGTCCTGGATCCCTGACTGGAAGGGACTTCCCATCCCAGGGGAAAGAGGCACCTGAGAACTGAGGGTCCTAGGACAAGGCTGGGCAAGGCCAGGACTGAGCCTTGGTGGGGCCTTATTGCTGTGTTCTCTTCAAAGGGAAACCCACTTTCCCCCTCACTTCCTGTGGAGATGGAGAAGGGGTATCAGACAGCTTTGCTGTTTTTGCACAGAGCCAGCTGCCTGCCCTCCCAGAGCTCTTTCTCAGGCTTCATGGGAACAAGGCAGCTGAGGAATACCAGGTCCAGATGTGGCCGTCACACTTCAGGAGAGGAGTCTCTGGAGTCCCAGGGTCAGCATTGGCCTGGGCCCTCCGTGGGGCTAAATAAAGTGGAATGAGAGGCTTTAGGCTGGCTGGCCCTTTCCTCACCTGGGCTCTACACACAGGAAACCTCCATAAGTATATATGTATATATATCTACATAAGTATATATACCACTAGGTGATACAATGGACAGAGAGCTGGTCCTGGAGTCAGGAAGACCCAAGTTCAAATCCAGCTTCAGACATCTACTGAGCTGTGTGACTTAACCTGTCTGCCTCAGTTTCCTTAACTGGTAAAATGAGAATTATAATAGCCTCTCCCTCCCAGGATTGTTGTGAAGAACTGCTTAGCACAATGCCACACACACAGTAAGCTATTATTAATCCTGTCTGGAAAACCTCAAGGCCAGGCCAGTAGCTGGGAGTCCTGCATGGAGTAAGGGCTACCTTCCATGCTTGGGTCAGGGTGGGAGCCCCTCCTTGGGGAACCAGGCAGCTGTGAAGGAATCAACAGGCAGGTAGGTCCCCTGGGGTCAGAGCCCTGGGTCCAAATCAGAGCCTTCCTAGTCTTTGCAGATGTGACCTTGGGCTAGTCATTGCCCCTCCCTAGGCACAGCTTTCCCCTCCAAATGAGGACATTCCCTGGCCTGTAGGGCCAGAAGGAGGCATCTGTTTGCCAAGAGGACCAGTGTGTGGCCTGGTTTGTTACAAGAGATGAAGAATTGAAATGGCCTGTACTCAGAGGGCAGCTTCTGTGCAGACAGGTCACAGCAGATGGCCAGCAGGTCCTCGCCTGGGTCCCCCATGAACTGAAGAAGCATCCATTCCAGATGCCAAGCAGCCAAGGCAGGACCAGAAGCCAGGTCCTCTGAGCCCCATGCAGCTGGCCCTCTGCCCACCACACCCTGATCTCACTTAGGCATTTTCTGTTTCCAAACTGGGGAAGTGAAAAGGTCCCCTTGAGGCCCAGGAGCAGATATTTCCAGGAAGAGCAGCAAATTTGATGTTCCAAGGCCTGAGGTGTGGTGCCCGGGGTGGGGGGGATTTCCCCATCCTGGGGTCACATGCCTGAGTCAGGGAGCGCCCAGAGCTGGGCACCATGGGCAGGCTTGGATCTGGGGAAGCTTCTACTAGGCATTAGCCAGAGAGGGAGATGATTTACTAGGAATGAAGGAAGCTGGAAACCCTGGCTGGGTGACCCTGGGCGAGTCGGTGTCCCCTCTGGGTCTGTTTCCTCATTAGCCAAATGTGGACAAAAGTCCTTCCCCGACCTGTCCCAAAGGGTTGTTTGGACCCCACAAAGGGCTCCATTCTGCCTATAGCCCTGTCATTAGTCAGCAGAGCTGCTCGTGACCAAGATTGCCCTGCCCAGAGGGGCACTGAGGCCTGTTGCAGGATGGCCCCAACCCCTTTGCTCCGGTTCCTCTAGCTAACAGGCCTAGGATGCAGGGACTCTGGGCACAGGAGGGGAAGAGGGCAGACCCTGGCAGGCCATAAGCTCTGGTGCCAGCAGCGTCCCCCCACCCTGGTCCACCCTGCCACAAATCAGTGCTCTGGTGTGGTCCCCATTGACCAATAATTCTGTTAAAGAGTAGCTTTATTAGGGGCTAGGGGGCAGCCAGGAGAGGGCCAGGGGCAGAGCTGGGAGAACTTTCTGTGTGTCTCCCTTGCTCCCTTCTATCCCTCACCCTCTGCTTAGAAAGGAGGCAGACACACATGAAGTCAGTCAGTCTTCAGAATCATCGGAGTTCCTGCCCAGAGCCCAAGGATCAGCTTTCAGACCCAGGAAAGACTGGCAAGCCCAGCTGGAGAGCCAGGGCCTGGACCTGGGCCTGGGCCCCAGGCATTGTTGCAAGTCCAGGCAGTGGGTGGGCCAGGAGCAGAGGAGGGAGGAGCACGTGGGGACACTCCTGAGGCACCCTGAGGCATTCTGTTCTGGCTCCAACTGCTAGGGGAAGGCCCTTCCAATGCAAGTGGAGGCAATCTGAAAGGGCAGCCACCTTCCCCCCACCCCCATTGTCCCCTTCCTGAGTCCTGAGAGTTGAGGCTGAAAGTTGGAATCCAATGAGGTTTCACAACCAGAGCGACTTCTTACTGGCCAGGGGGTTCTCCAGGGCCGAGATGGGGTACAGGTACCACATGACGACACCTGACGGGTTGATAACCACAGTGAACTTGGTATCTGCCCCGAGACCGCTGATAATGTTATCTGTATAAACATCCTGGGCCTGGAAGAGAAGACACCACAAGCGTCAGTCCCCAGGGGGACCCCGGGAGCCAGAGCTGGGAAGGACCCGGGAGACCCGCTCCCAACCCCCTCCAGAAGCTGAAGCCCAGAGGGGGTGGGCACTTTCCCGGGCAGCATCTCTGGCTGCCACTCACCTCGTACAACAGCGTGTTGGTGAAGTTGAGAGAGCCCAGCGTGGTCTTATAGCGGTAGGGCATGTCCGTCCTGCGGCTGAAGAACACAATGGCACTGGCTTTCCTGGACAGCGGGCGCACAAACACCTCGATCTTTTCTTTGGTCTGAGGCAGAGGAGCCAGAAGCAGCTAGGTGGCTGTCTGCCCTTGCTGGCCCAGCCCACCCCTGGCCATCCCCAAGGAGAGGCCTGTCTAGCCCCTGCGGGGACAGCCACCACCGCGGCTAGATGGAGAAATATCTGCTTGGGGGGCTTTTCTTTTTTTCACTGAGCCGAAATCTGCCCTTCTGGAAGGTCTGCTCCTGTTCTGCCCTCTAGGGCCAAGCTGAACAGGGGCTGCACCCAGGGCAACATGTCCACCCCTGCTCTCCCCCTCCCAGCAGCCACAATTGGGCTCCTACCTGGAGGACCCGGCGTCCCTGGATGCCCAGGGGGTCCTGGTTAATCTTGATCATGAGCTTGTTCTGCAGAATGTCCACGTTCTGGGCCGAGATGGTGCGGAGGTCTGTGGACATGAAGAGAGGGGCCGCGAAGATAGTCCAGAGGGCCATCTGCGCCTTGGCCTGCTCGAAGCTCAGGCCGTAGTTCCCAATGAGCAGCTGGAGGGAAGGACAAAAGACAGATGCTGCGTCAGATCTGGTCTTCCCCGAGTGTGAGCATCAGCCAGTGTCTAGACACCAGCCAGTGTGGACACCAGCCCCTAGTGTGAGCATCAGCCAGTATAGACGCCAGCCCCTAGTGTGAGCGCCAGCCAGTGTGAGCACCAGTTGGTGTGTATGCCCGCTCTGAAGGCCAGTCCCTCCCCTCCCCCAGCTCAGTACCATGTCTGGGTCGTTCCAGTGGCCGGGCCCCGCCACGGACTGCAGCACGTCCTGGTGCTTGGAGAACCAGTCCACGATGGAGAGGACACTCTCCCACGAGTCCTGAATGTCGTCGTAGTTGCGCCACAGGTTGCAGATGTCCATCAGGAGGGTGTAGTTCACCTGTACATCAGTAACCAGATGGGCCTGGCTGTCCTCACGCCCCCAGGGATGCCCCCCCCCCCCGCCGCGGCCCCCTAGGGACGGCCCCACCCCCACCCCAGGGGGGGCCCCATTCCTGTCCTGGTGCTGTGACCTCACTTGGTGATAGGCCTCAGTCTCCTCATCTGTAGAATGGTCAGGTTGGACTAGACCAGGGGTGGGGAACCTGGGGCCTTGAGGCCACACATCACACATGACCTTCTAGATCTTTAAGTGTGGCCCATTTGGATTCATTTCAGAGGCTACACTTAAGGACCTAGAAGGCCATGTCTGGCCTCAAGGCTGCAGGCTCCCTACCCCTGGTGTAGACTCTCTGAGGCGCTTTCAGTCCTAAGATTATGAGCACTGCTCTCGGCCTTTGTCTTGCTGAAGGCCCAGGGAGAGGGAAGGTGGGGCTCACCTCAGGAGGGAGACCCCCATCGTAGGCTGGCCAGCTGCAGGAGAAGGCAAGGGGGTGGCCTGTGGCATTCAGTGCTTTTGCCATATTAGGGTACCCTGAAAAGGGACAAACACCCACCTGTCAAGGAAGGTCCAAGAATGGGTACAGGGAAAATCCAGTGTGATCAAGAATGACTGCCATGCCTGGGAGAGCCTCCCAAAAGGGAGGGAAACTGAGGCCTGCTCCAGTGTTTCCTTCAGCCCTGCCCCTGCATCCCCAGGCCCAGGCCCTGCATCCCCATCAGCCTGGGCACTGCCCGCCCTCCTCCCTAATGGCCCAATGCTGGGCCTGGATCCCTCCCAGAAGCTTTCCCGCAGGCCCTGAGCAAACAGTGGGACACAGCCAGGGGTGTCCAGGGGGCTGTGGACAGTCAGACTCACGCACCCTGAGCACGGTCCTCAGCACTAGAGTAGCAGCCGTCCAGCTTCAGCATGTCCACACTCCAACTGGCAAAGGTCTGGGCATCTAGAACCACCTTGTCCAGTGTGGTGCCCGGGTAACCCATGCAGGTCTTGTTGCCCATGTCCTCGTAGATGCCCAGCTTCAGGCCCCGAGAGTGAACCTGGCAGTGAGGGAAAGAGGAGGAGCTCAGGAGAGGAGCCCAGGGAGGCCCATCCCCTGGGAGGAGGTATGGCCCCAGGAGGGGAGCCCAGGGAGGCCCTGCCCTGAAGCTCACATATTCTGCTAGGTACTTGATGCCATGTGGGAATCTCTTGGGGTCGGCCACCAGAATGCCATTCTCATCCCGCTCCAACGCCATCCAGCAATCATCAATGTTGATATAGCTGTAGCCCAGGTCCCTCCAGCCGTCCTCTGCTAGTCGGTCAGCCATATCCATGAACAGGCGCTCGCTGCCATGTGGGAATGGGAGAAGGGAGCACAGGAGGTGTAGAGCATCTCACTCCACTCCCTGGAGCCCAAGCCTTGCCCTGGCCTCGGTCCCAAGACACCCCTGCCAGTGGGCCAAGGCCAGCTCCTTAGGCTGCAAAGATAAGACCCCAGGCCTTTATGCCGGGGCCTGCTTTCAGCTCCAAGCTGCCTCTGGGCAGGAGACCCCACCTGGGCCTGCGGCCCCCAGCTCAGTCCAGAAGGCCCTCGCCGAAGACTCTAGGGGGCAGTGAGTGCCCACCCCTCAAGCCCCGGGGCGTCCTCTGCATACCCACACCTACCTGATGCAGTTGTCAGGGTCTCCCTCACAGTCGATGTTACAACGGTACCGTTCCCAAGCCAGCCAGCCCATGGGGGGTGTCCGCATCAGCCCATTTTCCAGAGTGAACACTTGGACCGCCATGGCCAGCAAGGTCACTGTCAGCTTCATGACTGCAACCTGGGGGAAGGGGAGGAGGCTTGAGCAAGAGCCCCTGGGGCTGGCACTTTTTCCCTATCAGGCTCCCAAGGTGAGAGCAGCCATTCCCCAACCTCAACAGCAAGAATGAAGTCTGATCCGATCAATCCCAATTTGGAAAGAAACTGACCCTCTAGAATACAACTCCCAGGGCCTGGGACTTGGAAGGGAACGGCACTGCCCACCTGCCAGGAATTTACAGTGTACAGGGAATGGACACACACGGGAAATGATGGTGAACCCTGGGGTGCACAGTCAGCCCAGAACACCCCCCCTCCCTTAGGCCCTGCCCTTGGGGGGATGAGCCCGGCAGCGTTCAGGGATGGTGGCAGGATGGGCAGTGCCAGCTCCCTGGGAAGATCACTGCCCCGCCTGGTACTCCAGGCCACACAGGGAGTGGCTGTGCCAAGGTCTGGGCTGAATTCAGAGCTTACCTCTTCTGTGTGCCCCCTATGCCCGTGACCCCGTCCTGGGGTATTCCCCAACTTCTGAGCTCAGATTATGGCCCTTTGGAGTGGAAGATCTCCTCCAGGAAGCCTTCCAGACAACCCCCCTCCCCATCTTAGGGGGTGTGCTGGGGACCTGCACGGCACTCAGCCTGATGGAGCCCAGGAGGCCAAGTGGCCACTCTCAGGTTTCTCCTTTAATATTAATAGTAAAAGATCCCTAAGCCTGGTCTGCAGACCCTCAGGGTCCCCCATTAAGGTCAACCCCCACCTCCACCTCCCCTCCCACCCAAAAAGCTCCCAAAGGCTTTTCTCCAAAGAAACCCAAGAGCTAGGTCATTATGCCCATTTTATAGAGGAGAAGCTGAGGTTCGGAGGCTGCAGGGCTTTCCCAGACCCACACAGGCAGAACTGGGGAGGAGCCTTTCCTGGGGTCGGGCAGGCGGAAAAGGTGGGCTTGGAGGGAGCTTGTCCAGTCCCCTTATTTTACAGGAGAGGCCCAGGGAAGTCTGCAATCGCCCGGTCGCGGAATCTTCAACCCCCTCCCCGCACCCCCACGCGCCCCAGGGGCTCCCCCGCCTCTGCCCCCGGGGCACTCGGGGCTCCCCGGCTCCGGACAAGGCTCGCACTCCCTTTGGACTCAGGGTGCGAGGGCGGCCCGACCGGCATCCCCGGGAGGGGCTCCGGGACCGCGAGCCGGGCCGGTCCCGGGACCGCGTCTGGTGCCGACCCCACCCTCCGGGGGGGGGGAAACGAGGCACGCGCCACCCAGCCAGGTGCCGCCCCCCGCCCGGGCGCCCCCGGCACCAGAGTCCCCTCACCTGCACAGCTGCGGCCAAGCCTGCCTCTCTCTGCACCTCCGAGGACGGTACCAGAGGCAGGCCAATTCGTGCTATTTGTCCGGCACGCACGTGACCCGCCTCCCCCCCCTCCAGCAATCACGGGAGCCAGGCCGAGGGGCGGGGCCGAGCGACGTCACCTAGACAGCCCTGCCCTCCGGGTGCTCCGCCCCGAGCCTTCGGAACGGGAACGCCCTTCCGAGTCCCGCCCCTCTCTCGGCCGGCGGCCAGATCCCCACTGGCCCCGAAATGTGGTATTCGGCGCGGGTTGGGAGGGATGGCTACCTGGGACAGGAGAGCGGCCCCCTCCGCCTGGATTTCCGACCCGAGGCCCCCAGCTCGTGCTTTGGACAACTATTTCAGTGCCATCGCTTTCCTTTGTAATCCTATGCATTTGATGACTAGCCGCCTAGGGGTCTGGGGGCTTCTTTGCCCGAATGCCCAAGTGCCCTGGGGCAATGATCTAGCCCGCATGCACCTGGAGGCAAACTGTGCTGTGGTAACTCGGGATTAGGCAAGACGCCTCCTAGTTCTGACCTTCCCTTTTCTGAGCCCCCACGATTCGACTGTTCCTAGCTCCTTCTCAGCTCTCACATGCCTTGTTCTAAGGTCTCAAATCAGACAGCAAACATTAGGTGCTTACTCCAGGCACTGGGGCTGCAGGACAGGCACAAGTCAGTCCCTGCTCTCCAGGTCTCACAGTCTGGTGGGGGACTGTGTAAACAAGGTACAGATGGGTAAACGGAGGTAATGGGGGAGGGAAGGCGCTGGCCCGAAAGGAGGGCCAAGCAAGTCTTCTTGTACCAGGGAGGGTAAGCTGAGTCTGAAGGGAAGTCAGCAGGTGGGTCCTAGGACGGAGCTCGGGCTAGGCACGAGGGGAAGCCAGTGACGATGCAGAGCAGATGGAACCAGAGCATTCTTTGTGCAAGGGACTGCAAGATGGCCAGGGGAAGTGGTTTACGAAGTAATGCTGGGGAGGGGGAGTGGTTTCAGGTGGAAGAAGACTGGAAGTGGGGCGTGGGGGGGGATGTTGATGTGAAGGGCTTGGAACAGGCTCAATAGAAGATATTTGAGTGCGGAGGTAATAGGGAGCAATGGAGGGTGTTGGGGTGAGTGGGGCAGTAGCACGGTCGAACTCGACTTTTAGAGCTCCCAGCTCTACCTCTCCGTTTACTTGGTTCTCAGGCCCCTCCCAAACCTGACATCCTCTGTTCTAAGCTCCCTCCCAGCCCTGACATCCTGTTCTAAACTCCCGGCCCTAACATCCTCCGTTCCAAGCTCCCTCCCAATTCTGACATCCTCTGTTCTAAGCTCCCTCCCAACCCTGACATCCTCTGTTCTAAGCTCCCTACCAGCCCTGCCATTCTCTCCATCTCATCTTCTCTGCAGCTGTGGCTTTCCAGGGTCCCTTCCCCTTCCTGTCCCGTTCCCCATTCTGGGCCTCTCCATTTCGTGGGAGGGCCCTGCTTTCGGTTCAGCCTGCCTCCCTTCCCTCCCCTTCCATCCAGATGCAGAACAAACCGCGGGTATTTTTCGCCCTGCCCAAATCAGGCAGAGCTGCCTTAGCCCTTCCCCTGTTACTGCCCTCCTTCCTGGCTGCCTTCTCCGCTGCCTGGACATGGGGGGCTGGAGAATCGAGATCTGACATCCAAAGTCAAGGTAATGACCCATCCGCCCTTGGGTGCCACGTCCAAATTAGGGGATCCCAGTCACTGAGCAGTCCTGGAGAGCGGGGAGTGTGTTTTTGGGGTGGAGGGGTGCTGCCACGTGGCTCCTGGGGAAGGTCCAGAGCTTGGACTCCTCTTCCACATTTCCTTCCCCATCGGCCCACTTTGCTCCAGAGGAGTTAGCTGGGCTCCATGCTGGGCCCATTCCCCAGAAGGCAGTCCCAGATTCCCTGGGGTGGGGCTGGGGGAGGGACAGGGAAGGAATGGCACGTGCCTTGAGGATACAGGGACCTGAGTGCTGGGAGGACAAAGAATCACTCCCCTGGATCTCAGAGTTGGGAGGGACCTCAGCCTGGGGGTAAAAGACCAGGGTCCAGTCTGGGCCCTGCCACTTACCTACTCCCTCTTTCTGTGCCAGGATGGAGGCTGTGCTAAGTGCTCAGAGCTGCCTCGAATTCTAAACCAGCAAACCTGTAATCTGTCCCAGTTCCAATGTTCTGGACACAAAGAACCTTGGTGTGGTGGAGAGCATCCAGAAGGGCCAGATTCAAATTCCTCCTCCCTCAGACACTTAATAGCAGTGTGACAATGGGCAGTGAGGCACTGGGCCTCTGTTTCCTCATCTGTAAAAATGAGGGACTTGGGCCTGCTTCCAATGTCACTAGACATTAAGTGTGGTCAGTGGGACCATCATCTGTAGCAGCAGGTTTGGTGTTGGGATAATCTGGGCCTTGCCCCCTTCCCGGGCTGCTGACAGCCCTGCCTGGTTTCAGGGTGAGGCTGGCTGAATCCTTCTGCCATGAGCTCAGGCCAGCAGTTAAGGGAAAGGAAAGAGGCCCCTTGGAGTCTGACCTAGGTGTGACTCTCAGCTCCAGATTACGGGAACATTCTGGGAAAAGAGATAAAACGTGTGAGTAGTCCTCAAGCCCCAGCACCTGACAGGTCCCTGGACAGGGTGTCTCCCCCATTAGACTGGGAACTTCTTGAGGGCAGGCTGGCAATCCTGACCCTTAGCACAGAGCTTGTTGGCTTCAGGGAGACCCTGAAATACCTGGGCACAGTCTGGGGGAGGGTCCCAGCCTTTGTCCAGGCCAGCCATGAGTGCAATAAAAGGTTGCCAGGGAGAAAAAGGAAGGTCATCCTCTGTCCAACCCCTAGACTGTGCATTAGATAAGAATGTCCTAACTGGAATGTCCAAGTAAGGGAAGGCTTGCAGTGTTCTTCTCCAGGGCAGAGGTCCTTCCTTGTTCTTTGTCTCCCTCCCTCCCTCCCTTCAGGTCCCAGGACCTGATGGACTGTTTTTATCAGGCCTGATTTTCTCCTCTGAGTCCACACTGCCCCCAGTTCCAGCCCTCCTGTTCCCTCAAGGGCAGACAAGGAAGGGGTCTAGGCAGTCAGAGCTGGATGGGGAAATTTTACAGATGGGGAAATTCAGGTTGCCAGGCCTCCTGCTCCCAGGAGAGTGAAGGAGAGTCCTAGAGGTAAGGTCATCAGATCCTAGGCTGAGCTTTGAGGGGCCAGACTGGGAGCCATCAAGTCCACTCCCCTCATGAGGTCAGAGAGTAGCCAGAATTTGAACCTGGATCCCACAATTCCAATGCTTACAGAGGTAGAATCAATAGGATTTGTTGTGAGGGAAAGGACAAGTCACAGTGTTGAGGTCAGAGAACCATAAAATGTTGAGGTCTAAGGTTTAGGGGTGCACGAGATGGCAAAATACCAACACGCCGGGTCCTGCTGAATGAATTTGACTCAAGTCTTCTCTCAGCTAAAGTAAAGCAAAGTTTGTTAAAGGCTCACCATAATGGGTATACTCTTAAGGACCTATGACGCTTGTACTGGACAAGCAGGCCAGAATAATCTGACAGTGAGTCTGTGCTAGATAATTCTCGGCTCCTTCATGGAGGCAAGATGGGTCTTACATACAGAAAGGCTGTGGGAGGGCTCTAGGGGTGGTCTAGAGGAGGAGTTTGAGGAGGGTCTTCAGGAGGAGTCAAATAAAGTCAGACGCCAGTAATGAGAGATTAAGGGTGGGAAGTAGCTGGAGGCTACCTGGGGATGACAGACCTTGGAGGGCTAGGCTAGTTTAAGGATAACAGATTTGGGCATAGATATTTTGGGAGGATCAAGGGTGGGGGTTAGCTGGACAACGGAGGGCTAGGCTAGTAACAGAGATCTGGGCTGAGCTATAATGAAAGGCTTATGGCCTCAGGCAAATGCCTCATGTGGGAAGATTCAAGGAGAGCTCCAGGGGGTTCCCAGAGCCTGTACCTCATCTACAGGACCCTGAATTTTCACTGAAGTCACCTGGTCCAACCCTCTCATTTGACAGAAAAGGAAACCAAGGCCCAGAGAGGTCTGATCTAAGGCCACACAGGGAGTAATTGGCAGGATTTGAACCCGGGCCATCCGACTCCAAATGCAGGGTTCTTTTCATTGTCCTGCACTGTTTAGTTTGGGACAAGAGCCTTGGGTGGGTGGGGACAAAGCAGAAAAGGCTGCCCAGAGAGGAGACTTTGGGAGGCACCCAAGGCAGGTGTCCAATGATGGAAGGAGCTGAGCCAGGGGAGGTGGGATGTTCTTGGTCCTCTGGAGCTTGGGGGTCTCACCCGGAGGAGCCCCTGGTCTTAGGTGCCCCCTCATTTGACACATGAGGAAGGGGCACTGGCTGCCCCAGGTAGACCAGGAGTGCACAGCAGTGGCCACTGAATCCAAACCAGTCCTGCCCTAAGCAGGCATGGTCTATTAAGGTAAACCAGGAGAAGGGCCAGGCTGTTCTGAATTCTCTGAATATTGGCTGTTTCAGCCCCTCAGTCCCTTTGCCCTCCAGCCCATAGGGTTCTTTTCTCCTTCCCTCCCTGGAATGCTTGCTGGACTCCTAACACTGACTTCCCTGCTGCGGCCTCAATTTCTTCATCTGTGAAAGAAGGGGGTTGGCCTTGATTTTAAGAAATAAGATTTTATTGATACCTTTCATCTTTACATCCCCCAGATTTCTCCCATATCCCTTCCCCGGCCCCTCCAAAAGAGCTATCCCTGATAATAAAGGGTGTTTAGGTCCTGTTTGAACACCACCAACTCGGACAATTGCAATATGAAAGCCTGGCTTTTAATTTCAATGAAACAGGCTTCCTCCTCCAGTCATAGACAGTGGGGAGGGAAGGGCAGCAGAAATCCATCTTTCCCACAAAACACTCTAGGAGGGTTTAAGGCCAGGAGGGGGCGCTACCCGGAGACCTCACACTCATTGTTCTTGGCACTGCCTTGGGAGACCAAGTGGTTTGCTTGGATGAGCCAAAGATGTCACTGAAAGTGTGACATGCCCGGAATCCCAACTGGAAGGGGCCATGAGTGGTAGAGGGTTGAAGGCTGAAGGTCCAGGAGCTCTCCAGCCTGTGGCCATTCCAAGGCAGAGCCAGAGGAGGGCTTGTCAGCTGGGGTCCCCTAGGTCAGGAGATGGTCCCTGGGCCTTCCTTCTGCTTGATGGGGTGCCTTGGCACCGTGCCACCCTGCTCTTTGTTCAGCCTCTTGGCTTCCCTTCTGTCCACAGGGCCCAGGCAGTTGGTGCCATGAAGCTGAACGAACACAGCGTGGCCCACTATGCCATGAGCAGCTCTTCTGCTGACCACGAGGGTTTCCTGCGCCGCTGCAGCAGCCTGGGAGCCCGCCAGCCCACAGCTGGCACGGGAGGGTCCTGCCCTCGCTGCTGGTTCGTCCTCAAGGGGAATCTGCTCTTCTACTTTGAAGGAAGGGAGAGCCGGCCCCCCCTGGGGCTCATCGTGCTGGAGGGCTGCACCGTGGAGTTGTGCGAGGCCCCCCAGGAGTTCTCCTTTGCCATCCGCTTCGATGCCCCTGGGCTCAGGCCATACGTGCTGGCAGCTGAGGGACCGGAGGCCCAAGAGGCATGGGTGAAGGTGCTGTCCAGGGCCAGCTTTGGCTACATGCGGCTGCTGGTGCAGGAACTAGAAAGGCAGCTGGGCAAGATGCAGCTGGGCCTGGCCTCTCGACACTCACCCCACAGGACCGGCCCCCCTCCGGACCGGCCACCCCCCCAGCCAGAAGTGGACCTCAGAGAGGGCAGTCCCTTGGCAGATCCAGAAGGGGAAGAGGTAGCCACAAAGCTCCCTGCTCCCCTCGGCCGACGGCGCCTGGCCGAGAACTGTTCCTGGGGCCCGGCCGGCCTGCCCCTGAATGGGGGGGACAGTCCAGTGTCCCCAGAAACCTCCTGCTTCCCCAAGCTGCATGACTGGTATGGCCAAGAGATCATCGATCTCCGGAGGGAGTGGCTGCAGGCCAGGGGCCTGGGTGGCGAGCTGTGAGAGAAGGGCAGAGGGGCACCAGCCTCCTGACCCCCCAGTCTGGTTTGTCACCCTTCACACTCCATGGGGGCCCAGATCAGCTCTGGGGGGAAGCCACCTGTTCACTCTCCTCAGCTCCAGCCCTCTTCTCCTTTCTTATCTCTTAAGCCCCTCTCCTGCTTTGGCCTTTGTCCACAGGGAGGTATTACCTCCCCTCCTTCTTTTCCCTAATTGCTCAGGACATATGGCTCAGAGTCCTCAGGAGAAACTCAGAAAGCTGACCTGAGGGGAGTCTGAGCAGCTCTGGGCCTCAGTTTCTCCATCTGTAAAAATAACCAGGAAGGGGATCTCTGACAGCTCTGCATCCTAAGACATGACACAGCAAGAGAAGGGATAATGTGAGTTTAGTGGCTAGAGCTGCCTCAGGTTCGGGCATTGTGACCCCCATTTTACAGATGAGGACACCGAGGCCCGGGTGGGGGGCCGAGGAGGGGCCATCTGCCCCCCCAGGGCTCTTTCCCTGCTTTTCTTACACCACATGACCTTCGGACAGCGGTCAGGAGACCACCCCTCCGGGCTGTCACGTTCCTTCGAGGTTGGGTAGTTTCTCGTTTAGGGTTCCTGGAGTCTGTTAATTACCATGTCAAGAAAACAGCAAAGGCAGCAAAAGCTCGTGTCTTTGGGACCCCCGGGCCATTCCCCGTCCTCCGTCCCCCTCTAGCCATGAGAGGTCAGGGAGGAGATAAAGACTGAGAGGAGGAAGAGGCTCTTGGATGCCTCTGATTGCCCGGAACATAGCTGGGGTGGGGAGTCAGCGGAAGGTCCGGCCCGTTCCTTTACAGAGGAGGACACTGCGCGAGGCAGGACGTAGCCTCTGAGTCCCCCGCTCCTAGGGACGCGGCGGAGGTCCTCCCTCTGGCTCCAGGGGAACGCTCAGGACCAGGGTGAGAGGTCGGGCTCAGAAGGGGGTCTGTGGTCCGCCTGTCCGCCTTCTACGTCCGTCAGAGGGGGAGTGGGGCAGCCAGGCTTGCAGCCCAGACCTTTCTCCCCCCGGGAGCACAGTACACAGAGGACTGGACCTGAGTTCAAATGCAGCCTCAGAGGCTGTGACCCCTCTGCTTGCCTCAGTTTCTTCAGCTGTAAAACAGGATGGCAGCACCTCCCTCCCCAAGGCTGTGACCGTCATTGAAGTCTGTAAAGCCCGGTACACAGCAGGTGATATATAAATGCTTCTTCCCTTCTCGATGTCTCGGGATTGACTGCAGCATGGGGCGGAGGGCTCTGGGGGGCCAGGGCTTAACCGGAATGGGGGACGAGGGGGCACAAGTTAGGGTGGGGAGGCGAGGTCTTCCCCTGCTCTCCCCTCCCCCCAGCACTCGCTCCGCCTTGAAGGGGGACACTTCAGGCGTGGACCGCTCCCTGGGGGGGGGGGGGTCACCCGCTGGAGCCCAGGCGCTGACGTGCTCCGTGGGATGGGGGCGGGTCGCTCTGAGAGGTCGGAGCCACTCTGATCGCCCCCTTTCTACGGATGAGGAAACGGAGGCACGGAGAGACGGCGAAGGGGCCCCCGGCTCCAGGCAGGGTGTTCCAGCGCTAAGCCCACAGCGCCCCGCCCCGCCCGTGCCTCGATTTCCTCATCTGTCAAACGAGGGCCCCAGGGACCCTCTGGGCTCCAGAGGGCCGGACTCACGGACTCCCATCCTGCGGGGCCAAGTCCTTGGGACCCTCGGGGGCTTCAGTCTACTCCTTTGTAAAACGGGGCGAGGTCACAGCCCAGCCTTCCCCCGGCTTCGCCCGGGCCTGGGGAGGGCTCCGGGGCGGGGCAAGGAGCTCGATGACGTCACCACGATCAGGACGCACGTCGCCCCCGTCCTCCCCCGCCACCGGGAGCGCGGCCGATCGGGCGCGCGCGGGCAAGGTCCGGGCATCTCGCTCTGGGCTACCGCGAGAGCCGAGGGCGGGCGTCTTCCTCCGGACACTGGCCGTGGCCGGTCAGTCCATCCGCAAGGTCGAGAACGAGATGTCGCTGGGAACGGCTCGCTGGCTGGCGGCGGCTGCCGCGCGGAGTGGGGCTCTGGGGCCTGGGCCGGCCGCGCGGAAGGCCGGGAGCGGCCTGGGGCAGGGCCAGGTCCCTTCGCGGTCGCTCATCGCTACCCGCAGCGGAGCCATCTTGCCCAAGCCGACTAAAGTAAGTAGGGAGGTGGGGCGAGGCGGGGCTGCGGCCAATCAGCGCGCGCGGCCGCCGTTGGCGGGCCAATCCTCGAGGCCGGCTGCATTGACGGGCGGGCAGGCGGACCAATGGCGGAGGACTCGGGGGCCGGCCGAAAGCGACTAGAGGCGTGGCCAGACGCCTCTGCTCAGCCCCGGCTGGGTGCCAG
Organism: Petaurus breviceps papuanus; assembly: GCF_028583685.1. Lineage (NCBI taxonomy): Eukaryota > Metazoa > Chordata > Mammalia > Diprotodontia > Petauridae > Petaurus > Petaurus breviceps. Next base: position 7,309,764 of record NW_027185720.1, on the reverse strand, counting down.
TGATCTCCGGGGCTTGTGTAGGCTGGGCATCCCCAGTAGGGCCTCTAGGCTGGCGGGGAGGGGACTTAACACCCGGGGAAGGCCGTGGCTGCGGAGCTCTTCTTCCGCCTCTCCTCCCTGGGGTGGGGGGAGGCTCCAGTGCGGCCCGGACCCAGCGGGGGTGGGGGCTCCTGGCGTACAGGACGCCCTTAAATATTGGAGGCCACCGAAGGGCAGCGGGGATGCCTGAATGGTGGCGCTGTAAGGAACCCCCGGAGCTGGGGCGGGGGGGGCGCTTCCAGGGAGATGCGCCCTCCCCCTCCAAAAGAAGCCAATTAATGATGTCCCCTCACTTTGCCAGGCCCAGGCAAGTGACTTTCGGGGGGCTCTGCTTTGAGCCGGTGTTTTGGGATGTTCCCTTCCGGGCCCTCCCCCAAACACACGGCCTGCCTCAGTTTCCTCATCTGTAAAAGGGGGCTTGCAGTGAGGGTCAAATGAGAGAATCATGATGACTCGGGTAGCACGGAGCCTGGCACACAGTAGGTGCTAGCTGGTGTCACTGCCCCTTTTCTGGATCTTCCTCTCCAGCTGCCGGCTCCCCCTTCGTAAAGAGGAGCTACAGCCTGCCCAGCAGACCCCGGGTCCCCCACTGGAGGCCTGGGGCGGCCCACCCTCAGATTTCCATTGACATACTTGGCAGGTTGGGGTCCCAGGACCTGGTGTTCCTTCTGTTTCCCAAGGATGAGCAGGTGGTCAGTGGGCATCCTGAGAGCCAGGCCATGACTCATGCCACCACAGAAGCCCGAGCTGGGTACGGGCCTATGGGGAGCTGGTCACTAAAAGCCATGGGGGGGTCCCCTTTTTCTAGCAGAGCCCTGCTGCTGTCAGCCTTGGTACTCCGGTCAGACATCTGGCCACTAATTGCCAGGTTTTCCCCACCTTTTTAGTCCCCTGGGACATTTTCTGGAACTTTTTCCCTGATATTTCCTGGCCTCTTTATCACTAGCTCATCTTGCTCCAAACCCCACGTCGTCCAAAAGACTTCAGAATGAGGTGTTTTTCAAGGTTCACAGCCCTGCCTTGCTGGGGGTTCACACCTCACTCAGTTCCCCCACACACACCAATGCTCTGTGGACATTCCTGTCTCTGATCCTACAGATGTCCTTTGGCCTTCTCCGGGTCTTCTCCATTGTGATTCCATTCTTGTATGTCGGAACACTCATCAGTAAGAATTTTGCTGCCCTCTTGGAAGAACACGACATTTTTGTCCCAGAGGATGATGACGATGATGATTAGTGGGTAAGACTCAGTTGCCCCCTTCTGGGCCAGGGGAGGCTCCTCTGTGTCCCTGAAGTACAGGACAGCTCCGGAGAGGGTTAGCCGACACAGTCCTGGCCTGGTGGCAGACGTCTGGGTTCAGATCCTGTGTGTAGGCCCGGGACAAATGACTTCAGTTATGTCAGCTCAGCAGTTTCCTTACATGCCTCCTTTTCAGGGTGGTCATGAGGCCCAAACAAGGACAGACCTTCAGAGTGCCAGAGGGGAGGAGTGTTGGCCCCGATTGTCTGCAGACACACAGCCACAGGGAGGCTCAGGGGAATCCTTAAGGGCACCAGGGTGCCCCAAGGCCGTGGCCTGGCACACAGTAGGCATTTGTTCACTGGTGATGCCTGCTGAACTGAGCTAGCCCCTGGCCATCTCCCCCACAGCAGGCACTCCAGTGGGCCCCTGGTGGCCCTCATTTTCTTACCCCACCAACTCCCCTGTGCATTTCATGCCCTTTCCCTACAAAGCAGCCTTATTTCAGGATAAAAGCCTCTTCCTTCAGTGTAGGTACAGAGGGATACCTGCCCCTCATCGGGCACAGGCCCGGACACCTGGGAAACAAAGAAGCCCCAGCACTTCCAGCCTCCTTCAGACAAGATAGTCAGACAGTGGCTCACTCCTCCCTTTGGAGTGTCCTTTCCCCAGATACTAAGACTGTAACAAGGCATAGAAGTTTGGGTGAGGCGGATTTCAGCCCCCAACCACCAGAGACTTCCCAAGGTGTCCCTGGCTCTGGGGGGTTCCTAAGTGGAGGCTGATGGAGACAGAAGGGATTCCTATTGAGGGAGTAGTTGGCCTGGGTGCCTTCTGAGATCCCTGCTCTGAGATGAGGCACCCCCACCCCTATTCTGCCTTTTCATCCATTTACTTTGCTCTGATCTGAGAAGGGCAGAGGCCTGACTCCTGTCACAGCTACAGTGGAGGGGAGAAAGATGAGCTAGAGGTTGTCCTGTGGCCTTAAGACGGGCTGAGATGACTCAACCCACTGAGACCAGATCACTAGAGTGGTGGACCTGGTTCTGGTGCCCCTGAGGACAACCTGGGGGCGGGGCAATCCCTTCACCTTGTCTAAAATAAAGGGCCCACAGCAGAGGGGTCTCTGAGGAGCTGTTTCTGTAGGGCCTGAAGGTTTACCAAACACTGTTTTTAGACCCTGGAAGGTACAGGTCAAGGATATTTGTCCACATTTTACACATGAGAAACCAGGCTCTGAGCTGCACTGATTTGCCAAACCACAGAGTGAAGCATCAGACCCCAGCCTTTCCCAGTCCCAAGCCCCGGGGCTTTCCCTGTTTGAACTGACGACGTATTATTATAGGTTACAGAATGCCTCCTTCATCATATTCCTCTGAGGTACCTAGTGCAAGTGGTTTCCATCCCATTTTATAGATGAGTAAACTAAGGCTCAGAGAAATTAAAGAGCTTCCCCACTGTCACATGACTAATAATTGGGAGCCAGGACTCTAGTCTTGGTGGTTCCCTAATTTAATGGTTTTTAAATTATTCCCAAGAAAATAACCAGATGAAATTTTCCTCCAGGAGCCGGACCCAGGAGATGACTGAGGCCATCCAGCAGGACCCTGTGTTGATCCCAGGCCGGACCCTGGGGAGGGAAGCAAGTCTGGGAAAGGATACTGAGGGTGCCCCCTGGCCCCAGCATAGCACCTTCCTTGGCACATGTCCCCTCTCCCACTTCAGGGGCCCCAGAGCCTTTGCAGGAGCTTGGTTTTGGTTAGGGCCACCAGGTGGTAGGAGGGGGAAGCGCTGGCCTGATCCTCCTCTGACTGCAGCTCTGCTTTATACTGCAGGACAACCTAGCCACCCAGAGGGGACAGCCGGCCCTCTCCGGACACTGAAGCCTCTGTAGCGATCCATCATGCTCTTCTCCAGCAGCAGAGGGGCAGAGGACAAACCCAGCATTCCCTGCATGGCCCAGTGGGTGTGGTGTGTGTACATAGCCTTGTTAGCCCAGATTCCCTCGCCCTCTGTGAAGGCCAGGCTGCACCCCAGAGCACTTGAACTATGAATAAATAACAAAGCATGACTGAGGCCTAGGCAGGACTGACCATGTCTTTGTGTGGGCGAGGTGTCATGGGGGTGATGTGGAGAGCCAGCTGCTGGCTGCTGACACATGAGGGCAAAAGCCCCTGCCTGCCTGCAAGGAAGCAGCAGGTGAGAGCCAGAAGTCGTGCCTGGCCTGGCATTCCCTTCTCCAGCTTCACTCAGGTCCTGATCCACACAGGAGACTGGGCTTCCTCTGCTCTAGGCCACAGGCCTGGGTGGTGGTTTTTAGCACCACTGAGACATGACAGCCCTCCCTGCCATGGAGGATTTGCTTACTGCCACCACTTTGTTCAGAGGCCCTAGGGGTGGAGGGTGGGGCTGCTTTGGCAGGCAGCCTTCTTTCTTGGAGGCTCTTTGGGTTTCTTTTTCTGGGGCTGCTTAGTTCCCACTTCTTGTTCTGCTCATTCGTACAGTTGGTATTTTTTAAGTGTCCATCCATTTCATCCATTACTTTTGTTGGCACAGTTCAGATGCTTTCTGACCATTTCCTTTCTTCCCGTTCCCTCTCTTGGTCCATCTCCTTTTTCATCTTGAGGGACATTTGAAATCCACAACTCTGGGCAGGCATTTAAAGCCCTGAGGCTTCATGGGCTCTCAGGCATTGATGGGGAAGCCGATGGGGAAGCCGGTTTCCTCTGGAGCCTGCAGGGTCACGGAGCACAAGGTCTCTCAGGAGGGCCTTTGTGCAAGGCTGCCTTATAACTGAGAAAGGCTCCTCAGCAAGGGTTAGCCATTCAGGGACTTAATGTTTATGGCCACAGCAGCTTGGGAAAACTGCCTGAGTCAGAAGGGAGCCGTCTTGGAGCCCTGCATTGAAGCACATGGAGTTTCCTAAGAGAGCTCAAAGCCCATGATGACCAGGAACACAGTAGGGATCTTGAAACCTTGCGGAGGGCACAGAAAGGCCTTGAGGGTCTGGACTGACCTCCTGGGGGAGGGAGCAGAGGATGCTATTTTTCAAAAGAGGCCTCAGCTCTTACAGGAGCAGAGACGGCAGGGAAAGCTTTTGCGAGCCTTGGGTCAGAGGCAGGCTGCCCACGGGGGGGATGGAGGCCCGTTTGGACCAGAGGCCCCTCAGAAGCACTCTGGGGTCTGGCAGGAGAAGCTGGCCAGGCAGAATTACCAGTGACTGCATGGAGCGCCCAGGGCGGGAGGGGATGGATCAGTGGGCCACCCCATGCAGGGAATGCCAGGACACAAGGTTCCACCACAGAGTTTATTTGCAGTTAGAATTAAATATCGAGGCGCCCCTTCCCAGAGTCCCCTCACGGGTCGTGGCCCGCGTAGAACTTGGAGAGGAAACCCGTGGGCCGCGGGGCTTCTGTCTCGTGGAAGAAGCGCATGACGTGGGTACGCTGCTTCCACACCTTGATGGTCTCCTCTAGTTCCATCTTGCCCTGCACGGGGAGAGAGGGCGCTCGGTCACCGGCCCGGGACGGGCGCCACCCCCCCCCCCCCCCCGGTCCACGGCCCCTCACCTTAATGACCAGCAGATCCACGACGCGCGGGTCCGTGACGTGCGCGTTCTTCATGAACATCTCCCGCACTTTGTCCCGGCCCTGCTTCACCGTGATGTCCAGCTGGAAGAGGTGCACTGTGGGCAGAGGGGGCGTGTGTCTAAGGCAGCCCCCCCGCGCCCCGCCCTGGACCCGCACATTTCGGGGTTCGGGCAGCGTCCCTCCACAAAGCGAGCCCAGCCCTCCCTCTCTGTCCCCCGCCCTGTGACTCAGTTTCCTGCTCTGCAAAACAACGCCCAGACGACACACTCTGGACTCCAGATCTCGGCCCTCGTGACTGGGGGGCAGCGGCCTTGAACGCCGGGCTAAAGGGCGTGGTGAGGCCGCGGGAACCAGACGTCTGACCGTCACGCGCGCCCTCGGACCCGTGCTCTGCCCCGTGACTCGCTGGCACTACCACAGGGGAAGTCGCGCCTCAGTTTCCCCTCCCTGACAGCGGTGTCCTGGCCGGCCCCCTCGGCACACACTCCCGGGCCTGGCCCTTTAAGAGCGGTGGGCATCACGACCTTGACCGAGAGCGCCCGCCCCGGCGCCGCCCGCCGGCCAGCCCCTCACCAGTGGTGGGCACCTCGCGGTACCAGGCCCGGTACAGCTCCCGCACTCGCCGCTTGGCCTCGTTCAGGTCCCGACTGAAGATGGGCTTCACCGCCGTGCCCACGGCCCCTGACGCCGCGGAGGCCGCCCGGCCCACACCGCTCGTCGCCATGTTGGCGCAGCCGCTGCCGGGCCCGCCCCCGAAGGCGGGAAAACGTCCGTTGCGGCTCGGCCATTGGTCGCCACCGGTGCGAAGGCGGGACGAAGAAAAGAAGGAAAGTCGGCCTTCGAGCTCCCTGATTGGCGATCGCCCGAGGACGAGGACGCTCCCTCAGCCGCGGATGGGAGGGGCGATGAAAGGCCAGCTAGGCCTCGGAGTTCTCTAATTGGTTCGCGGACCTGGACGGAGGGGGGAGAAGCCGAAGAGACGGAGTGTGCATGCGCCTCAACGCATGTGACGTCACAAATGGGGCGTTGGGCCGCGATCTGGTGCTCCGGACGTCCACTGGAGGGAGCTGCTCCAGGCTCCGAGTTCCATTCATGGCAGTGCAGGCTGCTCATACAGGAAGGGAAACTGAGGTCTAGGGAGGGGCAGGGAACGGTCTAGCTCCCGCTTTTTACAAATGTGGAGACTAAGGCAGGGGTGATCCCTTTTTTTTTTTGCTTTTTGAAGGGCAGTTGGGGTTAAGTGACTTGCCCAAGGTCACACGGCTAGTAAGTGTGTCCTGTCTCATTTGAACTCAGATCCTCCTGACTCCAGGCGCCACCTAGCCGCCCCAGGTATGATCACTTTTAGATGGGGAAAGCAAGGCCCAGGCGGAGCAAGGCCTGGCCAGGGTCTCTCTCTCCCTCCCTCCCTC
>NW_027185720.1:7241119-7298484 GCF_028583685.1 Petaurus breviceps papuanus | reverse complement strand
TATCTACTGAAAAACAAGCCTCCCACCCCAGGCTCCAGGTGCACTTTAGCCTAGGGGCAAGGAAGATCTTTAAATTTGCATTTCCATTACACTCCCCATGGCCCTAACCCCTTCCTAACCTCCCTGTTTCTCTAGAGGACCCCACTATGCTCCAGTCCCCCAGGATTCCAGCCTCTTCTGTCCCTTGACCCCCCATCATGTGTCCCCAACTGCCAGCTCTCCCCATTTCTGCCTCCTCGGTAACCCTGGCATCCACTCCCTTGCCTCCTCTCACACAGCCCACCTGGTACAGTGGGCTCCCCAAGTCTCTTCCCTAGTCACCTTCAGGCCTCTCCTCTCAGCCTCTCAAAGCTTTTAAGCCTTCAGCCCCTTGGGCCAATCAAGCCTTGGGGACAATTTCCTTCCTTCCCCGCCCCCAAGGGAGGAGGAGAGGGGGAGGGGCAGGCCCTGGTAGACACCTGTCCTACCTCAGGTGCTGCCGAACCTTACTTAGCATTGGCTCTTCCTGGCTGTATGACCTTGGCCAAGTTATCCACAAAATGAGACGTTTGGACAGCCCAACCTCTCACCATCTACCTGCCAAGCTTTGGGCAGACAGATGTGCCCAGTGACTCTGCTGAGAGCCCTGACCTTGTCCTGTCGGTGGCGTGTTTGTACACAGTGGGGAGCATGTGGTCTCCTGTTAGATAGCTCCTTAAGGGCAGGGATATCATTTTGTGCCCCAGTGCTTGGCACAGAGCCTGGCACATAGTAGGCTCTTCATGGATGAATGCCTATCGACCTCCTGGACTCAGTAGGAAGAATGGTCCAGCCAAGGCGATAGCCTCCCTAGGCTGAGCCTGGCATTGCGATACCTTCCTGGCTGGGCACTAAGGCTGGGATGCCTCTGGGCCTCCCCTGCCCAAGGCTGGTGATGATCCTTCCCTGTCACAAAGCTCCCCTTGATGTGATGTCACACTCTGGCCCAAGGCCCCCTCCAGGGAAAGGCAGCATCATGTGAGCAGACTCCAAAGGCTGGGCTGGTGGAGGGCTGGCCACGAGGATCTCATCTGGGGACTCGAGTTTGGATTATGGTCCTGCCCCTAGTGGGTAGGCAGGCCGCCCGAAGTAGAGCCTGAGAGGAGGGGAGGGGCAAGGGGTCCTGAAGCTGACATGATCAAGGGATAGACTGCAGTCTCTGAGGTCACTGAGATCCTGGCTCAGGGTAAGGAGGCCCCGGAAAACCACCCAGTGCAGCCTGGGCCCCTTTCTCTCTCTTGGAGAAGATCCTCTATACCCTAACCAGCTCTGCAGAGCTTATTCACCCTCCAGGGAAAATAACTGAGATGGTATCATGCGTTTGTTCCCTTGGGGATCAGGAGGAAAGAGGGGAGTTCTACTTTAACAGGGAACCCAGCCTCTGCCATTAGCTAAAGGAATGAAGTTCTAATGGTGAAATTCCAGGCATTAGCCAGCCTCAGTGGGAGTCAGAGAAAACCTTGAGGACGGTGGCAGGGTGCTTGGCTTGAAATGAAGACAGTGTGGCCAGTGGAACCTGGAGTCCCAACTCCGGGGGTCTAGCTCTATGGACAAGGGCCCTTCCCCTCTGGATCCATTTCTTCATCTGAGCAGTGAGGGTGGTTGGGCAAGTGAACTCTAAATCTGACTCAGAAGGGGCAATTTCCATCCCCATTTTTCTAGAGGTCTGTGAGTGACACAGAGGAAAGAGGTCCTTGGGTCTGAAGTCAGGAAACACAGGTTCTGATGGGACCAGGGGCCAAGTCACCTCCCCCAGCCCTATTTGCTCATCTGTAAAATGGGGATAACAGTGCCTGTCTTTAAAGGAATTTGCAAACCCTAAGGCATTAATATGTGTTTCGTTATTATCATTTCTGTGGCCCTTTGAGGCCCTCTGTAACCCCCAAGCCGCAGTCTCCTCACCTCTAAGACTGGCACAGCCCCCAGTTAACACCACTGGCACATCCCTCCATCTGGCCAGAGCAGAGCCAACCTCCGTGTGCTGCCTGTCCCATGAACATGGGAGCCGTTGGAGAGCAGGGTCAGTCTTGTTTCCCTGTTTCCACCCTCAGTGCTTTTCATTAAGTTCTGAGTAAATGCTCATTCATTCATTCATACATGCATGCATTCATTCATGCCAACTCTTCCCTGCAGTGCCCTGACCATGATCCTAATCTTTTTTTTTTTTGGAGGGGGAAGGGCAGGGCAATTGGGGTTAAGTGACTTGCCCAAGGTCACACAGCTAGTAAGTATTAAGTATCTGAGGCTGGATTTGAATTCAGGTCCTCAGGACTGGACTCCAGAGCAGGTGCTCTATTCACTGCACCACCTACCCACCCCTAGTGATCCTAATCTTGACAGAAACAGGCCCTCAGGCCTCTTCATGCCATGGGCACTTAGAATCACAATAGCCATACAGGGTAAAGAGTCCCGAGTTTAAATCCCATCTCTCCTATTTACCCTTACCCGAAGCCTATGTGAATTGGGGGGAGGAGGGCATGCCTATAGAGAAAGACCCAAGAGCTGGAAGAGGGAAGGGTCGGCTCAGATACCTCTGAAATCCCTTCTGACTCCATCATTCTGGCCTTTCCTTATCGGAGCTCTGGGCCTGGGGTCAGGGAGACCTGTGTTCAAGTCCTGACCCAGCCTCTATCCACCACAGTTTCCTCAAGTCTAAACTGGGCATAATAGTAGCCCTGGTCTCCGGGTTTGTGGTGGGGCCTTACACTTTGCCTAAAATACTATTGTTTAGTGTTAGCTCTTATAAAACAAAAGTGTGGCCTGGGGACCCCTGGGGGTTCCTGAGACCACAGCAGGACATTTTTATAATAATAATAGAATTTCTAGGATGGTAAATATCAACAGATATCACCCAAGTAAAGCATCCTGGGGGACAGTCCTCCATTGGGGGGGGGCAGAGTTAAGTGACTTGCCCAGGGTCACACAGCTAGTAAGGTCAAATTTGAACTCAGGTCCTCCTGAGTCTAGGGCCTGTGTGCTGTATCCACTGTATCACCTGGCTAGCCCAAATCCTCAATAGTCTCCAAGTGTTAAGGGGCCTCAAGGCCAAGAAGGCTGAGAATCACTGGACTAGATCAGGTCCTCAAGGGGTCTGTCCCTTTCCATCTTCTGGAACCCAGATTCTCTGAGAAGCCCGGCCATGTGCTGGCCCCAGGTGTTGACATTTCTCCCTTCTTTCCTAGACTGAAGATGGTGCTGATTTTGAGTTGCCCACGAGAAAGGTACAGTATGTAGTAGACCCAGGTTCCACTTTCCAGACGAGGGTTGGGAGGTTGCCCAGTGGAAGATGAGACTGTGGGTCACAATGGGCCTCAAGGCAAGAATACTCCAGTTTGAATCCTGCCTCCAACACTCACTGGCTGTGTGACCCCGGGGCAAGTCACCTAACGGTCCTGGGTCTCAGTTTCCTCATCCATACAATGGGAATGATAAAGGCACCTCCCCCACAGGGTTGTGGTGAGGATCCAGAGGCCACACCTGGGGTCAGACACTTTGCCAGCCTTTGTGTGTTGGGATGTGGAGGAAGACTGTAGAACTTCCCCCCAGCCTGGTGCTGCTGAGAGCAAGGAGGCACATGGCAAAGACTTGGAAGTCAGAGGACTCTGCCCCTTGAACTCAGGTCCTCCTGAGTCTAGGGCCTGTGTGCTGTATCCACTGCATCACCTGGCTAGCCCAAATCCTCAATAGTCCAAATCCTCCCCCTGTCTCAGACTCAGTTTCCTCACCTGTAAAATAAGGGGATTGGGCTCCAAATCTCTGAATCTAAGGCTGTGTGAAGGGGAGGCCCAGGCCAAGCCTGTGGGGGAGAGGGGGAGAGGGTCAGGGCCCAGCAAGAATCCTGGTCAGTGCTAGTGTGGGGCAGGGGCTGGGGGAGATGGCCAGGAATGGCAGGGGAAGGGGAGTGACTGCTGTCTATCCAGAAGCCACCTCTAACCCTCATCAGATGTGTAGCCATCAGCAAGGCCCTGCCTCTTCTGAGCCTCAGTGTGTCTGTCTGTAAAATGGGAGTGTAGATGCAGACACGCGACTGTGGTGAGGAGAGTGCTTTGTCTACCTTAACATGCTCCTTAAAAGGACACGTTTTGGATAAAATGGACATTTTGAGGAGTCTCCCTCCCCAGCACCCCTAAGCCAAGGCAGGCTGAAGGAAAGTGATAGGAGAACACACCTCCCTGGCACAAAGTGGGCAAGGGTTTATGGGAGGAGAGGTGTGTGCATGCCCGGGCCTGGGACCAGATGCGCCCTAGCCCAAATGCACCGTTTTTACAGAGGAGGTAGCTTGAGGCACAGAAGGGACATGCCCTAGGTCACAGAGTTGGGCTCTGCCCCAAGCTCCCAGCAAGGCAGCCTTTCACAGCACCCCACAGCAAGGGGAGGAGACAGAGACCTGGTCCTCCCTCCCAGGGCCCTGGAGCTGTCCAGGGTGGAAAGCCAAAAAGAGATGTTTGGGGTCCATATGCCCCCCTCCTCACTGTGTGACCCCTGGGCTGCTCATTGGAGAATCAGGAGACTGCATCTCCACATGGGGCATGCTGGGAGCAGGTTCTGGTTTGGGGTTTCTATACTGGGGAGGCCGGGAGGGAGGGAGGCTCAACCTCTTGGCCCCAGCTGTTTCTTAATGTTTTTCTCTTTTCCAGAGTTTCCAAGTCCCTGTGTGTGATGCAGCTTTTCATTCTGGCAGGTGAGGGAGCCTCTCTGCCACTCCCCAGGTGCCCGGGGCTGGGGCAGCTCCATGGGGGGTGTCTCCAAGAGAGACTTCTCCAAGGTAGTAAATATCAGCAGAGCTGGGGTTCCAACGGTTAAATCCTGAAACAAATCAAAGCTGGGAGTTGAGGAATAAAGTGTCTTTAAGTGAGATAACCGGGCAGCAGTCTGGCCAGCCTGGGGGTGTCCAAGGATGGGAACATCTTCGACCATTCTTGGGAATCCCTGGTCGGTGAGCCCTCTGGCATCCCCCCGGGGGATGCAGAGGCAATGACCACCTTATCTCTGCCCTGGCTGCAGGCATGATCTATTACTTCTTCCATGGAAGGCCCAAGAAGACCTCGGAGGACGACCTTGGGACTCTGGAGGTCCCAAAGGTAGGGGTGTCCCTCTGCTTGGGCAGCTGGGCAGGGCTGGCCCCAGACTGAGGGAGGGTCTCCCTGCAGTACTGCTGATAATACCATATTTCCCTATCACTCTGAAGGGTGCAGAGCCCTCCCTCCAACGAACCAGCCCCACCTGCATCATTATCCCATTATACAGAGGAGAAAACAGAGGCAATGGTTTTGAGTTCTCTTGTGATTCTGAGGCTCCTTTTTATGGGTCAGCAGCCGAGGCCTCCAAGAGCCTGGGTGGCCAGGAGAAGCTGAAGCTGGCCTGCGGCTTGGCCTCCTGCCGGGCAGGGGCTGTCTCCTCAGCCTATTGACCTGGAGCTGCCCTTCTCTTCCTCCTCAGTACATAGGGGAGACCTGGCGGCCTGTGTGGGGGCTGGCAGATAAGTGCTATCCAGTGACCCAGGTAAGAGACCCTTGTAGCATCTGCCCACTCGGCCCTCCCTGGGAGCCCTGCTTCCCTGCCCTGAGCCTTGGCGAGGGGAGCTGCGACAGATCGGGGACCAGGAGGATGTTCTCCAGTGAGAGCTGAGGTCACCCAGGCATGTCAGGTCCCAGGCACCAAGGGCTGACAGAGGGAGTGGGTGGGGGCAGCTGGGTGGCCTGACTTCTGCCCCGGGGACTTCTCTCCCTCTTCTCTCCTTCCCCCAACACCCCCGAAGAACCACAGAACGGAGAACCGGAAATGGCGAGCTGGGCTGGTGAGTGGGCAAGGCTGGGGCTGGGGCTGGGGGGAGAGGCACAGAGGTTGTTTGATTAGTCTCTCCCCATTTTACAGTTGGGGAAACTGAGGCTCGAGAGGTATGAAGTGACTGCCCAAGTTCACACAGATTAGTAAATCACAGACCTGAGCCTTTGGGGCTCCAAACCTAGCTTCAATTACAATCAGGAAACACCTCCTGTATTCAGGGTTCCTTACCAGTTGTCAGGGTTACTGAGAGGTGAAAGCAGACACAGTACCTGTTTGTCATAAGCCTGGGGGAGAGGAGCTGTCCTCAGTCCTTTGACAGGTTGTCCAGGGAGAGAGGGGTTAGCTCCTTTCTGCTCAGCCCCAGGGGATGGAGGCGAGGGGGGCCCAGAAAGGAGGAGGAAAGCTGGACCAATCCTCTGGCTGCTCAGGGAGGGCAAAGGGGGGAGAGAGGACTAAGCCTAAGAGACTCAGGAGGGCTGGTCTTCCTGCCCCCTCCTCCCTCCTCCCTCCTGCCTCCTCTCTCCTCCCCCCCCCCCCTCCTCCCACCCCCCCCTCCCCACCCCATCACCCCCTCTCCCTCCCCCTCCTCCCCTCCCCACCTTGGACCCTGGCCTGACCCTCAAGGCTCTCCTGACTGTTTCTCCAGCCACCCTCCCAGAGGCCAGTGGCTGCTGCTCTGGAGGATCCTAAGGCCCCAGCGGACTTCATGGGCCAAGAGGGGCCAGACCCGGCCTCCCAGGTGAGGAAGCCTCCCCTTCTCAGCTGCCCCCGCCCCGCCCCCTTCGGACACTCCCAAGAAACACCAGCTCCTGTTTCTGCCAGCAGTCTGAGGGCTCCCAAGGGCTTTCCTTAATGGAAACAATCTGCTGAGAATTTGGGGAAAGAAGTTGTTGAGACTTTTTGATCCCAACTGACTCTTCATGGCCCCATCTGGGGTCTTCTTGGCAGAGATCGTGGAGGGCTTTGCCATTCCCTTCTCCAGCTCATTTTACAGATGAGGAAACTGAGGCAGACAGGGTACAGTGACTTGCCCAGGGTCATACAACTAGGAAGTGTCTGAGGCTGGATTTGAACTCAGGTCCTCCTGGCTCCAGGGCCGGGGCTCTGTCCACAATGCCACCCAGCTGCCCATCAATAAGCATTTTGCATTTGTACTGTGTGCCAGGCACTGTCTGGGCACCGAGGATACAGAACACAGAATGAAATGAGGGGGCTTGAGCCATGTCTGAAAGGCAGACAGAGACTCTGGGAGGCAGTCCAGGCACCGAACCTCAGTCTCACTTCTCTCATCTGGAAAATGGGAACAACATTATGGGTATGAATGACCCCCCAGAGAAAGTTTTATGAAGAAAGTACTTGGATACCTTCAAGAAATAGATATGTTAGTTTGAGGCATCATCAAGGAAGCCAAGGGCCAGAGAGAGAAGTGACTTATCCAAGGCCACACAGGGATTTTGTGGCCATGCTGGGGCTGGGGTCCAGGCTTCGCCTTTCTCTACCCCCTCGTTTCTTGATCCCACAGGAAAAGAAGTACAAGCAGAAGGCAGAGGTCTATGGAGAGGGTAAGGCTGTGGCTGCGGCCCCCGCCTCTGAGGGGCAGCCTCCCCCTCAGCCCCTGGAGTGGCTAGGAGGGGAGCCAGGCCTGGAGGCCCCAGAGCCTGGGCCCCAAGCCTCCAGCCCAAGGCTCTTGAGAAGGCCTGTGTCCACCGTGGGGGGGCGTTGGGGTACCAAGATCTACTTGTCTTGGCTCTGAAGTAGAAGACGAGAGAGTCCTAGAAGCTGGCCATGGCAGGGATTCTACTGCACCTTCAATCAGGAGCCCCCTCCCCAGGTCCTCAGAAAGCAGGGCAGGGCCCAGGAAGGGCACTCTTGCTGATAAGCACCCCCCCGTCACCCCTTTGTGTCTGCATTTCAGAGCCCCCCATGGACAGAGAGCCCAGCTGGCTCGAATGGCTCCTCCGAGGGCTCTGGGTAGACTGGTTCTTAGCTCCCAACGTCCCCAAGACCCAGAACCATTAAAGAAGGAAGGTCCTAATAAAGCCTGGATGAAAATGCCACCATTGGTGTGCACATGAGTACTGTCTGAGTTTGTCATTGGTCTGGGACCTGGGAGAGCAGTGCCTTGGGGCAGTGAGGGGGCAGGGCAGGTGAGAATGACCAAAGAGCCACAGGCCAGAATCTTTCAGACTGTGTCAATGTCCCTCCCTCCCCCACCCCAACCATCGGCTGTGAAGCCTGCCTGCCCAGGTCAGTGCCCATCAATGCCCATGCCCGCTGGGGTGAGTGCCCACCAGGGTCAGTGTCAGTACCCATGGTCATGCCTGCTAGGGGCAGTGGCCACCATGGCCAGCGCCCACCCATGCCCATGTTCACCAGGGTGAGTGCCCACCAGGATCAGAGTCAGTGACCACCATGGTCAGCGCCCATCAGTGCCCATGTCTGCCTGGGTCAGTACCCATCATGGTCAGGATCAGTGTCCCTGGACATTCCTGTCACAGTCAGTGACCACCATGGTCAGTGCCCACCAGTGCCCATGTCTGCCTGGGTCAGTACCCATCATGGTCAGGATCAGTACCCCTGGCCATTCCTGTCACAGTCAGTGACCACCATGGTTAGCGCCCATCAGTGCCCATGTCTGCCAGGGTCAGCATTCATCAGGGTCAGCATCAGTGCCCATGGCCATGCATGCTAGGGGCAGTGCCCATTAAGGGTCTTCCAGGGTGGGTGTCCATCAGTGCTTACCAGGGCCAGGGTCAATGCCCGTCAGCTAAAGACCCAGGTTCTATTCTCTTAACTGTTTGAAATCTGCTCTCACCTTATCTCTTAGAGACCCTCAGGTGGAACAGCCAGTTCATTTCAGGGGGCCCATTTCTACTCTAGCAATTTGTCTCTCTGACATGATAGGTCATTATGATGGCCTAGTTGTATACCAGGAAGCCCTGAATTCAAGTCTTGCATTTGCCTCTGACTATGCGCAGCCTGGGCAGCCCTCGCTCAGGTGCTGTCCTTCCCACGGCCATGACCAGCCGCCTTTTCCTTCAGGTTAAACACCCCCGATTGCTCCGCGGTTTGGTTTTACGCCTCTGGGGCCTCCGTGATCCTCTGGCCTTGCTTCCTTAGTGTTGTCCTTCCTGTGATGGGGTAGTCCCCATGCCATATTCATGGACCTGATGGTTTTAATCCATGTCAGGACTTTCATTCATATATATTTCACTTCATTGATTAGGCCCATTGTCCCAGCTCTCTGGTCAGAAGTTGTTCAGTCCTGTCTGACTAGCTGTGACCCCATTTGGGGTTTTCTTAGCAGAGATACTGGAGGGATTTGCCTTGTCCAGCTCATTTTACAGATGAGGAAACTGAGGCAAACAGGGTGAAGAGACTTGTCCAGGGTCACATGGCTAGTGAGTGTCTGAGGCTAAACTTGAACTCAGGTCTTCCTGACTCCAGGCCTGGCGTTCTAGCCACTGCAGAGAGGCAAGGCAGCCTAGCTTGGTAGGAAGAACACTGGCTTTGGAGGCAGGAAGCATGGCTAACCCTGACGCTTGCTGGTTATTCCAAACACTTAACCTTTCTAGAGTTTCCTTCACTGGAAATTGGGCAGTTGTAACTAAATGATCCTCCCCCCAGCTGCTTCCAGCTCTGAATACTACAATCCCGTGTGCTCTCCTATAACACTGACCTGGCCACGTTCCTCCCCTCAGTGCCCACAAGATTCAAAGGCTGGAGGCATGAGCTGAGAAGGTAGTTTATACCCTGTGATGCCAATGACATGAGCCCTTAGCCCACGAGCTGGAGCTTACATGGGTAAGGAAGAGGAGGCAGGTTAGTCCAAGGGGACTGGCTAGGACACAGCTGCTGAGATCCTTGGCAGGGCCCTCTCCCGTCTGGGCACGGCGCAGAGTTGGAAGGGCTGAGGGGTTAAGATAAGTGTGACGTTGGCCTTGTCACTGGGCAGGGAGCTCCCTGGAGGCAGGACAAAGTTGAAGTCTTGTAGCAGGGTAGTGAAAAAGATGAACAATTCTATCTTGGCCAGTGGCTCCCCCAGGCACACTCGGCGGCCTGCATGAAAGAGGCAAGCATAAGGATTGGGAGAATGCAAGGCCCAGGAAACCCAGATTCTGTCCTTCTCAGACTGATGGGAAGATGTCCCAACTGCCCTGATTCTTATCTGATCAGCTCTCACAAAAGAACACAGATTTAGATCTAGAAGGGGCCTTAGAAGCCATCGAGTCCAACCCTCCTCATTTGACAGATGGGGACATTGAGGCACCGAGAGGTGATGCTGTTAGTAAATGTCAGGGCCAAGATTCAAAGTCATAAGATTATAAGTTTGAAAGGTAGAAGGGACTTTAGAAGCCATCAAGTTCAACCCCCTTCATCAGGCAGATGAGGACAGTGAACCACAGGCCACTTGTCTCAGGTCACACAGGTCATAAGTAGAAGAACTAGGATTCCTTGGGACCTCAGTCCTTCTTTTCTAATCCCTTATTTTGTAAATGAGACCACGAGCCCCAACTTCTGCGTTTTGCCCAAGGTCACACAGACAGTAAAGGATGGATCGAGGATTTGAACCCAGGATCTCTGATGCTGAATCCAGCTGTCTTTCCATTACACCCGCTGATTCACCACTGTTTCCTGTCCCAAGCTCACCTGCTCTGCACTACAGGGGGGGACATCATTGTATACAGCAAAACCAAAAAATTGTTGAGAAACTTCATTTTTGCAAAATAGATGGAAGGGGAGATAATGGAGGCCACAGTTTCCCAAAAGCCTTGTCCTTGGCAAACTTTAAATGGTGTGAGAAACTTCCTATGAAAGTTGCTTTAAACCTTATAATCCTAAAGAACACATTCCTCCAATCTCTTCCTCCTCCTTTTCCTCCTTGGAAGTCCAGAATGTTGGACCTGAGAGATCACCTGGTCCTGCTCAGGACTGTAGCTATTCAGAAACACCCTGGACAACATGCCTGGAACCCTTCTCCTCTTCAGCCCAGCTCCCTCTTCTCCCAAGTTCTGGCTCACTCTCCTTGAGCCTCTAGGCTCTAGCTGCAGAAGGCACAGACTAAGATTGGAACCTTCAATTAGGTGCCAAAGACTCACACAAGAGAAAGCCTGAGAGCCTTACCCCATGGCTTAGAGATTCCTTTGAGAATCGCATGGAAATGTGGACCAATGGAAGGCATGTTGGCTTTGCAGTCAGAGGCCCTTGGCTCAGATCTTGCCTCTTCCACTCCCTATTTGTATAAGCACTTGACCTCTTGGCGACTTAGTTTCCCCAACTCTAGAACAAGGCTCCTCTCTATCCATTCTGATACTTCTCCCTTTTCCCCAGCTTCACCTGAGGTCCCCCTTTGTTGATGCTGCACCCTTGTACCAGAGCCCTAACTAGGGTGGGCCAGCTGAGGCTTACTTCCAGGCACCCTAGAGCAAGGGTGCCCCTTTCCTCCCATCACCCTGGAGACTGCCATCCTGTACATTGTAGTCCTTCTCTGGCTCATCATCTTCCAGGGGTTCTGGAGGAGGGTGGGCAATAGGAAATGGCAGGGGCCAGAGGGGAGAGGGGACAGATCACCCCACTTCTGGTCCAGCTGTACCCCCCCCATTGGATTGGTGCCCGCAGGGCTTGCTGACCCCTGCTCTCTCAGCTGAGCTTGTCTAATGATGGCTCTGGCTTCACTTCTGGGTGTCCTGGCTCCCCTGATTAATGGCCAAAGCTGCCTCCTGGACCCAGAGATGGTCAAAGGTGAGGAGGAGAGGTGGGTGCCAATCTTTGGTGCAGAGCTCCCTCTGCTGGGTGAGTGCCTAAGTCCTGTTTCTATAGGCCTAGCCTCACAACCCAGAGGCATCAGGCAGTGCCCAGGGATCATCCCCATTGCATGGATGAGAAAACTGAGGCTCAGAGATGTTAGCCTGCCAGGCAGCCATCACAGGTCTGGCGGCTAGCAGGGCTAAGCCTGGATTCTAATGCAGCCTCCTGACTCTCTCTGCTGGGCCCTGGGGGCTCATCCAGGAACCTCTGAGCCCTGCCCTGCCTGTACCTGCAGAGAAAGGTATGAAGGCTTCAGGCTTCACAAAACGGCCTTGTGCATCTAGGAAGTGCTCGGGGTAGAAGCGGTAAGGTTGTTTCCAGCTGGATTCATCCTTCAGCACCGAGCTCAGGTTGGTGATCAGTGTGGTCCCCTAAAATTCAGCCCCAGGAAAAGGCTGTGAGGAGGGTGGAGGCTGAGCCTCCTGACCCCTGTCTTCTCCCCAGGACGCAACCAGGCCCAGAGAGCCTCCATGGCCTCCTTACCCCTGAGAGGAGGCCTCTCTGGTCTTAGTAAAGCTCCCTGAATCAGAAGGTCAGAACTGGGGGGAACCTGAGAACAGGGGATGGCAGAGCTGGGAGGGAGCTTAGAACAGGGCATTTCAGAACTGGGAAGGGCCTGAGAACAGGGGATGGCAGAGTTAGGAAGGAGGCAATCTAATCCCATCCTTTTATTTTTCAGACAAAGAAACTGAGGCCCAGATAGGGAAAGGGACACTTCCCAGGTCAGATGTGTATTAAGGTGCAGAGCAGGGTCTCTCTTCCAGGGTTTGGGGTCTAGGCCTAGGGGCAGATGGGCACCTTTGGGATGACAAAGCCTTGAATCTCGGTATCCCGGCTCGTCATGTGTGGGATGCCCAGGGGAATGATGTCTGAGAAGTGCTGAACTTCATGTATCACGGCATTGGTGAATGGCAAGTTGGCCTGGTCCTTCATGGTTGGCCGCCGGTTCCAGCCGATTACTCTGTCTATTTCCTCCTGGACCCTGCCTGGAGAGACCAGTGAGGGTGAGGCCAAGAGAGCAGAGGTGGTAGGGCCATGCCCAGAGAGGTGGGGACTTTGGTTGGGGTCCAGGCCTAAGTAGCCATGTGAACTGGACCTCTGTGGCCTACAAGACTAGAAGGTCTGGTCATTGAGGGCCATGGGGCATGAACTTTCTCAGGACTGCCCCATTCCCCTTAGAAAGGAAGTGCATTTGTACCCCCCCGCACCTGGAACAGTTCCTGGCACAAAGTAAGCATTTAATAAATGGCTGCTGCTTACTGTACTAAGAGGCATCCAGTTGAAACTGTACTAGCACAAGGGTCCCTTCTCTTGCATCAGTCTGGAGATGTCCAGTGTCAGGGAGCTCACTACCTCCCAAGACAAACCAGTTGTCTTTGGGGCAGCTCTAGCCAGGCAACATGTTTTTGTCAAGTCAAAATCTACCTCTCTGTGACTTCCACATGTCCCAAGGGCACCATGAACACATGAGAGAGTTGGCAAGAAGCCCCAGGCAAACCTATCCAAATGCCAGCCAAGAGGCTGAGGCAAGGAGAGAGTGCCAAACACGCGGTCGTGTTCTCAAAGTCCTGGATATTCTTGTGGAAATGGAACGGGGCTTCCATGAGAGGCGGCCAGCTTCTCATCACCGAGGGGGTTTGCCCTGGTTTTCACCTCCATGCCCCCTTCACTGCCCTGGCACTGAAGGCAGCCCAACCCACTTTGGGGCAGTTCTCAAAGGTTGGGAGCTGTTGTTCCTGAAGTCCAACCTAAATAGGTTTCTTTGTATTTTCCCTGCATTGTTCCTGGTTCTGCCCTATGGGGCCAGTGAGAACAAATCCTGTCTGCCATCCAGCATAAATGATACCTGGATACGTGTGTGCGTGTGTGTGCACACGTGCTTGATACAGGGCATACACCAGTAGGGGCGTGAGCTGATAGCCCTAGAGAAGAATCTCTCCTTGGCCCTCCCTGCTCAGGGGCCATCTCAGCTGGGGCAGTGGGAATTGGGATGAGGATAAAGGCTACAGTTATTATTGTTGCTATTTACCTCAGAAAAGGAAGCATGTTGTGGTTAATAGAAAACTGGTTTCAGAGTCAAAAGGACCTGGGTTCAAATCTTGCCTCTGATACATACTAGCTGTGTGAGCCTGGGCCAATCACTTAACCTCTAAGAACTCAAGATGACTTCCCTAGTGACTGGAATCGCACTGCCAGACTAAAATTAAAATATTTTCTACTTACTGTGTGACCTTGGGTAACTCTTCCTCAATTTCTTCATCTGTGAAATGAGGGGGCCAAACTTGATGACCACTAAGGTCTTTCCCATTCCATAGCCTCTGACTTATCCAAGGTCTCTCTGTAAGCCCAAGGCAGCTTTAGGTCTCCTGATTCCTTAGGTAGCCAGTCTGTGAGCTCCCCAAGGTCAGGGAGGATGCCTCTTGGATTCTCTCCTCCCTAGGTCCCCGTCCCTGTATCCCCGCATCTAGGGAAGCACTCAGTGCAGACATGCACTCCACCAGGTACCAGACTTTGGCTTGGCTTACACGCAGACTTCTCCCTGCCCTTTGGGGCTCCCCCCCACCCCCGTCTGGTTTCATGGGGCTCACGCTGGACACTGGGATGGAGAAGCAGGAGCAGTAGAGCCCACTGGAGGGTGGTGGAAGTGGTTGCCATGCCCGCCATGAACAGGTCCCCAATGACTGCCCGGAGATTCTCAGAGTTGAAACTGCTCCCTGGGATGTCCTTAGCCTGGGAAGAAAGGGAGCAGCGTATGAGTTCAGGGGGTACAGGGGGCGTGGGACCCTTTCTGTCCATCGTGCCCAGCTCTCTTCTGAGCAGCCGTGTGACCCTTTCCTTTGCTGGACCTTCCCTCTGGGGCACTGGCACCTCACTGGCCCTCACCTTCTCTATCTCCATCAGGAAGGCGTCAGTCATGTCCCGGGGTTGAGTTGGGTCCCAGGTCGCCTTGTGTTCTTCTAAGAATTCATCCAAGATATCATAGAAAGCATTCAGACCTCGAAAAAGCCATTGGGGCAGCCCTGGGATGGAGAGGAGCACTGGAAACTCATTTGCCACCTGGATGGGGAGTTGGAGGTCACAGCCAGCCCTGTCAGCTGGCTAGGACCTCCTGGGGACTGGGGGAGGGGACCTGGCTGCAAGTACCTGCTTCATCAGCCCTATTTCCTCCTTCAGGCTGATCTCAAGAAGGCCCAGCAGCTTCTGCAGCTTCTGGTCATCATAGTTGAATCGATTTCCATATATGAGAGAAGAGATCACATTGGTGACGCAGCAGCTCAGGAGATGGCGGGGGTCAAAGGGATGTCCTGTGGGGAGAGGCAAAGTGGAGGGAAAGAGAAGAGGGGAAGGAGACATCCTAGAGTGTAACCCTACTGCCTCATCCTCACCCCCCCAGCTACAGAGTCCTCTCAGTTCTGTGATTTATCTGCTCCCCTGTGGTGTGGGAGGCAGACTAGGGTAGGTCATCAGGGCTTTGCTACAGGGTGTTGAAATTTAGAGGGTGCTGATAGGACTGATCCTTTAGCAGCTTAGAAGCAAGTCAACTCAACCCCAAGTTTGCAAGCACTTCATCTCCTTTTCTCTAAGGCTACCTCCAGGTGAGTTCTAAGGGCACCCCTATCCCCATCCCTGAAGATCTGGGTCCCCACCTTCCTCAACCACAGCCTAGCCGAAAAAGTTGCTCATTCTGGCTCCTCTAGTGACCCACCTTCCTTGGAGGCAAAGGAAGAGCAGAGAAAGTCTGCCTCAGTGATCACCCACTGCTCCAGGCTCTGCTTTCCCAGTCCAAAGTTCCTCAAGGTGGTCAAGGAGAACCTTCTCTGCTCCCTCCAGGCTTCTCCATACCTGGCTATTATCACACCTGGTGGGGAGAAATAGCTGAGTTGGTCAGTTTAGTTTGCACTGACTGTGCCAGAAGTGGTGAAAAAGTCAGGTAAAAACATAGCCCCAGCCCTCAGAGAGCGCACATCCTACAGCGAGAAATGAGATGCAAATACATAATAAATGTCTTTCAAATGGATGCAAGGCAAGCTTGTGGGGAACCAGCAGCTGAGAGGTCTGGGAAGGTGGGATCTGGGTAGATCCCTGCAGGGAAGGGGAACAGAGGTGAGGAGGGAGAGACTTCCAGACAGGGGAGATAGCCCCTCCAAAGGCACGGAGCTGGGAAACGGTGTCCAAGGAATAGCAAGCCAGCTGCTGTCACTGGTCATAGAGGTAGTGAAGAGGAAGAAAGTGTATGGAGCCTGCATATGGAACCTTCCTGTAGGAAGGTATGAAGGGCTGCGAATGCCAGACAGAGAATTGTGTATTTGATGCTGGAGGTGAGAAGATGCTGTTGACGGAAATTGAGGCAGGAAGCCCAAGAGGGGACTATCTTGAGTCTGGGTGACTGAGGGACTGGGAGGGTGATGGTTCCCTCCACAGCACTTGGGAAGTGCAGGAGGGGGAGGGTTCAGGGAAAAGAATGAGTCTCATTTGGGACGTGCTGTTTGACACATCTACACAACGGCTAGTTTGAGATGTGAAATGTGATTCACGTTGGGGCTGGATATATCGATCTGGGAGTCATCTGAAATAGAAAAGATGACTGAGCCCATGGGATCTGAGGAGATCACCAAGGGAGCGAGTAAAGGGAAGAGGGCCCAGAACAACCAGGTTTAGTGGGCATGACCTGGATGAAGAATCAGCAAAAGAGACCGAGAAAGTCAGGAAGGAGGAGGGCCAGGAGAGAGCAGCATCCCAAACCCTAGAGAGAAGAGAGAATGGAGGAAGAGGGCAATAGACCATGTCAAAGGCTTCAGGGGTCAGGGAGGGTGGGGATTGAGCAAAGGCCACTGGACTTGGCCACGAAGAGATCGATCGTGGGTCACTTTGATTAGGTCGGAAGCCAGACTATAGAGTTAAGAGGGGAGTGGGAGAAAAGGAAGGAGGAAGGTGTAAACTCTCAAGGAGTTTAGCTCTGAAAGGAAGCAGGGAAATAGGATGACGTCAGGGACGGCTGGATCACCTGAGGGTCTTTCAAGGATGGGGGAGACTGGGAGTGTTTGCAGGCAGCAGGGAAGGAGCCAGCAGATAGGGAGATCGTAGAGACAGGGCCAAGCAGATGGAGAAGATGGGAGGGGATGCGACCAGCAGTGCACCAGGGTTTCCCTTGGCAAGGAGAAGGGTCATCTCTTCATGAGACAAAGGAGGGAAGGAGGCAATAGTGGAGGAAGATGTCTGGGAGATGTGAGATGCACAGGAGGGGAGACGTCTTGGTGAACGCCCTAAGTCTTTTCAGTGAACTATGAAGGAAGGTTCTCAGCTGAGAGAGCAGGGAAAGGGTGAGGCGTGGGAGGCTTGGGAAGAGATGAGCAGGTTTGGGCTAGCCTCCTGTGGGGAGTGGGAGAGCCAGTCCTTAGGGATTCCTCTGTTGGCACCAGCCATGACCCTCAGGGGCTCCCATCAAATCAGTCTGAGGTGGTCAGATTCCTGACTTCGACTGAGGCCAGTAGCTCTGATCCGTTGACTCAGGAGGGACCTTAGAGACCAGCCCCGGGCAGGAGCTGGTTTGCAGCCTGTGTTTGCCTCTGTACCAACAGCTGGGCCAAGCCCGGGTCAGGGCAGACCCTCTTCCCTCAAGTCTGGCCAGTCTCTTTACCGTCCAATTTCTATTTTACCGTTGCTCAGTCTGCTTCCCAGAACAGCTCATGGGGTTCACTTACAGACCTGCCCATTCTTCAAGGGACAAGTGAAGCCCTACTTCCCCCCAGAAGTCCTCACTGAACTCCTTTCTTCACTGCTGAGTCTGAGGTGCACCCCCACCCCAAAAGGTTGGGTAAGTGAAGCCTCCCAGAGTTAACTGCTCTGGGCCTCAGTTTCCTCCTCTGAACAATAAGAAGGTTGAAACTGAAGACTTCTGAGGATGATGAAGCATTGCTTTTGAGGACACTCCTCCAGTGAGTGAGGTTGCCCTGAAGCTACTGACTGGCCCTGGAGGCTGCCCTGGGGCACCTGCTGGGTCAAAAAGCAACTCACCTTGGGAATTCGGCCCAAAGCCCAGGTGGTCATAGACAGGTGAGGGTGGCCTGTCTGAAGTATCCTCAGACTTCTGCACTAAGGCCTCTCGGACAGCCTCTGGTCCATTCAGCACCACTACAGGGGTCCAGGCCATCTGGAGGCTAAAGATATTGCCAAACTTCTTCTGGAGCTGTGGAGGGAAGGGAGGGCATGGGCAGAGTGAGGTGGCAGGACCAGGGACTCCCTGAGCCATGCTGACCCGGAGTCTCTACCCCAGGGTTCTGAATCCTGGCCCTGGGCACCTAGGTACTGCCAGGAGAAGGAGCGTGCATGCTGGAGGGAGCAGGAGAGGCCCATTGTGCACATCTAGATTAGAAGAGGGGACCAGCACCCACACAGCAAATGGCCCCAGGAACATATATATGAGCTATGATATGTGCAGACTAAGTAAGCTGCATGAGTCATTCCTAGGCTCAGAGAGTCAGAGCTGGAAAGACCTCAGAGACCATTGAGCCCGTCTCTTTTTACAAAGGAAGGAAACTGAGGCAAACGGGTTAAGTGACTTGCCTAAGGTCATACAGCTAGAAAATGGCAGACCTGAGATTTGAGCCCAGGCTCTTTGATTTCAGTTCCAGACAGTGAAGAGGGGGCACAAAAGGCAGCAGGAAATCCTTGGAAATGTAGTTAATCTAGGTGCTGGGGCTCCTGCCCCTGCCCCTATTCCTCCAGTCTGGTTGGAGGAGAGGAGAGGGGAGGCTGGAGAGGGAGGGGGAACTCATGCAGGCTTGAGAGGATTTCCAGCACCCTTTCAGAGATTGCTTGGATTTTAGCCTAGAAACAGAGGGTAGAGGGGCACTGGAGCTTTTTGAACAGGGAGTGATGTGGTCGGAGCTGCACATTAGGGAGAGTCTGGGTGCATTATGGAAGGACTGGAGAAGGGAGAGGCTGAAAGCAGGGAGACCAGCTGGCAGCTAGTCAGGGGGAGGAGGACCTGACCCAGGGAGTAGAAAGGAAAAGAGGGCTGGGGGTGGGGAGGGGAGATAAACCAATAAGAGAAGTGACAGGCCCAGTAGAGAGACAGTTGGACTTCAGAACCAGGGCGACCTCTGGTAGCCAGGGGCAGCATAAACTTGGGCTATCCAGAGGCTGGGGTGCAGGGCAGTGGGAGTAGGGACCTAGAGAGAGGGGGTGGGGCCTTGAAAGGTGACTGAAGGCTGCCCTTTGACATTGGGCTGAACTTTGAAAGGAAGAGCTTGTTTTTAGGATCCTGGGATCAGTTTGTCATGGTTTTGGCTGACAACTGCCCAGCAGGCACTGGGAGACTGGGGGGCAGGGATCTTCTGACCTCACAGGCCTCCAGGGTGGGGAGGCCTCTCCCTGCTCCACTCAGGGATCTGTGCATGCATCCCCTGCCCAGCCCCGCCCTCTTACCTGTCTGTAGGAGCCATGGAGATTCTGAAAGTCTACTTGGAGCATATTTCCCAGCACGGGTATTGTTCGGGGGCCCGGAGGATAGCGGAGGGGCCTCTGCCATCGTTTGGAGAAGTCCAAAAGGAACAAGAAGACAGTCAGGGCCAGGACCACGGTGGTCAGGGTCTCCTTGCAGAACAGCTGGGCCACGAGTGCCATGATGTTTCCCCGGTCCTTTTTCCTCCTTCCCTCCTCTCTTTTCTCCCGAAGCCTGCCCCTGCCTATTTATTCATCTCCCGGGGGTGGAGTCCATGCCTGAGCTCCTCCCCAGATGGCAACTCCCCTATCCCTCCTCCATCTGTACCCCAGCTCCTCTTAAAGGCAGAGGAGGTCTGGGCAGCTGCAGTGACTGGAAATCCACCGGACAGCTGGAGGGGTTTAATTTATTCTGAAAGGACTCTGTGCTGGGAGGGGGGGGGGGGGTGAACCTGGGTTCGAATATTGACTCTGACACCTGCTGCCTGGGACAGTCCTCTGCACCTCACCTAACAGAGGGCTTTGGGGTGGAGTCTCACAAAGTATCCCCAGATCCAGTGTGGTATCTGTTAAGCCTCTTGTGGGCAGCCTGTCAACATGGACAGCGCACCAGGGATCTGGGTTTGAGCTCGGGCTCTGAGGCCCTTCTCCGGATCTTAGCCTTTTCTGTAAATCTCTTCCACTGAGTGAGTTAGGGTCAAAGATGAGACTCTAGCCAGCCTGGGGTGGGGTGGGGGGGTTGTCCTGGTTTCCAGGCCAAGGCTCGACATTACTCTGCCTCTCGACTGGCCAGCTGGCGTGTGTCCAGAGGAGGTAAGCAGGATGGCAAAGGGCATATGAGAAATGGCCAGAAGGACCTGGGCATGTGTAGCTCAGGGAAGGGCATGGGATGAGGAGCGGGAGGGGAAGAGGGCAGAGGCTGGACAAGTCCAGTCATGTATGTCAAAGAGGAGGCTTCTTTTGGATATGGGTTGGGTTAGATGACCCGAGGTCTCCTCCAACCCTCTCGATTCAGGACTTTTAGAGGTTAGAACACAGATCCCAGAAAGTCACTCTTGTTTAGAGCATGGAACACAAAATGTCAGTTAGTTCACAAGATCCAAGATCTGGTTAGCTTTGGTTGAGGGACGGCTTTCTTCTTCTCCTCCCAGATGTTTTTTGCCCTCCCGACCACCCAGGACGGGCCATAAAATCAGAACCTGGGTCCCTGCTTGCTAAGAGATCCCACCCCTGGCCCCACTTCTTTATCCAGACAAGTGTCTAACTCAAATCATCCACTGGGGACTGGTTGAAAATGGGGTATGTTTAACTTTGAGAAGCAGAAACTTGGAGGAGGGGAGGGGGAAGGGGGATCCTAGCTTTGGAGCTGGAAGGACTCTCAGAGGCCTTTGAGTCCAACCCCCTTATTTTACAAGTGAGGAAACTGAGGCTCAGAGTAGTTAATTGACTTACTTAAGGTCACACAGGTAGCAAGTGTCAGGTGGAGTGGAAACCCAGGTTCCTTCACTCTGGAGCTAGTGTTCTTTCTCCTGGACCCCACTAAGGCACCTCAGCTAGGCAGTAGATCCCAAATACAGGGGAAGAAAGATTTTTATGCATTGAAAGAAAACAATGAACATTTTATATATAATTATATATAAATAAATATATAATATAATTATATATTCTATAAGCTAGGATACAAGATTAGGTCATCTGATTTCTAATTGGAGGAAAGATAGCACTTTTTAAGTTGGGAGGGGGAAGCCCAAAAGGAACAATTCCCTGAAATCAGAAAAAGAGGTGTCCATCTCCCCCCAAGCATCTGTATTCAATCAAAGGAATATGGACACAATGACCGATTAATCCGTTTTCAGACTAGACATATGAGTTACCTGAGATAGGTAACTGTGGGAGAAATCCTTGCATCAATCTTCCCGTTTGACTGGGCTTCTGGTCAGCATGACCTAGGCCTTGAGGTGAGCATTAAACAAATCTGGTCTCTAAGCAACAAGGAGAAGAGGTCTGGTTTCTCAGTCACTCGGGGCTAGGTCAAACAATGTAATAACATTTTCTCCCAATTCCCATAATTGAATAAAGTTTTCTCACAAGACAGAAATTGGTCTAGACCCATAATTGAATGGGAAGGGACTGAGCCTTGTGTCACAAGTGGGAGTCAGAGGGGCTTACTCAGTTTCCACAATGCCTGTAGTAGGGAGCATAGTGACTGTCTTCCTTGATCCTTGCAAGCCCCAACACTCAAGCAACATGAATTACAGCTGGCATTTCTATGGCACTTTAAAGTTTGCAAAATGGTTTCTAGTCCAATGCCTTCACTTTACAAAACAGGGAAGTGACGTCTGGAGTGGGGAAGGCCCAAGTCACCCAGTGCATGGGGGCAGAGCTGAGTAGGATGCCCTCAGCCTTCTGTCCCCCGCCAGGGCAGCTCTTTTCAGGGGCCTGGCTCGCCTTGCCGCTACCTGCACGGGAATCCGAAGGCGAGTGTAGGACTCAGAGCAATCACAGCCTCAATCAAGTACGCAGACAAACGTTTAATTACCATCACGTCGGGCCAAGGAGGCTGATAGACACACACTAGATGTCCCCTGTGCCTGGAGCAGGTTCCCTCCTCCTCCTCTCCACCTCCCAGAGGCCTGGGATGGAGCTGCCTCTTCCAGGAAGCCTTCCCTGACTCCTTATCCTCCCTGGCGCTCCCATTCTCTAGCATTAAAGGCTCCTCCTCCTCCAGCAGACCATAAGGTCCCAGAAGGGAGAGACTGCCTTGATTTTTCTGTCTCCAGCACTGAGCACAAGGCCTGGCACTCAGTAGGTGCTTAATAAGTCCTTGTCTGAATTGGACTGAATGGAACAAGATCACAGCTTTAGAGTTGGGAGGAGCCTTTAGAGCCCCATTTCCTCATTTTAGAGAGGAGGAAACTAAGGCTCTGAGGGGGGAGGGAATGACTTGCCCAGGGTCACACAGGTAAGTGACAGATTTGGTAGGATTTGAATACTGGTCTTTCTGCTTGCAGGAAGGGCAGCTAGGTGGCACAGTGAATAGAGCACTGGATCCAGAGTCCAAAAGGAAGACCTGAGAGCAAATCCAGCCTCTGACACTCACTAGCTGTGTGACCCTGGGGAAGTCACTTTATCATTGGTCTCAGTTTCCTCATCTGTAAAATGAGCTGGAGATGAAATGGCAGATCACTCCAGAATCTTTGCCAAGAAAACCCCGAATGGCAAACAGGGTCATTAAGAGTCGCCTAAGACTGAAAAAAGCCAACCTCCTGATCGCATGTCTGAGCTCCACCCACCACACCACACTGCCACATCCTAGGCGAGTTAGGAAACAGCCCTGTGACAGGCCGAAGGCTGAGTTCGGGGCGGGGAATGGCAGCCTGGGTTCCAGGAAGCACCAGATTCCTAGGGAAGGAGCTCACAGCTGGTCAGAGGGGCACACTTGGGCACACACCGTGTTCCATCTTTGCTCAGACCCCGCCATGTTGCTGGAAGAGGGAGGGCAGGGCAATTGGGGTGCACGGAAAACAACTTCAGGGTGTTCGGATTCCAGTCCAATCGCGCGACCGAAATCCCACACCCAGTCTAGGACTCTGCTTAGACCTCTGGTGATGGGGAGCTCACTGCCTTCCCACACAGCCCTTCACTTTCTGGACAGCCTGGTTAGGAAGCCTTTCCTTCCATCAAACCTACTTTGAAAGCCCCAGTCCAGAGGCCCCCCAAGGCAGCACGCTGGGCACCTCCAGGTAGTACCCGCTGGGCTTGGTGCAGACCAAGCGTCATTTGGAGGCGCAGGCCGGGACATGGCCAGTGGGGCCGTTTGTCTGCTCGACTCCTGATGTTTGTAATGGATTTTATTTTTCTTGCTTTCCTTTGTTGGGGGAGAAGGCAGGGAGAGAACAAAGACCTGCAAAGAAAGCTGGATTAAGAACCCCGCAGGTCCCGATCTGTCGGCCTCTTCCGATGCTTTCGTACCTCTGGCGCCAGGCCGAACCAGTCCAAAAGCCTTTCTTTCACAGACTTGAACAAGCGACGCCTGGCACAAAGCCCCGCACCCAGGCGCTGGCTAAACGCTTCTTTGGTGACTAACCTGCCCTGGCCTTCAGCTGATGCTCCTCTGGCACAGTCTCCCCTTCCGTCTCCATCCTGGCTGCCTCCACCCTTCCTCGCCATGTGGAAGCTTGGCAGCTTCTCCGATGGAACCTGGGAAGCCCTCCGGGAAAGCTCCTTTACGCGGCAGGGAGGTTGGCGGCCCCCGTGCTGCTCCCGGGCCGGGGATGAGCGGTCTGGCACCTGCAGTAGATGCTGGGGGACAGGAAGGTGCCTTCAGCCTTCCCAGGCTGGGCTGAGAGTGTTGGGAACGGAAGTCCGGACAGCTGAGTGGCCAGACGATGGGGAGCCCCGGAGAGCTGAGGGGCGCTGCAGACGATGGGGAGCCCCGGAGAGCTGAGGGGCGCTGGGAGGCGGGGAAGGGTGCGGAAAAGGGACCTTCTGGGCGCCCCTGACTGATTTCAGTATCACCAGCCAATGGCTAATTTCTTACTCAGCGATGTATAAATGCCAGACCTTGCAGGAAGAAATGAGTTTTTAAAAAGCAGGCAGTGTTTCCGAGTGCTTAACTGCACAAGTCACTTCCAGCTCGATAGAAAATGTGGGAGAGAGGGCTAGGCTTGGAGTCAGGAAGCCCTGAGTTCAAATCCTGCCTCTGACACGTACTAGCTGTGTGACTGCCATTCCCAGCTATTTGATAAGCATGCTGGTTAGGGCTTTATCCAAGGCATTGGTGAAAACCTAGACCAGCAAAAGTCCAGGTCCAGATACCTGAGGCTCCCTACTAATAATTCTAACTAGCATTTATATGGTGCCTACTATATGTTGGACACCGAGTTAAGGCTTCAGCAAGATTCTCATTTGTTCCTCACAACAACCCTGGGAGGGAGGTGCAATGATCCTCATTATGCATTTGGGGAAACTGAGGCAGACAGCGCTTCAGTGACTTCTCCAGGGCCCCACAGTTAGTGTCTGAGGATGGATTTGAACTTGGGTCTTCCCAGCTCTCTGTGCCGCCACCTAGCTGCCACTAACCCTAACTCTACTAGAGGCTGCGTCACTGGCTCAGACAATTCCAAATTCACCTCCCTGTGCTGAAGGATGGGGTCGTACCCACGTCCCAGAACTTCAGAGGGGACTGTCTCTTACTGCTCTGAGAGTACGTGCCTGTCACTCCAATCCCCACCAATTCCTTCTTCCAGAGGCAGCCCAACGTTTCAGTCACTTAAACCTTAGTGGTCATGGTTAAGTAAACAACCTAATTAAATTAACAAAAGCCCGGTTAAATCAAAGCATTACTACTTGTATCATAAAATTCAACATTCCAAACACTCCTTCCCCCCCCCCCCGACCCCCTCACTTAGGTTGGAGTCCATTTCCTCTCCTCTCTTCATTCTCCAGAGCTCGGGGAGAGACAATCCTGAAGTTCATTTGCTTAATAAAACCCTCCAATTACCACAGGGGCGGGAGATTATAACAGTCATTCATGCCAATTAGCTCACAAACAGGTGTTCCGGTTAGAAGGCCCTTTCACTCTCCCTGGGCTGGAATCGCGTGGGCTGATCCAAAGCAGGTTTTTTCTTCCTCCCGTCTGCACCTCCAGGGCAGGGTTTGGGGCTGCTGGTCTCCGAGGTCTCTCCCTCCCCGGCCCCCTCCACCACCCCCTGGGTTTGGCTCATTTATGCGTGACCCTGCAAGGGTTCTTAACTCGGGGTGCGGGATAGCAATTTGCAACACAACTCTGCTTTTTTTCTCTATGCATTTAAAAACCTGATTGGGGGAAGGGCTCCACAGGTTTCAGCAGACTGCCTTCCCGAGGGGGCCGCTACAAATAAGGGGAAGATCCGCCGCGTGGGGGGTTCCCCAGTCTAGCTCTGCAAGCTCAGGGATGCGGAGACGCACCCCCCCCCCCCCCACTACCTAGCACTTCGTGGTCATTTCCAACCCTCAAACCCTTCCATGGGCACCTGGCTTGTAGCCCTCCGGCGGATCGCTTTCAGAAGCTCCGCCGCAGCCTGGGAGAGTATTTGCCTGTTCAAACACAGGTCAGCTCTAAAGCCTATGCAGGTATAATGGTTCCTTACCTCATGGACCATTCTCCATATTGCCAAAAATAATAGCACGAGAAACCTTGTCAAATTCTTTGCTAAAACCAAGGTAAGCTGTGTCTACCGCATTCCTTTGTTCTACCAGGCAACCCCCCTCCCCCCCAAACCCAAGAGAAGTTAGCTTCCCTTGGAGCCATGTCTGTGGCATCTCCGATGCTTTTCTTTCAGAGGTAATCAGGGTTAAGTGACTCGTCCAAGGTCACACAAGTCCTCCTGACTCCAGGGTCAGCGTTCTAGCCACTGTGCCCCATCAAACTTCCTCCCTTTTTCCAAATGCTCACAAACTATCCTTTTGATAATGTTTTAGAGTATTGCTAGAAAAGAAAGTCAAGTTCATTGGACTATTACTTTTAAACTCCATTCTTCATTAAAAAAAAAATCAGTGGACATTTTAACATTCAGATTTAAGCATTTCTGCATCTGCTGTTCAGTTTGATTTCAACTCCACATAATGAACTCATCACTTCTGATCTTAACCCCAAGCTGCTAACTGGAGCCTTGATCCATGCCATCACATTCCTCAGCCTCCTCCTCCCTGATTGGAGGGCTGGAGAGTGGAGTACTAAATTTCCCTTCCCTTTATAGTGGGCAGAAACTGGACTTTACAACTCACCCTACTATGCACCCGCTGCTTGGAGTGGTTTGAATTCCAAGGAACAGGACCTCCCCCCCCCTTTCCTCTTGTATGTTGTCTCCCCCCACCTCCCCAGTAGCTTGCAACCTCCTTGATGGCAGGGACTGTCTTTCTGTTAATTGTATTGACAACATTTAACACAGTGCCTGCCACCCAGGAGGCCCTTAATAAATGTTTATTGGATTGGGCTGGACATTTACCCTTCACTAGTCCTGCACCACCTTCCTCTATGCAGCCCATGCACCAACATTTTTGTAGAGGATGGCAAGTGGACACATGGGCATAGGAGAGGGTAGCAAAAAAAATGCTGTTAACACCTGGTTCAGAAGAAACTCCACACCTCTATGCCATAAATCTTTGTAAGACCTGGATGTACTAAGCACTGAAAAATGTCACAAAACAAAAATAACTATTGACAGGAAGGGGCGAGTTACCCAAATCAGCTAGCTGCCCATATACAGCAAAAACAGGTGGAAATCGGGGCGGCCAGGTAGCACAGCGAGTAAGAGCACCGGCTCCAGTGTTGAGAAGACCTGGAGATCAAATCCCGGGCTCAGACACTTAGCACCCACCCAGAAACACCTGGCTGTGTAACCTTGAGCAAGTTACTTAACCCCAATTGCTTTAAAAAAAAAAAAAAAGAGGTGGAAATCACATTAAAATAGAATGAAAATGAGAAAATGCAGTAATTCAGGCAGCTCTGATCTCATAAAAGTTGATGATTCTGGGAAATGGACAAAGGAACAGATACTGACCCAGAAGTTCACTTTTTCCTAGTTTATCTTTTATGAATAAATGGCTAGGGAGTCCCCTGTATCTATTGTGTGTTAGGGTCAGACCTGGGCTTTACAAACTTGAGCTTTGGCAGTTTTGTGGGGGCGGGTCTCTAGTTCACCAACATCCCCGAATTTGTTGTCCCCCAGGCAGATCCAGAATCCCTTCCTGGCAACCTGTTGTAAGGAGGGAGGTCACCAATCCCAGAGGCAGCACTTTTTTCCATACAGCTATCTGCCTACCTGGGGGACCCCTAGTTGTGCTCCACAACATAGAAGTTAAATATCCTTTGTCATGCAGCCTTCCCTTCAGAAATCTGAACACAGCCTTGACTCAGGTCATCTTCAGGCTAAATACCCCTAGATTCTTCAACTGATGTTTATATGACCCCCATGTTCAAGGGGCTCGTCCTGAGTGCCCTCCTCTGGATATGCTTAAAATACTAACATCTGTCCTGAAATAGAGCGCCAAGAACACAAACTCATTTTGTGCCTGAGAAAACCAAGGCCCAACTTCCTCTGTCATTCTGCCTGAGGTAACAGGACTCTTCTTCCTTAATACTGCAAATCATTAACACAGCCCTAGGAAAACATTAGGTTTTTTTTGGCTGTCACTGCTGCCTGATGTCAAACCTGGAGTCCATTAAAGACTTGTACCTTTTCCATATTATTGTTGAGCTGTTATTTCCACCCAGGCTCAACATTCCTGCTCCTTCTAGGTCGGAGGTGTCAGATACAGGGCCCACTCCCAGAACCTGATTAAATTGCAATCAGGAAATATTTAAAACAAAAATATAATAAAGCATAGATGAACATTACATTTAAAAACAAAATTGAAAGGGATCTTTGGCTCGGGGGTGGGTGACACCACAGCTTTGGGGTGCATCACTCTCACCCCCTCCCGCTTTGGGGAGATCTGTATACTGAGGCTAAGCTCTGCTTTCATTTTTTGGCATTATACAAATCTGCACAATGAAGCCCGTCCAATTCAGAGGTTTTCATTTGTTATACCTGCAATGTGCATCTGAATGTGACTCTTGGCCTGAAACTGGCTAGAAGCACCTTCTCTCCAAAGCCAAGCTAAAATGAGAAACTGACAATTTGGTTGATGTTCCCATTAAAAAAAACCTAATCTGCCATTTGCAACCTTAACTGATGGCCAGACAAGGATAACCCATTTATAATTGCTTATTAGCATTGTATAATATTCCTCTCAGTATTTTTTGTTCTCATTAATTTTTAAAAATCCATTAACATTGTGTTATTTTCTTATAACCTTTAAAATTAATGTTGATTGGAAATATGTGCTTGGCCACCTGGAATTTCAATGTGGTGGTGATGCTCGGCTGAATTTCCTCTCCCCCTCCCTCACACACAGTCTGCATCCCATCCCAAGAAGCTACAGGAGACCTGAATTCCCTCTGGGGTCTGACACCCCACCAAGAAGACAGTCCTTTGGATTAATGCACAGTGAGGAGGGCAGCTCTGGAGGGCCAAGGAGAACACAGATGAAAGTGTGGTTGGATTTCATACAACCCTGGAGGGGGGGGGGGCGCACGGGACCAGAGACGACCTGGGAAGCCCTTTGACAGCTTTGCAAGTTGGTACCACCAGGTCCCACATTCCTCCATTTTAGAGTGGAGAAAGCCAATGCTCACTCAAGGAGCCTTTGGGTGCCACCAGTGACAGAGCCCATCCAGGACCCTGGCCTGGTCTGGGAGAAGTGTCTCCCCTCCCAAGAGCGGCGGCAGCACCAGCCAACCCGGCCTGTGCATGTATGTGGGGGAATAAGTAAAGAGGGGGAAAGACGCATTGTTTTCATGAAACCAAAAGGCGGCAAGGTTAAAATGAAGTTTATTAGTTTTTTTGGTGTTTTTTCTTCTTTTTTTAAATAAAACTGTTTGTGAAACAGCTATTTTAATCCCCATGGCAGAGTGACCCCTGAAAGATGCACTAACCCCTTCTTAAGGCCTTAACAAGAATTTTTTTGTAGATTTTTTCTTTTTTTAAAACTCATGTTGAAAAATGATACGATTTACAAAACCAAACCAAAAACAACAGAAAGAATCAGAGTACGGGGCCGTTACACTGACGCCCCCCACCTTCCTTTATGAAAACCAAAGAAAAGAAAGAAAATACAGGTTAACTGGGTTTTTTCTGGTCAGCTTAACCCCCACTGATTCCATAAGCATGGAACCTCCCTATCCCAGCAGGCAGAGAAATCAATGCCTTCCCTTCTTCCCTGCTCAGCTTCTTGGAATGTCATGAGGGTGGAAAGCACTTCCTGCCCTGTGAGGCAGGCAGCAGCTCCCCTTCCCCCTCTTCCTAGTCCAGCCTGCCCGGGTGGCTCCCTCTGGTCTTAACCGGTCTGATGAATGACCTGAGGGGCTGCTGTGGGCTTTGGGGCTTCTGTTAACTTGTCCCCCAAAATAAAAAAAAAATTAAAAAAAATAAATAAATAGTGTTTCTTGAAATGAAAAAAGATTTATTTTTTCTTGCATGTGTGTGTTGGTGTGTTTAAACATCATCCCCCACTTGTGAAAACATGAACTTTCCCTGACCTCCCTGTCCCCCCCCCCCAAACCCCCCCACTTGGAGACAAATTCATCACAGAAAGAATGGATTTGGTGTGGTTGGTTTGCTTTTGAATCCTGGGCGTAGTGTTTGTGAGATTGGCATGAGACAAGTCTGGGCTTCCCTCCTCGTCCTCCTCCTAAGGAGAGAGCTCTTGGTCTGGGGCCTTTATTCAATTTCACTGTCCTGGTGACAAATGTGGAATTCTGGATAATTTTGAGATAGAAGCAAGTGGACAAAAAGGGATAGCGCACCTTTCATTTAAACAAAGTCTTTCCAGACTAAAAATAGATTTATATATATATATTTTTTATCCCTCCCTTTTAATCCCCCCACCCTACCCCCTTCCCCCCTCCCTTGCCCACCCCCCACCCTCCCCACATTGTCACTATGAAGACTGCGTCCATGGAAACAGCCATTCGGACTCCTTGGGCATTTCCGGTGGCGTCACCAGTCACGTGGGATGTACGAATTGATGAAGGGGGTGCTGGCATTGGCAGGCACATCGGGGGTGGGGGAGGGGGTGGGTCGTGGCTGCACAGTGGGGCAGATTCCATTCTGTCACGAGCGTCCACCACCTTCTTATCTCAACAGCCTAACCTGCAAGGCAAGAGAGATGAGACATGAGAATGCCCCACGTCTGTTACCCTCCTGTGACTTGGGAGGGAAGATGCTCCTGGAAAAGAGCCACCAAGGATGTCACACAGGAGGGACGGTCAAATGCAGAAGGGACCTTAGAGATGACCCGGCCCAACCCCCATTTACAACCCACAAGGCCCTTCACACGTCCCAGGTCATGCAGCTACTTTGTTCCATTAAAGAGCTTTCTCTGCCGGAGGCACATCCCAGGATGTGCCCTCCCTGCCACGGCCCCAGGCTCCCAGTCGAGCCAGGGAGCAGGGTCAGACGCTGTGCTTCAGCACACCCCCAGGAGGGCCTGGCTCTCCTGGCCCAGTGCACTGCTCTGCCCAGGCAATGGCTGGCTATCAGGGACAGGCTCTTCTCCCTGGACAGCCCTGCATGGGCAGGGCTGGGCTTGGGGCTCACAACCTCACTCCATCCTTGTTGTCAGTGCACCTAAGAAAACTCTCTCTGCGACCTGCAGGGTGCACTGGCCATGGGGAAACCTTCGCAGATTTTTACTATCATGTGCTGAAATCACAAGAGGAGAAAGCCAGTAAATTCCACGGCATTCCCCTCATCTTCAAGTTGGGAGCCAGAAACACTGTCCAGATTCCGCCCTCTGGCTGTCTGGGAGTGCTGATGATCCCCTCCCCTGCTGAGAATTTGCTTGGTGCCTGACACCTTCCAACCCCAAACCATTGTGCCAACGTGCCCCCAAATGCCTGCACCACAACAATGGCCGACCACAACACAGGGCATGCCATGTAGAACCACTCCTGGCGAGGGCTGAGGTCTGAGACCTAGCCCGCAGAGCTGGAGGAAAGAGAGCTCTCCTGCAAAGCTTCAAAAAGACAATCAAGTTGTTCATGGACAAAACTCCTCAAAGGAGCTGGGGGGTTTCCCCCCCCCCCCCCAAACTATCAAGTTATTGTCACTGCAGCACAACTCCGAACTTCCCAACAGACCCCACAGCACCAGAAGCCCACACACACTTTCATCTCATCCCTCCCTCTCACCAGTCAAAGTTCTGAAATGACATTTCTTTTTTATAGATGAGGAAACTGAGGCTGAGAAGTTAAGGGACTTGCCCAAGGTTACACAGCCAGTCAAGAGGCAGGATTCAAACTCAGGACTTCCTGACTCCAGGTCCCCCTCCTCTGGCCACAAAACAGACGAACTCAGGAGAACGGGCCGTAAGACTGGCATGAAGTACCAGTAATGAGGGTGATAAGCAGGCTCCCTATCCCAGACCTGATGTCTGCTCCCACACACGCGGCCTTGGTCTTGGCTGGGCCACATCAGCGGCCTCCAGAGTGACAAACTCAGTGGGCCCCATGATGTGAGGCCAAGCAGGACGGCCCCAGAGGACCCTAAAAGGGCTAAAGAAATGTGGGCTCTTATTGTCCCAACTCCTCTGGGAGCTGTTAGGTTTTTGGCCTTACTCATTGTGGACTAGATCCTTTCCTCTACTGATGCCCATCTGGTTACAGAAACCCAAAGGTGCCTGGGAACACACTCCCTAGCAAAGGGACCAGCAAATCCAGGGACACAAGAGAGAAGCCCCACGTGGTCACGTCTCTGTGGCATCAGACACCAAAGGCCAGAGAGGTTCCAGACCTCTGCTGATCAAGGCAGCATTTCAGTGGCTTGGGGAAAAGGAAGGCAAGCTGGAGTAAAATGGTTGGGAGACCAAAGACAGATGGGACAGGAACGGACAGATCACCAAGTCTGGAACCACGACTCAGGGAGGGGTGGGTGCGTGTGTGTGTGACTGGGCATGTCACACCCCAAAGAGGGAGGAGACTGGGCTGCCTGCACCCTCCTGCTGACCTTGTCATGCTACCCCAGGTACTGCCCAAATGTGCTTTGAATGCCCCCATGTTCCCACCTTGCCCTACAAGGCTCCACACATTCAAAGCCCCCTTGGACAGACGGCAAACTCCTCAAGAGGAGGCAATGTTTAGCTTTTTTGCATCTGGGCACCAGCTCAGGTCCTGGCTCACGGCTGGAGCTTATTAAAAACACCACAAAGCCCAAGACAGCATCAGCCTGAAGGGAGAGAGAGAGAGAAAGAGGGAGCCCAGAAGAGTAAAAGCACAGAGGGAGAGGAGGCGTCAGAAATGCCCAACCCCACGGCTCCGAGACGAGAAGCGCCACTCTGTGGGACGGCCGGGCCCAAGAGGCTCTCCAGATGACCCGGCACGAGACCTGCCGGGGGCTGGCCCAACTTACCAAAGACAGATGAAGACAGAAAGCCCTGCCTCATCTGCACCATGCCCACCCAATGCAGCCAGAACACGACCACACCTTCTGAAGCACCTGCTGCATGGGAAGCGTCATGCTGCTGGGGCTCCTGAGCCTGGTCCGAACAGGAAATGTGGCGACAGGCTCAGAGAAGCTGCCTCAGTTTCCTTCTCTGTCACTCGAGCTTGGGCCCCTGGGTACCTGGCAGTAGGTGCGCATCAGAGACCCCAGGGACAGCAGCCTGGACAGGATAGAGGCGGCACTTCCTTCCCACCATCTTTCACCTACTGCTTTAAGAAGGTAAATATAAAAGGAAGGCCTTGGTCATCACACCCACCCAAAGCCAGCGCCCCGGCAGGAGGCCCTGGCCAGGCCTGGCACATGACCTGCCTCTTCCTGGCGCTTCTCAGGAGTGAGCATGGCCTCCCCCCAGCATTGCTGATGCTGGAGCGCACACGCTACCTCCTTGGGGCACGCCATGGCCACCCTCCTTCACCTGGGGATGCTCCAATGATCCAGGAGCTCGCCCAAGGCAAAGTGGCAGCTTCTCTCTACCCCTCACAAAGTCCAACTCTGCTGTTCCAGGTCAGAAGACACAGCATGTCAGCACCAGACCAAGCTCTCCAGGTCAGACAGAGCACGGTGCCAGGATCCAAAGCCAGGGCTGTGCCCGAGAGGAGGAGGTGGGAGGGCCCTTCTCTCACAGCAAGTCCCATTCCCCTCTGTTTGCACTGGCAGGGGCTGTGACCCACGCACTCCAGGGATGAGGCAGAGGCAGGCTGGCCTTTCTTCTGCATCCTCCAAAGCCTCCCTACTGCATTCTCTTCCACCTCCTTCATAGAGGGGCTCTGCTTCCTAAGCAGATCTGACCACTCTCTAAGACCTGGTAAAAGTTTCACCTTTGCACTGGCTCCAGGGCCCTCCTCAATCTGACACTGCTCTGTCCTCATTAATCCCTCTCTCTAGCAAACCTGGACTGCTCACTGTCCCCCAGGCTTGGTCACAGCTGTCCCCACCCTGGGGGGCACTCCTCAAACTAGACTAGAGAACAGTTTGTGAAGAGTCTCCTGGGTCGGAGCTCCAGGCCCTGAACATCATCCAAATGCCTAATTCTTAAGGGTCTGCTGAAGCACAGAGGGGCCACCATGCAGACAATGCCCCCAAACCAAAGGCATCTGACATCAGCAGCATAAGGGTCCCTCTATGGCATCGTGCTAGGGCAGAGATGTCCTGACACCTAGAGGACCAGGGGAACCCCCAGCTGGAAGCTCAGTGGGGCAGAGTGGAGGGCCACAGTCCCAGAGAGGGGCACATGGGATCGCCCCTGGGTGTAAACCTCAGGCTGGCCCTTTGTTTTTATCTCCATAAGCTCTGCCTCCCTGAATATCTCTCAAGGCCACTCAGCTTGAGGCTGAGCCTATCACAGCACGCTATATGGGTCACTACATATTTACTCTGGGCAGGCTTCTGTTTTAACTCAGTCAGATTCTCGAGGTTCCTCAACAATCTGGGGAAGAGGAGAGGAAGCCCAGCAGGAAAAGGCGGCGCTCCCTAAATCCAGGCCAGGCTTGACATGCCCCTGTCAGCTGCTGCAGCGCAGGGGAGTGGGAGAAAGTGCAGGCCTCTGCAGGCAGGCCTGAGGCAAGGGAAGGCACTGACCTCAGGGAAGTCCCAGCCCTCCCCGATGGAGCCTGGCAAGGGCAGCCCACATGCTCAGACCCCCTGCCCAGTCACAGAAGCACCAAAGGCCTTCCACTCTACCTCTGCCTGGGAAGGCCCAGTTTGAGAAACAACCACCTCAGCTCCCAAGCATTTGAACGACAATCTTCCTTCTCTAACCTGCCAGAGGATGGGCCAGATGCCCAGACCTTCCCACAAAGCAGCTGTGAGAAGCCTGTCAGAGTGTTAGGCCTGGAGGTCACGAGAGACACACAGAAAGGCAAGGCAGCACCAAGAGGGCCAGGAGAGCAGGGCTGGGGGAAGCCTGTCAGCGTGTTAGGCCTGGAAGTCACGAGAGACACACAGAAAGGCAAGGCGGCACCAGGAGGGCCAGGAGAAGCCCCCCTCCCCCAGGAATGGGGAGCTGGCTGGCGGATGGGTTGGTGCCCTCCACTCACCTGTGCTTCTTTAATTTCCATTCCCACAGGCACAGGGCCCCCCTCACCCCCGCTCCGACTGTTCTGTGCTGAGGCTGCCTTTCACCGTCTTGTTCTGCAAGGGGGGGAGAGAGCAGGGCAGGGGAGGCTGACGCCGGCAAGCCGAGAGATGGAGAGAGGAGCAGGAGGCAGACAGGAAGGAAGGACACATGGAAGAGGAGAGAAAAAGACAGTCAGTGCCAGAGGGACCCCCCAGGGGCTTCTCACATTGGACAGAATGTGGGTGGCCAGGGGCTCACTCTACTGGGAGTCAGCATCACCTCAGACAGGGAAGGGGCCGGGGGCTCAGCAGGTCCAGCAGCCCCTTCCTCTCCCCATCCCTGACAGGACCATACAGCTGGCCGCTCACCCCCAACACTGCCCCATGACAGGGAGATAGGCCACTGTTGGAGGCTGAGGGGATGGCTCTGGTCCAGGGCCAACCTCATTCTAGACGCTAGAAAGAGAAACACCACTGGAACCTCACAGCCCCCTAACCCCTAAGACAGCAGAATAAAAGCACCCATGACTCATTTGTCAGCTGACCCCTTTGGGCCAAAGGAACACAAATTCAGCTATGAGGAATGAGCTACAGCAGCCAGGGTTCCAGGACACGAAGGCAGCCCAGAACGATCCATTTGTGGGTTAGGCGAAGAAAGTGAGGTGCCACCCTTCCCCCAAAGGCACTTGGCAGTCACTGACAGAAAGGTCCAGAGTCTTCCTGGAGGCTCCCCCAAGGCAGGTAACCAAGAACACAGCCATGCCTTCAGGAGTCTCATCACGCCCTCACCCCGCGCTCCACACAAGGACCTGGCCCAGAGCAGGCTGGTTTGTCAAGAATTTGAGCAGTAATTGGGGGAGGGGGCAGATCTTACCTTGTGCTTGGGGCACCTCACTGAGAAGTTC
Organism: Petaurus breviceps papuanus; assembly: GCF_028583685.1. NCBI lineage: Eukaryota > Metazoa > Chordata > Mammalia > Diprotodontia > Petauridae > Petaurus > Petaurus breviceps. Next base: position 7,263,383 of record NW_027185720.1, on the reverse strand, counting down.
TCTTCCTTTAGTAAACAATCTGGAATATAGAAGGGATATGTCAGACGTGTGAAGCCCCTGACTCCCTACAGCAAACCCACACCAAGTCTATGCCCTCCCACTGATGGCTGCCAGCTTGCCAAGGAGTGCCTGTGGGTGGGGAGGCCTGCTGGCCCCTCCACAGCATGCTCCCACACCCCATCTCCTCTCCTCTGGAGCACAGAGCACAGCCTCCATCACTCCCACTTGCCAAAGCAGAAGGGAGAGGCCTGGCTGGCCTTGAGTGCACCGCTGGTCAGCCAGTCTTGTCAAGGAGAGAAGCCAGATCTGAATGCTGGGGTTCCTGGAACAACACAGTCAGTTCTGGACTGATGTGAGATCAAATGTGCCCAAGCCAGAGTGTAAACACTCCCCCGCCCCCCCCCCCCCCCATCTCCCAAGCTCCCTCTGAGAACAGAAAGGCCGTCAGGGAAGAGGAGGGACTCAGTGCTGCCAGGCCTCAACATGCCAGCTGCACATCAGGAGCATGAGCCCCACAGCTCAATCTCCAGCGCCAGCTGGGCTGTGAAGCTAAGGGAAACCCCACCAGGCTCCTTTCTAGAGACAGTCCTTGAAGGGCAAGTGGCAAATGATTGCCTCTGCCTCCAGCCTGCTGGGGTTCAAGGTTCAGGGGAACTGAGCAAGGTGAGGCCATTAACATGTGCAGCATCTGTTGAGGGTATGAGTATGATCTCTGACAGCCCATTCCCCTTCCCCACCTGCTCAATATACAAGGCTGACCAGGTCATGGCCACTCTGAAGGCTCTCACTGCTGCTGGGACAAGGGAGGCCCTGCCCTCTTCAGCGTGGCTTCTGACCCCACACTGCCTTCAGAGCCCCTTTCCATAACCCCCAGCACCTATGAGACTCTAGGCCCCCCACCTGGAAATTACAAGCATTCTTGGCATTCAGGCTCCTTCCTGAAGCTTCTGAACTCCTGAACTCTTCTGCCCCTCAGCCCATTGGTGGTACCCTCATCAGTGGGTATGCAGTGCCCATGGTGCCACAAACATGGGCTCTGTCTCTGTATACCTGGCCTCACACTGGCACCATGTGTGTGTGGTCACAGTGACCCAGGTGATGCCACTCATGATCCATGATGTGGGCACAGACCAGAACAAGAGCCCCGTGCTGCTGCTGGTATACTCTGAGTCACGGAAGGTTGGTGCTGGAGCTCAGAGGTCATCTCGTGAGATGAGGCAGCTGCAGACACACTGGGGTCAGGCAGACCCGAGCCTCCCAGAGCTTGTAAGGACTGAATCTTTGTAAAGCTCCTGATGTGGTGTAAGGAACACTGTAGGTGTTATCTAATTATCATTCTTATTTCTTCAAGTCTAGGGAATGGAGACCCAGAGAGGTCCAAACAAGAACTGAAGCCCCCAGTCCCACCACCCAAATGGCCCTGGGAGTGGGGAGCCAGGGAGAGAACTCCACAGAGGCTGGGGATGTACTGCGGCGAGGCGAGATCAGCTCCAGAGGAGCCCAAGCAGAGGGGGTGGCGAAGAGCTGCAACCAGCCCCAAAATGGGCCCACCTTTTCCCACTCCCACGAAGTCAGGTAATTGCTCTCGTTGAAGGCGCACATCGTCCCCAAGCTTGTCCTGTGGCTCTCCCTGCCCACTCCAGGACCCCAGGGGCTGGGTCACACTGGGGCCTGCTCACACTCAACCACCACCACTGTGTGCCTGTGACAATTCTTCTCATGCCCCACTGTTCTCACCTGACAAGATATTTCTGGATCCCGTTTCTGCCACCTACTGTTATCTGGTACAGTCTCCAGCATCACGTCACACACGTCCCGTTTTCACAGCACACTACCATGATGGGGCCAAGGGTGGGAGGGGCCAGTGACCTAAACCTACCTAACTGTCCCACCGGCTCCCATCTTGCTTCTGGTTCCTAAGAATGCCAGGAGCGGCTGGTGTATGGAACCATTCACAGCTGTGAGGCACGGAGGTGCTCACGGGGCATTTCCTGGCTCCCCCGGCCTGGCAAGCCTCTCGAGGAGGAAACATGGCTAGCTGCGCTTACTGAGTGATGGTGGCTCTGGAAGGAACCTGCAGGCCCAGGAGACACCTGGCCAGTGGCTTCGTGAGGCTCTCCTGGCTGTGTCTTCTTTCTCCTCACAGCTCTCCCTGGGAGCCCCTGGGCCAGCCCGTTCTGAGGCTCGAGAACTCAGTGAGGCATTTCTACCTTGCAGCCCCCTCCCCCTGCTGGCAAATAGCACGGCAGTAAATAACACGTGTTAATTTAAAACCCACAAGTACACAGCGTGACCAAGGTTCCCTGCTGTTCCAATCTGCCAGAAGAGCTTAGAGAACAGCGGGAGACAGGCAGCCCAAGCCCAGGGGAAGCCTCTAAGCTCTACTCGGGCCTCAGAGACACTCTTCTGGGCTTGAGCTGAAGGAGGGGGTCAGGGCCTCAGAACGACTGAGCCTCGGCTGTGGGGCGTCTCCCAGATCTAGACGAGAGGTGGCGAGGGGACTCATGGCCGACGGAGTGCCTCCTAGATAGTGTGCCATCCCCTCTGCCTCCCTCACTGGGTTCTTGTGAGGCAAGGACTTGGGGTAAGCCCTGAGAAGCTGGAGAGACAGGAGGGGCTGGGAGGAGATGGTTGCTACAGTTCCTGCAGGATTAAATATTCTATGATTCTAAATTAGGAAAATATCTTACTCTTTACTCAATTAAGATCCCCTCCCTGCCCTGAACAATTACAAAAATTTAGAGCAAAGGGGAGGCAGCTGGCTCCTGATGCCAAGTCGCTCCTACTGCATCCTGAAATCTTCCAACAAATGAGAGAAAGAAGAGGAGGGAGCGAGGGGAGGGAGAGGGGGAGAATGTCTTTACCAAAGCCTCCCTCTGGCAGCCAGACGCTCTCATCCTCATCTGACAGGCAGCCACAGGCCTCTTCCTAGCGGGCCCACAGGAGCCTGGGAGTCAGACAGGGGGAGAGGTCTGAGCAGACCCAGCCTCCTCTGGCCCATTCTACTCTTCACTGACCTGTGCTCAGTCCTTGCCACGGCTGCCCTGGGGTTCCAGATCCTGCCAGATTTGAGGCGTGCATCCTCTGGATTCTGGGGGCCGAGAAGGGACCTCTCTGGCCTTGCTTCCCTTTTCTTGGAGGTCCCTGCTGAGGCACACAGCCCCACAACTTCCCCCTGGTAAAGAAAGCCTTCAGGACAGGGACAACATGCTACCTCCTTTTGGTGTGACTGACTCACCCAAAACCATGTGCCTCAAAAATGGTTCAAAAAAAAAAAAAAGGGAAAAGAGTGGATAGTGGTCCCAGGGAGAAAAGGAGGGAGAAGAGATTGGGTCTGACCCTCCCTGGGTCACTTGCTGTCTCTCCTGATTCCTGCCATGCCCCTTCTGTGGCCGGCAGAGATGACAGTATGCTCCTACTAAGGAAGGAATCGATGAACAGTGAGGATGGGGCCCATCGGGAGGCCAAGCTTCTGAGGCTGCACTGAGATCAAAGGCTGTGGCCGAAAGGGACACTTTCACATCTTCTGGGAAAGGTGGCCTCCCGGATGCCTTCCTTCAAGGGGGACAAAAACAAACCTCCTTCAGGCAAGACTCCTTATTCCAGCAGAATAACTAATAAGTCACCCTTCTTCTGGACTGACTGCAAGCAGAGGAGGTTACTAGCTCCCAAGAGCTCATGTTCCAACTTTGATGTGAACCAGCTGGGATGTTGGAGACGCAGGTCCAGCCCCGGGCTGGGGGAAAAGGCCCAAAGCCAACACATCTTCCCAACCAAGAGCTGTTTCCATGGAGATATCGGAGGAATCGATGTTTTCCCTGAGACATCAACACTCTTTATGGGCTGGGGCAGGTGACACCTCAACAGAGAGGAAACCTTCCCTGCACTCGGTGCTATGCAGTCTCCCCATCTGGTTCCTGTTCTAATTAGACTTGAGCATGGGGGCCTTGTCGTCTGAGTGTAACGCCAGAAGAGATGACGCTGAATGTGACCCGAGCTATCCTCAGGGCTAATGTGTCACCAAAGGACCGTTACCTCTGCAAGCTGCTCCTCTGGTGCCAAGCACCTGGGGCTCCACGGAGAGCCAGGCCACAGCCCCCTGTAGTGAGACGCCTGGCCCCTCACCGGGACCAAGGAGAACCACACAAAACAAGAGCCGCTCTTCTGTGTGCCACCTGGAGGGGACATTTTAGGCCCTCCTCTTCCTAGGGAAGGGAAAAGCCCACTAGGGGCTCTGCTCAGCTCTCCTCTCTGAAATACAAGGGCAGTTCCCAAGGCCTGGGGCTGCTCACTGAATGAAGCAGGGGCCATCACACCACCCAGGGAACCAGTCTCAGCTGGAAGGGAACACCCAGGCAGACGCCCTCGGGGGCAGCTCCTGTTCCTGCCTCAAGGGCATTTCCCAGTGCTTGGGACAGTCCATGCTGCTGCCACTGATGTGGAGACTAAATCTGCCTCCAGGGCCTTCCACAGAGGTCTCCTCCCTGGGCCAGCCACCCCCTCGCTCCCTCTGGCCCCATCCTGGGCTTGCTCTTGTGATGGGCAGTCCAGAGGGCACTCTCTCTGGGTGAAGACCACTAGTAGGACTGTTACTTCCCTTTGCTCTGGATGTGAACAGATCTGGGGGCTGGGGGGACCTCCTATGTGGACAGCATGCCCATACATGGACACATACGAGGTAGATCCAAAAGGAAAATGACTTCTTTTAGTCTGCAGGAGGAGGTACCAGCAGCTTGAGTGGGGATCAGTAAAGGCTTCCTAGACAGGGAGCCCAGAGGGCATCAGGCGATCCCAAGATGAAGAGGTGAGGTGGGAGTGCAGGACAGGTGCACACAAGCATGTAAACTCAGGTCCAGCCACAGGTACGTGGAGCCAGAAAGCCAGACTGACCAGAAAAGATGGAAAGGTGGTCTGAGAGCACCTTGTCAAGAGGGAGGAGCTTCCATTTGATCCCAGAGGACACCCTCGGAGTTTGGGGGGTGTTGGGGTAGCACAATTTGTCAGTCTGATCAACAAGGAGGCCATGAGAAAGGGCCAAGGCTGGTAGTGATGAGATGAGGACCCTGAATGATGGAGGAATGGAAAGGTCTGGCTGCCGCTTGGGCAATGCTAGGCCAGGCGCCTGACTCAGGCAGGCTCTCTCAGGTCTGCTGCCTCATGCTGTGCTTTTCCTCTGTACTGTGAGATGGGGGCCATGGCCCAGACTTCTAAAGCTTGCCCAGCATCCTGCCCAAAGTGGGCACTCTGCCTGCTGACCACGTTCCCTTTGTTGATTTGCCTGAAAAGCAGATGAGAAGTCTCAAGGGCTGGGGTGTCCCTTCTCCTGGCTCCGTGAAGGCCCACCCTTTTCGTGTCTTCTCTCACAGTACCTGTACAGTTTCATCTGTCCCTTTTCAATCCTGGCTCCATGCCTGGTGCTCCTGCCAGCATCATGTCGGGGGGGTTTTCCTTTGGGCACTCTAGTCTCGGCTCATTTTAATCCATGATGGTCTTTTCCTCCTGTCAGAATGTGCGTTTGCTTCGGTAACAGTTTTATTTGGAGGGTCACTGGAGGTCGTTTCACTGCTGCTTGTCTTGGTCAGCCCTCCCTCTCCTCCCAGAATACTCTACACATGGAGAGCACGGGCTGAGTGCTTGTCTACTGTGTGGCAGCCTGGCAGAGCGCTGGCCATGCAGGACCAGGGCTGGCAGCCACTCCCTTCTTCTGGGTTACCCTCGTAGAGCTCAGGAAAGGCCTTTCTCCAGAAAGCTCAGCAAATTCAATTGGCAAGCACAGATGACACAGAGATGAACAAGAGACTGTCCCTTGATCCCCATGAGCCCTGTGAGTGGATGCCCATGTGGCCCCCAGGGAAAAGACAAGGTCATGCTCCGTCTGTGGCTGCGAGGAATTTAGAGGGGCCTCGGCAGGACACCCTGGGATTCCCCAAAGTCTAGCTCTGATCCTATGTGCCTCTGTGACAGAAGAGCCTGCACTTTGCTGGGTCTGTTTCTTTATCTGTAAAATGGGGGTATAGGCCAGGACGGAGCCTCTAGACTTCTGATGCAATGACTCTCTAGACACGGGAGGATTTATCTGAAGAAATCAGTCAAGACCACATGGATGCCCACAGTAACAGTAACAAGAGCAACTCCAACAAAACTCAAAATTCAGATCAAATGTAATGACCAGCTAGGAAGAGAGTGGGAGACATGCAACGGAGGGAGCAGGCACAGCCATCCCCTCCCTCACTGTTCCTGCTCCTTCTACTCCAGGGTGCCACAGGAGACAAGAGGTGAGAGTGAGGGGTCAAGGCGGTGCTCTGTAGCCCAGACCCCTGGATCTCTGGGGCCGCCTGTACTTACCTGCATCGATGGCACACGGGTAATGGTACCGGAAGGAGCAGCCTTTGTTGTAGCAGCCTAAGGTGGCGCCTGGCTCCTGGCAGTGGGAACATTTCTGAAAGGAAGGAAGAGGAGAGAGGGGTCAGTTACCTACACAAACATGCTCTCATCCGTCTCACTTCGCCCCAGCACCAGCATGACGGGTGTTACTGCAGTCATCTCCTGACCACGACCTCCTGGGCCACAGTGTCTCAAAGGCTGGCAGGCCCCCATTCTAAACCAATTCCTGCCAGGGCCTGACCACTGGAACAAGAGGCTCGGAAAGCTGAGGGCAGAGTCTCCCCATGGAAGCCACAGAGGTTCAAATTCCATCAAGGGCCTTCTAAGTCCTGTTCACAGGGCTGTCGTGAAGACCAAATGAGAGAAAGAGCTCTGCTACATATGTACCATCACCGAACCTTCTTTGTGTTCCCCCTCCCTCCTTCACCTCTGCTGGACTGCCCCAGAATCAGAGAGCAAGGGCCCAGAAGACATCGAGGCCAATCCGGATGTCAGCCAAAACCTGTTCTGGGTAGCATCTCTGACACCCACCAGGCCCTCCCAAGAGCTCCCCCCAGTAGTCAGCATTTCTGGTTAGAAGTTTGCCTTCAGAATCTTCTCAATTATTTCCAATGCACAAGAAGCAAAGGGAATGGTCAGTCAGGCAATCCATAAGCATTAATTAAATACCTACTATGCAGCCTGTGCCCCCAAGGAGCTCACAGTCTAACGAAGGAGACAACAGACAAACATCTACACACAAAAAGAATAAACTGGAAAGAGCCAAGAGAAAGATGTATTAAGACTGAGGGCTGGGAAAGGAGGGCAGAAAGTTGAGAGGCCAGGCAGGGAGCACAGGGCAGAGCCTGCACATGAGAAGGGGATCGGGCTGGCAAGGGTTTTATGACAAATACTAGATTTATTTTTGGTCCTAGAGGTAGGTAATAACAGCTACAGCTGTACTTTTACTTCTAAAAAGTTAAAAACAGAATTTTAGTTTTAATTGGTCAAAAGGGGAAACTGATCTTTCAGTTTCTTATCCGAAATCTCTAAAATCTCTTCTAGTTCTAAGTCCTAAGAAACCCTGGTGCCTCAGTTTCCTCATCAGTAAAATGGAAAACACCTGCACTCACCCTCTTACAGGGTGATAGTGAGGATTCAAAAGAGAACCTTAGGCCATAAAGCACCCAACACACACACCAGCTGTTTCCCTAATGGATTGGCTTCTTGGCATCAAACTGGATTTCCATACATATAAATGCACCAGGGAACAAAGGACAGAAAGGAATCTCACCCTCAATCCTGCCCCTCCTCCATAGGTTCCACAGTCTGGTTTTCTTCAAGGGAAGCGAGGAAGCCCCAGAGAGATGGGAAGGCTAGGAACACTGACTGACTGATTGTGCCTCCAGTGAGAATGAAATGATATTCAGATACAATTCAGCAGATGATACGAATTTATGAAGAAAGCTAACTTCTAACATTCTGGGTTCTACATAGAGAAGGGAAACCGCCAGCTGTCAACAGCTGGTTTCAAGTCCATGCCTCAGGCACAATCATGAGAATGACAAAAAAAATATGTAATCGAGAAAAAGAAATTAAGACGGCAGGAAGAAGAGGTCTTCTGATAACTGTGCAGCAGCTCAGTGAACTCCCCCCTCCTGCTGACCCAAGAGAAGTGATGGGACCTCGGTAGGAATCTCAAGCAAACCCTGGGGTTCACAAACACCTAGGAACTAGCCCAGGCCCTTCTAATCTTTCCACAGGGGAATCCCGCTGAAGAGCCCCACCCAGAGCAAGGCAGTTTCCTCATCCTAACTCTTCCTCTCTGGAGACTCCAAAGCCCTTCTCTATTATTGACTGGCCACAACAAGGAACACTTTGCCTTCAGAAACATTAGCAGGATATCAGCGATGATTCTGAATTTACTGGTCTACCAAGAAGGAAGGGACTCATGCTCCTGGGGGAGGACCCAGGCATGCGGAGGAGACGCTCAGGCTTACTCAGTCTGGCCCATCTCATGGTGTATGCGTGTGATTCTCCAAAGGCAAGCCTGAGTCTGGGAGAGCCGACAAACCCAACCTGAATCTTGTTACTGCTATCTGCTGACCTGTGGGGCTCTGGGAAAAGCATTCTTTTCTGGGCCTCAGTTTCCTACTTTGTAGGCCAAGGAAGTTGAGCTAAAGGATCTCTAAGTTTCCTTCAAGCTCTAGATGCTGTAATCCTGTGACCAAGATCCAGGGCCTCCCAGAACCCCAGTCTCCAAAGAGGGAACAGTGACAAAGACTTCACCAATGTCATCAGAAATACGGGCTGCCCCCTCCTCCTCAGGGAAGAACTGGAGACAGTTTTTTCGGGTGAGCATTTCTAGCTTGTGAAGATGCAAAGGCTGAAAGCCAGGACTCCAGCTCTTGTTTTGCTCGGGGTCTAGATAATGCAGATGGACCATCTGCCTGTGTACCCAGATGCTCCTACTCCTCATGTATGGGGAGAAGCTTCTCTACTGCAGGAAACCTTGTCATTTCAGCAAGCCAAAGAGCTTCTGCACTCAGCACCTACTATGCAGCTGTGGAAAACAACACATAAACAACCACATGCAAACGAGATCTAGATGGGTTACACTGAACGGTGTTTGAGAGGGAAGGAGGCTCGGAAGGCACCCGGCAGAGGACAGGAAGGAAGCCAAGAGGTAGAGAGGAGAAGGCATGGGGGAAGGCCAGGGAAAGGCCTGGAGTCCAGATATGGAGCTTGTGGCATACAGCACTATCTTGTGGTAGGAGCAGCCAGGAAGGCCAATGGCCTCATTTCTGAGTCACTGCTTATAGTCACAGAATTCTAGAAACTGAGCTTGGAAGGGCCCTTGGCAGCCATCAAGTTGGCCATACTCCATCTTCTGCCTGAAGACCTCCCAAGAAGGGGAGCCCACAGTACCTGGGGACAACCTGCCTTCTTTGATCCTCAGGGCCTAATCCCTCCTCTGTGTGACAGCTCTTCAAATACACAACCATAACCAGTCAACTCCCCAAAGTCTGTTCTTCCCCCAGGTTCATCTTCACTGGCCAAGCCCCTTGACCATGGTGGCTGCCCTATGTACTGGTAATAAAATTTAAAGATCCCCTTGTATTGGCTTGGTTTTCCAGTTAAGTGCTAAAACCCAGAGTTTGTGAATCCCACTTGTGGGATGGACTTGTTGACGTGAAGAAAGGGGGCTGAAATGGGAGCAGCTGGTGCCGTGGAGAGAAAGGCCCAAGGAGGGAGAGGCCAGAAGAACTTTTGGGAGCGGCATCTTGGAGGGAGGGAGAGAGGGAGAGGGGGAGGGGGGGAGAGAGAGAGGAGGGAGGGAGGGAGGGGGAGAGAGAGAACTGCTAGCTGAAGCCACTGGGACTGCTGAGAGCCAGTTGGAGCTGCCCAGGACTTCTGAGAACTGCGGAGGCATGACTGTGGTGCTGGCATTTTTTCTGTCTGTTTTGATGTACTTTGCCAGATTCGTCTGCCGGTAAAGGACAGTGCTGTTGTTGCAAAGGAAGTCCTGTTGGTGCAGCAGCCCTGAAGGGGGATTTTCTTGTATGTTTACAGAAATCCTGAGAAGGGTCTTGCTCATGTTTTCAGGGCTCCTGAGACTGTTCTGCAGGCAGAGAGTGAACTGATGAAGACACTGGCAATGTATTTTGTGGCTTGGTTAAGCTTTGTCTTCCCAGGAACAGAGATTGCTGAGAACTTGCCTAGGGTCAAGATGAAGAAAAGGCCTCCATTTGGGTATTGAATGCTGTGATGACACTGTAACCTTGTTGTGGCTTAGGGGTAGATGGTCTTTGTGCCCCTTTGAGAAGTGGTGATGGATGGTATTGTAATTCAGTTGTGATCCTGGGGGGGGGACGACTTTTGTACTCTGTGACTGACCAAATGAATGTATCTTGTTTATGATTGGAAATTAATCTCCATTTGAGAAGAGGGACTTGTGATTGACTAAATAAATGTACTATCCAGGGGTGGAGTACTGAGGACTTAAGACTCTGTGACTGAATTGAGGACTTACTAAATACTAAATGACTGAGTTACTCTGCATTTTGATTTTCTCTTTTCTGTGAATGTTTTGCCTTAATTTGTTACTGACTAAATGCAGTTACTATGCTCAGAATTCTGAACCTGGAAGTTGCTTGTGCTTGGCTTTTTACACTGCCTGCCTCTGGAGACCCTCCAGCTCAAAGCATTACATCTGGAACCAAACACTCCCCCCCCTCCCCCCAATGCAGCCCAAGGTCTTCACCATAGTCTTTCTGGCTGTCACAGCACAACTACTTACTTACACTGGGCTTGTCAGCCAGACACTTTGCCAGGACCACTGCCCCTACACCCTGCCCAATCTTTGTGGATCTGATTTATTTGTACTCAAGTACAAGATTTTACATCTGTCCCTCCTGAACACCATCTAATTGGATTCAGGGCAATTGCTCTCCCTCTCGGCTTGAAGTCACATGCCAAAGTGATAGATGAGCCTACTATCTTTGTCAGCATTCAAGTCACTAAGAACCATATCCCAGGGCCAAGCAGAGGTCCCTGGGGGCTTACTCCCCACTGAAACTTGAACCACTTACAAGCCCTCTGGGTCTGGCCATCCACAGATTCAAAATACAATTGATGGGACCATCACTGAGTCCATGCCTCACCCTCCATCTTCACCACAAGAATAGTGTGAGACTTTAGGTGTGAATAGTGTGAGGCTGATGGAATTGGAGCCCATCAGACTCAGCGCATTCACACTCCACCTCGATCCCCCCCCCCCCCACTCCTGCCTGGCTCAATTGTCTGGCATGACCTACTCTTGATGAAGGTGGGGAGTCTCTCTCTATCCAAGGCTTTGCTTTCCAGATGTTTGTCAACCATCTCTTAAATCGTCCACATGGGAATTTCCCCAGGAATTGAAGTCAAGCTCACTGTTCTAGCCGGCAGACTAAAACAGGGACATTTGCCTTTCTTGGTGCCACCTCCATTTCCTGTGACCACCCAAATGTCACTGGTCACAAGTTCAGCAACCCCACCTGCCAGCTTTTCTGGGATGGGGCCTGAGGATGTGATCATCTACCTGGCTTCATCCAGTATGCCCAGTGAAATGCTCTCTTAGGCTTCCCTCACGAGTCAGAGCTATTCTCCCTGGCAGCCTTGCCTTACTGTCACCAGCTCCCGCACCCCCTTCTTGGAGCCTCCTCTTTCTCCTCTCACCCCCAGAAGCATTTTTATCCTGTGGGGTCCTCCTCCCTGTCTTTACAGCGGTTCTAAAATGTAGGGCACACATCAGATGGCACCACCTTTTCCTTTCCTTTACCATAAACCATAGGTAGGCACAGTTATTTGTTCCCAAGGTTCCCAAGTTATGTCCCTGCTAGCAGTGGGGCTGATGATGGCTGAGCTGCAGGAGAGATAACCCCATTGGGGTGTCTGCCTTAGGTCCGGCACCTGTCAGGGAGCCCTAGAATGGGAGTGTGGAGCCACCAGGCTGCCACGGTCCTGACTGGAAACAGAGAAGGTTCAAGCTGAGGCCAGGACAGGTGATCAGGGTTCGAGGGGCCCTTGGCTGAGAGAGGAAGACCAAGTCTCAGAAAAGGTCAAGAGCTCCTCAGCTTCTGGCAGAGAGAGAGAGAGCAGAGTACAAGTTCTCCATCACCACAAAACCATGGCTTATTGCCGCTGAGTTCTTCCTTTTGTCTGGGTGGTCTGTAATATAATCTAATGGTCAGATGACTTTTCTCCTGTAATTTCCCCTTGTGAAGCATGGGACTGCAATTCCTACAACCAGAGCTCCAAAGAGGGCCCCTGAAGGGAGGCCCTCCTCACAAAGACTGGCCTCGGAGAATCACAACTCAAGTCCTGGCAAAAAGACTTAATCAAACAGGAAGTATTTGCTAAATGCCTGTTTTCTGTGCCAGGCACCATGCTAAGCATTAGGGACACAAGAGCAAGAGAAAAAGAAGCAATCCTGACTCCCCACGGGGTGAGATGTGTGCTCTGACAAGTATATGCCAAGTAAATCCAAGTAGCTAGCAGTGTGGGAGGCAGCCAGGAGGCTCAGTAGATGGCATGCTGGGCCTGGAGTCAAGAACACCAAAGTTCAAATCCAGTCGCACACACATTCTAGCTGTGTGACTCTGGGCAAGTCATTTCCTTTCACCCTGTCTGCCTCAGTTTCCTCATCTGTAAAATGAACTGCTGACATTTTATGAACATACACTGCTCCCACTCACTATCACAAAAGGCATGTCCTCCACCATCTTCCTGTCACATAAAAGAATTCTTGAGTTTTCATGGTCTTTGATCCCTCCCCTCAGCACAGAGGAGGCCAAGGCTTTGGCAGCAGAGGGTAGCGAAGCAGTTTCAAGTGAAGACTGCCCAGAAGATTGGGCACCTGTCATCTAAAGAGTACCCTGACCCGCCAGTGCTTCTTTCAGATGGAAAGCCCCAAGAGGGGAGGCCAGCATCGGCCACTTCTGAGCTCCAGGTTAAATAAACTATAATTAAGGCAGATTCCTCAACAAAAGCTGAGTGTTCAAGAAACCGTGTTTAATACCACAATTTCTTTTCCTTACTGCCTCATCTCTAACGTCCTTTTTTTCAGGGAGGCAGATGAGGGACTACACTTCCTCCACTCAATGCTAGGGGCTAGAGGTAGGACCCACAGGGAGACGGACTATGACCCAGTGGGAGATCCCCATAGTGGGCAATGTCACCTTCTCAGGGAGTGGAAGAAGGCGGCAAAGACTTCATATCCCTTTGCGATGTTTCCCTGCATCTGAAGCTGCAGGGATTTTCCAGGTGTTTAAGCAATGGAAAGTGGCCTGGTGTACACACCAACAGTTGCAACAAACATTTATTAATTGCCAAGCAGACAGAAGAGAAGGAAAGTGGCCCCCTCCCCTGCAAGGAGATGCATTCAATGATTTGAGACTGGGCTGGAAAGGTTTCCTTTCCCTCTTGGAGTGGATAAGGGGGATTTCACAGTCCTCTTCACTCCTGAAAAGGCCCTTCCGTGAAGCCCCCAAGACATCCACTTCTTTGCCCATTTCTGCTTCAGTCAAATGTCCATAAAGATGAAGGCCTTTATATCCCAACAAATGTTCCACAGAAACTGAGCTGGGCAGGTCCTCAGCGCACATCCAGCCTAACCTACACTTCAGCAGGAACCCTGTGCCCCAATTCCTTGACAAGTGGTCATGTGGCCTCAACTTGAAGACCTCTAGGATGGATAAATCACTACCACACAAAGGTACCCATCTCAAACTGCGAGGCCGATGAAGGGGCAGGGCTGGGAGCACGCTATGTGAGCACAGCTCTGGCTACTTCAGAGAGCTGATTCTGATCCAGCACTGCTGACTCCTAAGTGACAAGGGAAATAGGCTGGAGAGTTGGGCTGGGGACCCATTTAAGGCATTTACTGTCAATTCTGGGCCAGTAGAATGATTTGAAGAAAGGAGGATTACTGGCTTAAAGAACCACACAGACAGTCCATTGCCGCCTTTTTTGTGGACGAGGGGCCTGGAGCAGGCCAAGAGAGGGGACGTGAACTTGCCTATGTGGGTGGAGCTGTCTTTGGAGGCATCAGATGAACTCTGTCTGTCACCCTCCTGCTTCCCACAACTCAGATGACCCCTCTGGTTATCAAATGTCCTTTCTCCTCTGGCCTGAGGAAGGAGATGCCAAGAGCTTCTTTCGGATGGAAATTCCAACCAGGGTTCCCCAAAGGCTCCTATTAGAATATGGAACTACCTTTAAAGAACAAGAGAGATTGCCCGGCCTGCAATCTGTTCTGGAGAGAATCTAAGCAAGACAGAAAGGCTCAGCCACGCTGGAGGGTCTTGCTCCCCCAGATTCACACGCTCGCCTTATGTTCCCTCACGACAACTGGAGATCAGCTGGTGTTTTTTCCTGCTTATGGCTTATCTATTATACCCTGGGGAGCGACTTTAGGCAGTATGCCTCTGGAATTCCCTGAGCAACACAGCCCTGGAGAGCACCAGAAAGCCCAGCTTCGTTTCTGAACGGGGGCCAATCTAGCCAAGATGAGGTATGTGTGCTAGGGGATGAGACAAGGGGACAGCCAATCATTGTCATACTGACTGAATTAATGCTGCTGGAAATTCTGTGGCTTCTTTGTTTGGTGGTGGTTAAAAAAAATCAAACTGCACTCCTGAGATGTTTGGGCAAAAAGGCACAACCTGGCTACCTTAATGAGTAAACATGAATATCCAACAATACATGAATCTCTTGGGGAGGGCTGAATTTATGATCTTGTGTTCTCTTCCAGCTTTCAATGGGATGTTCAGGGTCCGGGCCCAGGCTGGAGAGTCATGACATCAGTGCAATTCACTAACAGTTGCACACACGTGTGCTAAATCAGGCACCCACGTTTACTGAAACATCCACACCACGACTCAAGGTAACCTCATCCAGCCAATGGGAGACTCCCAACATCCTGCTACTGCTGTCTGTCAGGCACTGGGGCCATTGCTTCAAGATTAGCCACAGATCCCATGACAGCCACCTTCTCTGACATTCTTCAGCTATCCGAAATTTTCTGTGCTATTATTCCTTGAAAAAACATGGGCAGGGCCCAGAAATCTTGTCTGACAGCTATCTGTGTTCCATTCATTTATCTGAACAGCACCAGACTCCTAAGGGTGCCAGAAGGACCTTTGGGGGTCACCTCCCCCAACACCCTCCTTTGACATGGATGGACATGCTTGGCAATGAGCTTGGCCACTGCCAGCAAGCTTTCTGCTGGCCAGGGCTGGCTCACTTTGGCATCTGCACCCAGCACAAGGCCTGGCACACAGTAGGGCTTTAATAACTGGGTGCTGAATTTCTGAGGCTCACGGGTCAGTTCCTAACCCCAGCTTTATTTTCTCTTTCCCTGTTAATCCTAGCTGGGCTGCCCCCAGTTCAGTTGGGAGTAGGGAGTGGGGGAGGGCGGCAGTGACTGGACAGTCTCCACACCAGAGCTGGGGACTCAACCAGCCAAAAGCTAAGATGTTTTCCTGTCGAGGAGTCCCACGAGCATGTTACCACGTGGCCCCCACAGGGCCTGGCAACCTGCTGATCAGTGCTGACATAAAGGGGATGAAGGGGGATGGGAGGAGCCTGGGAGTCAGAAAGCCTGGGTTTGGGGACAGTTGATCCGCAGTCTCCCCATAAGCTAGGGGGGCTCCTGGCAAGCCATTCTTTGTTGTCCGAGTGCTCAGCACACCCCAACACTTGGGGAGCATTTCAAACATGCTGCCGCTTTGCTCTCCTAGGACGACTCTACAGTTTCCTCTGGCTTCTCCCCATGCTCCTACCATCAAGACGAAATGACCTGCCCAGGGCCACACGGAGCTGAGACCAGGGTCTAATTCTAGTTGTGCACCTTCCCACTAAGCCTTACCTAGGGGAGAAGGCTCAGGCAGTCACAGCCACCCTGAGGAGCCTCCCCTTCTCCACTTATTCCCCCCAGAGGCCTTGTCTCTAGCTGATTCCCTCTGGTAACTGCTGTCCTTCTTCCTGAGGGTAGGAACCAGATGGAAGGCCATGACCGGACCCCCCACCCCTAACCCTGGGGGATGGCAGACACATAGCAGAAACTCAATCAATACCTACTGAATTAATTTCCTTTCCAATGATGCTTCTTCACTTGCCAATCAAGGAAAATGTTGATGTTTGCTCAGAACCTGGACAAAATCCTAAACTACAGAGTAATGTGTCTGAAGGAAATTTTCCCGTTCCCTCCGTGCCACAGACAGACAGAAGGGTGACACTGTGGGTGAGCCCCACCCCAAGGACATCCTCCCTCCCAGGATACCTGGGCTGCTGGGCTGGGGCAGCCCAGGACTGGGTTATTCGCAGATGAAACTGCTAAGTCCCTGGAAGCGGCTGGAGCTCTTCAGAGGAAAGGGGCTGAGCAAATGGAACCCAAGGCCACAGCCCCATGCAAATGAAAAACCAGCAGGGCTTTGGAAGCATTCCAAATCTCCAAACAGTCTAATGAGGATGAAAAAGCACCTGTGCGGGCTCACGGCTGTATAAGACAGGAGCTGCTTTCCTTGGCCCCGACACACACAAACATCTCATTAGCAGCATTTCACTGGGGTCACCTGCTACACAGCGCCCTCCTGGCCCAGGTCCCCCAGCTCTTCCTTGCCCTAATGCTGCCGTGGGATCCCCTGCTGCTTTTTCACCGTCACCGAGAGCCTAACAGGCCCATCTTCCTGCCTCCTGGGACACAGCCCCAAAAGGGCCTCTCCAGTCTTCTCTCCCAGCCTAAGAGGAAAGGCCAACCCCAAGCGCTGCCCACTGTGGGCCAGGCAGCCAGACCCACCCCAGCCTTATTTTCTCAGGAAGGAGTTTCAAACCCCAGCAGAGAATGCTGTCAGCGGCAGGTTACCACTGCCGGCAGCTAAGTGGCCTTAGCAGGCCTTCGAATGTCCCCAGGGCAGGGAGGCGGGCAGCTGAGCTCCTCTTCCTTTGTCATCTCTCAATCACAGAAAAATGACTCACTCACTGAGCCAGAGCCAGGGCTGCCAAGGTCCATGAGGAAGCCCCTGCCCTCAACTGCCCTCCTTCGACAGCATTCTGCCAGCAGATGGTAGCAGCCGGCCTGGAGCTCAAGCAGCAGAAGAGCTGGCCAAACAGGGCCAGGCAGCCCTTGGGGGGATGGGTAGGGAGGAGAGCCTCCGTTTATGTTACTTCTATTTCTGAACATTCCTCTCCCCTACTGCCCCCAGGCATCCCTCATAATAACAGAGGGGAAAAGGCATCACCACCACCAAAACACTGACCAACAGAGGGCAGCTGGCTATGCCGGGCTCCATACCCCCAGTCCCCCACTTTGGTGAGAAGACAAGGAGCTCCCTTCTCTCTGCTTTTCTGACAGAACAAACTTGGTCATTCTAAGCCGGTGCCTTCAGCTTCAGTCCTCGCTCCGTCCCAGTGACACGGTGGCCTCCATCGGCTCGGCTGGGCCCGATTTGCCCCCTTGGCTCTGTACCCACTCGTTGATGTTTTCCCCATATTCCTCTGAGTTCTTCATTTTTGAGGACACGCCAGGGCCTCTCCAGGGCCCCCTTTATCCCCAGATCTTTGCTACCACAGAAAGTGCTGCTGTGGGGACTGGATGTCTAAGGAACTGCCTGTTGTCTCGGGTCTCTTTGGAGTACATGCCAGCCGTGAGACAGCTTGGTCAGATGGAATGGGCGTTATCTCTGGACAAGAAGCTGGAACCTGTGAGGACTGGTCACCCCTTGTTTTAGCCAACAGTGAGTGCCAATCCCTAAGTGCCTACGGCGAGTGACAAGGCCCACAGGGGACAGAGTGAGGAGGATGCCTCATGTCTTGCCCATCCAGGTGGGGTGGGGACCAAGTGGAGGGTAAAGGGATGCATTTTAATGCCACGAAGAGAGGCTGGTCTCAAGGACGCTGCCAGGGAGCGCTCACAGGCTCACTTCTCTTCTTCCACTCCATCTATAAAGAAGCGATTTGTGGAGTCAGGATGTCTGGGTCACAGGATGTCAGGAAAGTTAAAAAAGAGCCCCCAATTAATGCCAACCTCCCCCTCCCCAGGCTCTTCACAGAAGTATAGAGTAGAGGCATTCTACTGGAGACGGGTGTGGAGAAAGCGACCCCTCCCCATGGGCTACGGAGGCCCAAGTTTTCTCTCAGGATAGGTGGCCCTGCCTCTGTGTTTCTAGACAAAAAGGGCAGAAATTCAAAGCGTGGCTGTGCCTAGGGACTTGTTTGGCCTTTTTTTTGACAAGCCTCGCTGGGCCTCAGTTTCCTTACTGGTAGAGCAAAGGCACTGACCCTGATGACCTGAAGTCCCTTTCGGCGTCCTGTGATGCTCAAGTCCCACAAATGCTCCCCAGGTCTCCCCCTGCCCCCTTCTTTCAGTCCTCCAGGCTCTAGAAAAGCATGCCTGTCTCTTAGTGGGCAGAGCCCTCATCTCACCTCCTTGTCCCAGCAGGGCCAGGGTCAGTCTGAAAATGGGTGACAGCAGTCTGAGCAATCAGGCCTAACACTGAAGCCAGACTTGGTGTCCTGCCTTTTTTCTACCTCATTTCACTCACTCCCTTGGGCCTGGGAAGAGACCTTGAGTCCCAGGTATCAGGAAGGTAATGGATAGTGTAGAACCAGCAGTCAGGAAGACCTGAGTTTTAACTTGGCCTCAGCTTTAAAATGGGCTGCTATGAGGCCCAAGTGAGGTCATGTGTACTATCCTGGCAGTGTTCGACTTGGCCTCAGGAAGCAGTGACCCCTTGTCCCCCAAGGAGCCCACACAGGAGGGAGGCCTGATTCCCCTGCCACCTTGTCAGGGTTGGGGG
Organism: Petaurus breviceps papuanus; assembly: GCF_028583685.1. Classification (NCBI taxonomy): domain Eukaryota; kingdom Metazoa; phylum Chordata; class Mammalia; order Diprotodontia; family Petauridae; genus Petaurus; species Petaurus breviceps. The sequence goes on along the minus strand of NW_027185720.1, from coordinate 7,244,682 downwards.
GAGCTGAGCCATCTTTAGACTGGCTCCAGCCCAAGGAGACATCAAGGTGGGACCTGCTAAGAGTCAGAAAACTCTTTCTGAGGCAGAGGACTAGAAGGAGAGGAAGGGGGAGGTATGGGAAGCATTCTTGGACCATACCTAAATATGGAGCTGAAAGGGACTTCAGGTTATCAAGTTCAGTACCTCTGTTTTACCATTAAGGAAACTGAGGTGCAGGGGAAGGAAGCTTGGCTCTGAAGTCCACAAGGCCTGCTGACTTGGCTTCTCTTGCCTCCATGACCATGGCAGTCATTGCCCCTCTCGGGGCCTTGGTTTCCTTATTTATAAAGTGAGGCAGAACAGCACGCCTTCCAGCTCTGATCGAGGCTCCTGAGCCCCTCCAACAGCTCTCTGTGGCATGACTGTGACCCCAGCACCAGCAGGGGTCCTCAGTGGATTTGTGGTCGGCCCAGTGCCCAGCACCTAGTAGGTGCATGCTGACTTGGATGAGACCCCAGCCCATCTGGGAGAATAGAAGCAACCTCACAAGATCAAAGACCACCAATGGACCCATGCATGGGCCTCAGCAGCGGGGCAGGTTTCTCCCCTTGTATTCCACAGCTTCACAACACACCCAAACACAATTACCAAGGAAAGTCCTTGGGGAATGACCACCATAGCCTGCCTGGATGGGGGCCAGGCCCCAGCCCCTTCCTGGCTTCAAAACATTCTAGACCCCACCTTGCAAATGGCTCCACCAGGCACCAAGCAGCCAAGTCCCCTGACTGAAGGCATTCATGCCTCCCCTAGGCCCCTGCGTGTGACACAGCCCCATGTCACATGCCCAATGGTGGGGCTAAGAGGTGAGCCGTGGGGGCAAAGCTGGTTTGGATACGGAGTCAGTACAAAGTTCCATCAGCCAACTCTGCTCCGTGACTGGAGCTGGCCTGCACTTAGCTAGGGCTCTCCTGCTCTCCTTCAGCACTGAGCCCTCCCAGCCACATGTTCTCTATCCGTTCTGGGCCCTCTGTGGACGACCTCAGAGGCAGGACGCTGCTGACAGTCACTCAGCTCCTCCTTGGACCTTCTGACCCTCCATGGCCTGTGTCCTGTGGCTTCTGCTGCTCCCTCGGGGCTGCCCTGCCAAGGTCACCCACACCACCTGCCTTCCCTGATCGAGGATTTCCTAAATTCTTCCTTCAAATTATGAAGCAAATGTCATTCAGTCCTTTTTCAGCTGTCTGGCTCTTTGTGGCCGTGTCTGGGGTTTTCTCGGCAGAGATACTGGAGTGGTTTGCATTTCCTTCTACAGCTCATTGTGCAGGTGAGGAAACTGAGGCCAGCAGGGTGACGTGACACAACTGGTCAGTGTCTGAGGCCTGATCTGACTCCAGGAAGCTGAGTCTTCCTGGCTCTCAGCCTGGCGCCGTGCCCTGCGCTGCTTTTGCACAGGCCACCCCAGGTGACCCTCTCAAAGACCCTGGCCATTTCCACAGAGCACTACTGCAATTTCAGCAGTATGTTGTGGTCTTTCTTATCTCACTGAGCTGGATGACATTCCTGGGCTCTTCTGCTTATGTTTGGTGGTGGAAGGAAGGCTGAGGGGGCTATGAGAAAAGGGACGTTCTCTTCAACAAATCCCGCCCCACCCCCACTTAGGTTCTGCTGCTAATCAGAAAAACCAAACGCAAACAAAAACCCTTTCCATGGAAGGATGCATACGAGGAAACCAGAGGACCCTGGGAAGATGAACGTGAACTGGTGCCGGGCAAAGGGGAGCATCTGTGCAGAGCACCCGGCCTGAGGACTGCTCAGACAGGCCAGAAGTACGCCAAGGGAACTCACACAACACTAGAATGAAGCTGAATGCCCCAAGGAAGCCGGGGAGAGGCTGGCTCGGAAGCCGCTGTCCTGCACAGTGCTTGGCATGGCTCTGGGGAAGGTCAGCTGGGGGGGCACCTAGAAATGACTGTGATGGCCAAATGAAACACATCCAAAACCCCAATCAAGCGCTCCTTCCCCTCTGTCACCCTGAGAGAGCCAGGGACACTTCTGCCCCCGAGATTCCAGGCCCCAGGCTGCTCACAGGGGATTTGGGCAAAGAGGCCTCTCCCTTCTGGGCAGCAAGGCCACCTCCCTGAAGTGCTCAGCACTGGCTGGCAGTGGGGCAGATGTATCTGAAGACAGCTCTCCTGGGGGACACGGAGGGATCGAAGTGAGGAGCCAGGTGCAAAGCCTGCCCATGCTCACCCCCTCGAGATCCCAAGCTCCAAGCCTTGCCAGCCAGCTCAGTGGGCAGCTCCCAGGGGTTATAAGGTGACAGGGGCTCCAAAGCTGCCCAGGCTTGCGGAAATCATTTGTACAGGACAAGAAAGAGGAGGAAAGCCTGAATCTGGGCTCCAGTCATGGGAGAAGCCCGAGCAAAGCTGCCCACACCTTAGCTCTTATGTGACTGTTCAAAGAGGCGCTGTGTATAGATCTCTATTAGTATGGGTCCATCTTCCTCCCTGAAAAAGAGAAAATTCATGCCTGTATTTGTGGCCCCAGCACCACAGGAAGTGCTCAGTATAGATACTTAATGACTGATCGCTGGAGGTCTCTGAATGAACTGAATGACCCTACTCATGTGTGTGCCTTGTGTGTGTGTGAGAGTGTGTGGAGAGGGAGACAGGGAGTGGGAGAGAGAGAGAATGCACACGTGTGTGCTGCTGGGTGGCGAAGTGAACAGAATGTAGGATCTAGAGAAAGATTCATCTCCCTGAGATCAAATCTGACCTCAGACACTTCCTAGCTGTGTAACCCTGGGCAAGTCACCTCACCCTGCTTGCCTCAGTTTCCTCATCTGTAAAATGAGCTGGAGAAGGAAATGGCAAAGTCCCTCACAGTCTCTCTTCAAGAAAATCCTCCCCAAATGGACTTCAGAGAGTTAGACATGACTGAATAACAAATCCAGAACCAGGCCTCCAACAAGGGGTGTCCCAATCCTCAGATTCTATGACAACTCAGGCCTCTCATCTGACAGACGAGGGAACGCCTCTGGCTCACTGGCTGTTCTGTCCACTCTGCCAAATACTGGATGTGTCCCTTCTTTCGGACTGTCAGCAACAGATCCTGGCCCCTGGAGGGGTTTGGAGAGCCTCGTCCTAGTTCGGACTCTGCTTACCTCTCTCCTGGACTACAGCAATGGCCCTGTGTGTGACTGTCTGGGCAACTGGGCGGTACAGCGAGCAGCCTGGAGTCAGGAAGACCTGGCCTGAAATCCAGCCTTAACATTTACTAGCTGTGTGACCCTGGGCAAGTCACTTAACTTGTCTGCCTTAAGTTCTGAAATGAGAGCAATGACAGCACCTTTCTCTCAGGGTTACTCTAAAGATCCAATAAAGAGTCGAAAATTAACAAATTTATATTTTATTATTGATATGAATTTTGTTAAAGTAACATTCTACGCAGTGCCTGGCACTGGGTAGCAGCTCCCTGAGCGCTGTCTTCCTTCCGCTTTCTCTCTAATTCATCTTTGTTAAACCCGCCTGCCCAGAGCCCTTCCCCAGGACACCTGCAGGCCCTGTCTGGCCTCCCCCCTCTGC
>NW_027185720.1:7171144-7241109 GCF_028583685.1 Petaurus breviceps papuanus | reverse complement strand
CCCTTCCCCAGGACACCTGCAGGCCCTGTCTGGCCTCCCCCCTCTGCCCAGAGCCCTTCCCCAGGACACCTGCAGGCCCTGTCTGGCCTCCCCCCTCCGCCCAGAGCCCTTCCCCAGGACACCTGCAGGCCCTGTCTGGCCTCCCCCTCCGCCCCATGCTGCCTCCCCTCACCACATCCTTCCATGTCTTTTCTCTAGGCCTCCTCTGTGCCTCTACAGTCCGGAGCCGCCTCTGAGGATGAGCTCCAGAGCCTCCTGACGTCCTCAGCACCTGGTAGTGATCCCACCGAGTCCCCTCCAGGTGGCCTGGCACAGGCCTCACACAGTACAGCCCACACAGCTTTGTACTGCCAGTATCCAGGAGGCACTTAATGCTTGCTCACTTCACCCACCTATTGTAAAATGCCACAAGAGGCCCTGTGACCCTAACAAGGAATTCGTTCCAAGGCCACCCCCGACACTCCCCAGCCCCTCTAAGATCTCACTGCTCCTGGGTTTCCGGGAAGCTGCCCCCACAATCTGGCCAGAGAATATATCCATGTGTTCCGCTCCCTAAGACCCTGCCTGCTGCTTTGTTCTGAGTGAGTGTGAGTCTATGGACCCCAGAGACTTCCCAAAAGAACAAAGGGTGAGCTGACCCTGGCGCTGGGGTGCCGCCGTGGACGGAGGGCTTCTAAACGCTCTAGTCTCTGAGGGCTGAGAAACAGTCACTGTATCTGATGAGGTGCCCTTCTCCAAAGGAGGGGCAGGGACGAAGGAGAGTCTGGGTAAAGAGGTTCCCTCCCAAAGAGTGCCCGCAGCCGTGGGAAGCCTTTTAGGAGGGGGGAATTAAGCAGAGGCTGGAAATCACCAGCAGTCACCACGATGACAATGAAATGGAAAGAACCAAACTGGCACTCATGTCATGTCCCCCAGGGGAGTCTAAGCTCTTTAAGAGAGGGCCCTGTCCAGAGCTTAGCTCAGGGCCTGGCATTCAGGAAGCACTTAATAAATGCACGCGGCCACACACAGCATCACACTTTCTGAAATGGCTCATTGTGCAGAATCTTTTTTCCCCTTAAAAGTTTTTTTTTAATTATTACAATGAGTGGTTATCTAGGAGGGGGTGAGAGATACCGATAATCCACACAGCCATTCCCCACACACCACGCGCTCTCTCCACATCTGGCCTCTGATGGAAGCTGCCTCCATTATTAGGAAAGGTCAGTCTGCTAGGCTTGCACAAGGCAGTCCTGGTGAAAACTTTCTCTGATTCAAAGTGTGTGTGTGTGCGTGTGTGCATGTGCCCGTGTGCGCCAGCCGGACGCCACCAATGTTTGTGAGGCATCTTGAGCCTTCTGGCACATCGGCATGCACTCCCTTCCTCCACGTGGGGGATGGTCAAGGGACCTCAAGTATTGGGAGTCACCTCCTTCAGTTGGGGGGAGGAGAAGACTCACAACAAACATCAAGGGGAGGAGATATCTTTGGGGGTACATGTTAAGGTTTGATAAAGAAATTATAAAAGCTCTATAGTTGGTCTTCTTGCTAACAGGACAGCTGGAAAAATGACTGGACTTGGAATCGGAATCAGGGATCCTGGGCTCTGATCCCCAACCAGACCACCCCCTTCCTACCTGGGTGAACACTATGGGCACCCTCCATCCCAAAGGAAAAGCATTCAGGGGCCCTCAGAAGCATCACAGAAACACCAGCCATTCACAGGCAGCTGCAAATCTGCTCTTCCAGAAGAATCCCCAAGAGCCCCCTTGGAAGGGGGTGGGAGGCGTCTGCTCTGCTTGCCCTGATCTGGAGGGAGTGGGCTATGAGACCTGCCCCCCACATGAGGCAAGACAAGCCCCGCAGTTGTGAAGCAGGGCTGCCCAGTGGTTTCTGCCTACACTCCCAGCACTGTCCTAGAAGAACAGCTCTTACCCTGGGGTCTATGGGTGGACTGTATGTAGGAGGTCCCTGAACATGGGTGGGGAAATGCCTATCTTTATTGCTGCTAGCTTTCATTAGAAACACTATTCTTGAGGGGATCCAGTCAGACCAGGGAAACCACGACACATAAAAAGGCCAAGAACTTGAGCCTCAGAATCAGACCAACAGGCGCCACACAGTGGGAGGATAATCTGCTCTCTACCCCTTGTTCATGTAGAAAAAAAAAAAATCAGATTATAGGCTGTAAAGCTGGGAGGGCATGGCAGTGATCCAGTCCAGATGAGAAAATGGAGGCCCAGGGAAGGAAAGCCACCGAGGTAGGGGGAGGGGAGGAGCACCCCACAAAGACCATCGCATCTGGCCAGCACAACAGCCCTGGGAGTCAGCGGGCCCAGGTCTCTTGAGCGCTCTTCCCAATGGACGGTGCCAAACTGACAAATCTTTAAAGTCCCCAAATTTATTTTTTTTCCATTTACGATGGGAAGATGTCACAAGGCTTCTTGACTGCCTTCTCTACAAGCCGGAGTCGCCACTGGGTCAGCACCTGTCCAAACTAAAGCTGCCCTCCCTCAGGGGCCACATGCATGTAGCTCACTCACAATTCCTGGCAGACATGGCTTGTGTCTAGCCGAAGATTTTCTGCTGGACAAGGGACACCAGTGCAAGCATCCTCAGGTAGGGGAATGTGAACATGAGCCAGTCTCACATCGTGCATGTATGTGACCAAGTCATCACTGCGCCCCCTTCTCCACTGGGTGAAAGCCTCTCTCTAACTCATGGCTGCTAGGCTCGGGGAGACCACCTTAAAGCTGTTGATTATGTTGATGCTCAGGGATATGGACCAGGAAGGGGAGGCCACAGTTCAGTGGTTTGTTTCTTCCTTTAAGCTCTGGGCAGCAGAATTCAGACCTGCCCCTACAACTCAGACAGATTTTCAGAGCTGGTACCCTGAACAAATGAGCTAAGCTGTCTGCCAACTCTTACCCCTGGGCACTCTCCATTCCCGACACTGGTTTGGGAATAACACTGCAAGAAGTTCAATTCAAAGCATCTGGCTGTGAGGCAACGATGGCATCATTGCTCATTTCTGTGCCCTGGGCAGCGGATGTAAGAGGCATTTAGTGAACAAGTCTGAATCCTCTGGTCCTCCAAGTTCCCTTCTAGTGCTAAAGCCTGAACTCCCCCCTGAGCTGCTGGACTCTGGTTTTTAGGAGCCACCATCAAGGTATGAGAATGACAACTAACACCTTTACAGCTTACAGTCTGGGAGTTACAAGGAGCCTCAGCCTGCCTGCCTCTAGATACCCCGACAAGGAGACGTTCAGGCCACATCTGCAGCCAAACACTCTCATCATTTCTGCTTTACAGATGAGGAATCGGAGGCTCCATGACATGGCCAAGGTCACTGGGCCAGGAGACAGAAAAGAGAGTTGGTCTGGAGGCTTTCTGTCTCTGACGCTGGGGCCTTTCCCACCAAGCTGTTGCTTCATTCTGGAGACACCAGCTCCACTCCCGTGAGAAGCCCTGATCCAAAGGCAAAGGGCAGAGACACCCAAGGGACTTTTGTGGATGGAAGGGGGACTCCACACAAAGAAAGGCTTCCTACTAATGACAGCAGTTCCAAAGGCCTGAGATGGACAGGATCTCAGCAGGCAGCAGGGCCCACCTCACTGCAAGGCCTCCAGCCTTCCCATGCAGTTATGTTCTGGACTGGATGACCTCTGAGGCCTTGTCATCTCTGAGATTGAAGATAATTTTAAAAATCCACTAGGTAGCACAGGGAGGCCCCTAGGTGGTACAATGGATAGAACACTGGACCCAGAATCATGGAGACCCAAACTCAAATCTGGTCTCAGACATTTATTAACTCTGTGACCCTGGGCAAGTCACTTCACCTCTGCCTTGGTTTTCCCATCTGTAAAATGGGGATAATAACAATAGCATTTACCTCCGAGGTCACTGAGAGGATGAAATGGGGATGTTTATAAAGCACTTAGCACACAGAAGGTGTTTAATAAATGCTTATCTCATCCATCCATCTAAGAGAACTGAGGAAAGGACTCTAAATCTTTTCCCTTAGTCCAAGTTCATCTTTTAAATGGAGACCTAGAGAAACTGCTTAAATGACTTCTCAGGTCACATGTAGTAATTAGCTGAGCCAGGGAGGAAGGGGAAGGGAAAGGGAAGGGAGAGGAGGGAGGGTATAATGGCAATGGGAATTTGAAGATCTTCCCAGCCCCTTAATTGACCTGGGGGGAGTTTGAAGACCTCCCCTGCTTTGAAAGTAAACTCTGTCCCCTAACAGGCTAAATGTAGTCACATGGAGCCTGTGATGGAGGGAATTTGCTGAAGGGAAGCAGAGCCTACAGGTCGCTGGTCAGAGCTAGCAAGATGGTGGGGGAGAGAGGACACTCAGGCAAGGAGTCAGATAAGCTCCTGAGTAAATACTGATCTTGTATTGGTTTGTGGGAAGGCTGAAGGATGCTGTGGCTCTCAGTGTTATTATGGCTTCTGAATATCTTTGGTACTATGTTGGAATCGGCTTACTGGTTTGGGGATTCGGTTTTCTGGTGTCTAAATAAATCCTGCAGTTCTATCCTCTATCTGGAGAATCTTGCATATTTTGGGATCGAACATCATGCGATTCTTATAGTCATGGTCTTTATCGTGATAGTGGGCACTGTAAACACTGCACTGGCATGACAGAAGAGAGGAGAGGGAGGGAAGGGAGGGGACAGGAGGGGAGGATTTGTACCCAAATCCTCTGCCTCCAAATTTGGTGATCTTGGTATCACACCACAAATCTGTTTTAAGGTCTTCTGTGAACAACTCTTCTTTCTGGAGGCATTAGATCTTTGCTTTGATTAGATCAGTTTTGGTGAAGAAAATTCCCTAGGGCTCCTTTCTGTACCGCCGATGCCACAGATGGGCTGGGCATCAGAGCTACCTGACAACAGGCATACATACCTGTAGAGTTGTTACAAAAACCAGCCTTAAAGTGGTGACCATATAGCAGAGTTACAGAGAACAAGAGGGCCGGGCAATTACAGGACAACCCTGGGGGTGGGCCAGGTAATGGTATATCCTGGCATGTGAATCTATCTCCCGTGATCGCCAAGGTTCTAACTACACAGAATGCTAACGGCCTTCCAATTTTTGACTCATCTTCTCTACTCCATTTAACAAATATTTTTAGACACACAAAATACTCCTCAGCTTGAGAGGCAGCCTAATGCAGTGATAAGTGCTGAACTTGGGGAGTCAAGAGGGCTGGGTTCAAATCCTACCTCAGATACTGAGTGGTGTAGGATTATGGGTAAATCACCATCTCTCAGAGCCAATGCTTCCTCATCTTTACTGTTTTGCTTTTTGGAGGGCAACTGTCCAACGTCACGAGGCTAGTAACTGTTAAGTGTCTGAGGCCAGATTTGAACTCGGGTCCTCTGGACTCCAGGGCTGGTGTTCTAGTCACTGCACCATCTAGCTGCCCCAACTTCCTTATCTTTAGAATGGAGATCACACTTTGTACTAATCCTGCCTTCCTCACAGAGTTGTCACAAGAACCAGCCTTACAGTATTACAGATGTGAACATGGGCTAAATGCTCTGGTGGAGAATCCAAGATAAATAAGTGATGATTCTGAGGGCCCCCTTCTCTGAGAATCTATACTGGGGGAGAAATGGAGGCAGATTTATTCAACCTGACCATCAGTTAAGCTTTATAAAATGCTCTCTCACCTCAAGTCTATTTACCCAAAGAGCCATAAGACAAAGGCTGACACAGGGGCGTATGAAAGGCCTAAGGAAGGAGAACTGCTTCTGACTCAGGGAGGAGGAAGAACAGAGAAGAATTCAGGAGGAGACATGTGAGTGTGGTCTGGAAAACATTTCAACAGGCAGCATATGTGAAGTGGGGAATATTCTAAAGAAACAGGGAAATCCGACACTTAGAGACAATTCAGAAGGGCGAGTTGTCAACTGGTACCAGGCATTGCAGGTATTGATGTTAATTTTCCATCAGTGTGGAAAAAAATTAAACGACAGTTTTTGAAATCAAAGGACTGATATGAGAGTTAATCTGAGATACATTAAAGCTCTCACTAGTGAAGAGGGATTATGATTTTTAATTATTCAATACTGGAGTACTTGATTTACATAATCTCTTTAGAAAAGCTTTACAAATGAAGAAGGGGATGGTTTCAGAAAAGCCTGGAAGACTTCTATAAGCTGATGCAAAGTGAACCCAAGAAAACGACAAAGTAATAGCAACATTGTAGCAATGCTCAGCGGTGAATGACTTGGCGACTCATGATGCCCCGCAATTCCAAACAACTTCCAGACAGAGAACTGATGGACTCAGTGCAGACTGAGGATATTTTTTTCACTCCCACGACTACTTCTCGTAACATAGCTAATATGGAAATGTTCTGCATGACTTTATGTATGATGGGCATATTTCTTATCTTCTCAATGGATGGGGAGAGGGAAAAAATTGGAAAATTGAATTTTGAAAAGTTTCACAAACAGGTTATAAGAGACTCCTCCATCATTTCTGGCTCATTTTATTACACACTGTGTCTATACTCGGTAATGGAAGTAGGCAAAATGGATCTTCTATCGCTGACTTGAAGGGTCAATGCTGGGCTCTCCAGATGTGTTCTCTCTCTCTCTCTCACTTGCTTTCCCCCCCTATCTCTGCTAAATGCTTACAAGTTTCATTCACAAAAGTTAAATGACAAAATAAAATACAACTCTACTCTGAAATGAAAATATATTTCTCCTGATGGTGTGTACCCTTCTAGGGGAGCCAAGAAAATCCCCTAGTCATCTAGGTTGAAATAAAGTATCCAAATGAAATTAACTTTGCAAGTTCATAGATGTAAGAGCTAAAAGGACCTTGAAGGTCATGGTTCAATTCACTCATTTGACAGATGAGGAAACTGAGGCCCAAAGTCACACAGGCAGCCGGTAAGTAGTGATGATGATGGGATTCTAACCCAGGTGCTCCAAATCCCAGAGCTCCCTCTATTGCTCCAAACAACTTGATCACCCCAATTTCTTCTTTTTTTTTAAGCAATCGGGGTTTAGTATCTTGCTCAAGGTTACACGGCCAGGTGTTTCTGGGTGGGTGCTAAGTGTCTGAGCCCGGATTCGATCCCCCGGTCATCCTGACACTGGGGCCAGTGCTCTTACTCACTGAGCCACCTGGCCGCCCCAATCACCCCAATTTCTGACAGTTTCAAGCTTAGTTTTAAAAACTGAAACACGGAGCAGCTAGGCTGCAGCTAGGTGGCGCAATGAACAGAGCAGCGGCCCTGGAGTCAGGAGGACCCGAGCGCGTTCAAATCTGACCTCAGACACTTAACACAATAGCCTCGCGACCTTGAGCAAGTCATTGCCCTGCCTTCCCCCTCCAAAAAGAAAAAAAATCCTGAAACATTCTATAGAAGACCTTTCTTCCATGCCAACTCCTCATCACGATGTGCTATGTTGTGTCATGACAGCTGTGAGCACGAGCCCAGGGATGGAAGACAGGACTGGGGAGGGGAAAGTACACGGAGCAGATCCTCCCTGAAGTTGGCCATCAGGAGCAGTTTTAAAAGTGCAGCAACTGGCAGAGTTATGATCTGACACAGGCAGGAAGGGAGGGCCCAAATAAACAACCCTGGAAGTTTATTTAGCAGATGATCTCTAAAAATGAATCTTTTTTTTTTTTTTAGGGAAAAACAAAGAAAATCATAGGAGAGGGATTGGTACAAAAGCTGCCTAGACTAAGCCTTTCCCACTCGTGTGCTGCATTGATTTACGTCCCCCTCAACTTTGCCAAGGGTCAGGTTGGGGGTGAGCAAATTCCTCAAGAATCTAATTGCCTGCTTGTTCTTCCATTTTTGCCAAGTAGGAGCTGCTGTAGGAGCCTGGAGCCCCAGCAAGGCCCTCTGGAGACCCACACACACATTACTAGAGAGGCTCCACTGGGGCAAGTTATCGTGGCATGCACGCAAGCGAGGAAACATCTCCAAACAGGGAGCGACGCCAAGAGCCGCTCTGGGGCCCAGGGACCTCAGATCTGGCCACAGACTTCAGGGTGGGTTTCTACACTCTCCAGCTGGGTCAGAAGCTTGTTCTTGCTGACCCTCAAGTCTACAACGGCTAATGAGGGCCTAGTGAATTCCTTTTCCATCAGACCATGACTTAATGGCTGAGTACGGTGAAAACGGCACAGATAAGTCATGGCTTTCAGACAGAGGTAGCCAAAAATGCTCTGGTATTGTTCATCTGGAAGTCCCAAAATAGAAAACTTGTCTTTTAGCTGAGTCGTCTGCCCTTTCCTACTCCTACCACACTCAGAGAAGAGAGGAAACTTGGTGATTTCTAAGGTCTCTTCTCAGTCTGAGCCCTAAAGCCACTGGGTTTTGGGGTGGCTAGTATTAACTTAGAAAAGCCTCTAGGAAGTGTCCCTAGGACTGAGGGGGTGATATTTTGTAGAATTTCCCCTTCCCCTTCTTCCTCATTTAAAAATTCCTTTATTGTAAGGCATAACTTTTTTTTTTGAGAGGCAAGCCAGGATTATCAATAAAATTTAAACAAAATTAATTTTAAACAAGCAGGCCTTCTCAACTATTCTCTATAGCAGGATGCAAAACTGAGTGTTAAAGAACAAGGAGTATAGTATATATTACTTAGCATTCTTTTCAGTAGAACAGAAAGTGTGCTGTCAAAGGCTAGAGTAGTACTGGAAAGCTGACCTAGACGAGGCCGTGGGGCTGCTGTCCAAGGTCCAATTTACCTGTGTCCAGAGAGGATCATGACTAGGCTGATTAGCAGTGAAGGGGGCATCTGCACTGATGAAATCATGAATCCTTGAAGCACTTCCGTGAGTTGTTAATAATGGCAGCTGAATTTGGTATGGTTACACGATTGTTTTAAAGTGCTTTAGAGAGTTCCTGGCTTGACAAAAATGGAAACCCACCCTGAAATGATGCTTCCAATTGACACTGCTTAGTTTTAGTGAACTCTTCCCTCAGAGTCAGAAACATCCCTTTCACTAATGTTGTCAGATTTTAACTTGTGCTGACAACTCAATAATAACAGCATCTCATACTTACAGTTTATTCTGCATCTTATAAGGCAGTCTACTTTACTGATGAGAACGACGAGGCTAAGAAAAACGAAGGGACTCATTCCGAACCGCCCAGCTAGGGTCATGGCAGGGGAGTGAATTCAGGCCTGGAGTCCAAGACCTTTCCAGTACACTAAGTTGCCTCTAAGTGAGATGGTGTTTTTCCAAAGACTAAAACATCCTTTCAAATTCTGCCTATTCAAATTAAAGAACTGAGGTGGAAAAAGTATTAGGAGCATCTTATTTGCTATGAAATACTGATATAAAAAATACCAGTATCCCACTAACAGGAATTCAAATAGAAGCAGATCCCCAGGAATACATGTTAACTTAGAAAACCACAAATTCCCATTCTTTAGATTGTATTTTGGTTTATCTTGTTAAACATCTCCCAATGACATTTTCATCTGGCACTTGGGAACGGGCAGTCTGGCATGCACACCTCTGACACAGATACCTTTCTACCTGCATAGCTCTTGTCCACGATTCTTCCCCAGTTCAGAGGCAGCGTATTGACTGGGGCCAGATGCTGGCTGCACTGGGCAGTCTGAGTCACAACATTCCTCTCTACTGTGGGGTCCCCATGGGTTGCTGCAGGGATAGTAGTATGGTGGTAGAAGATGGGATGGACAGTGCTGAGAACCAAACAAGTGGTTTTTAGACAGTCTGAAAACATTAATTTGGCTTTCACCAGAAACACAAATAAATGGTAACTTGTGGAACATCAGGTCTCCCTATCTTTTGGAGAAGAATCAGAGACAAGAGCTGTGGGCTGTGTAGCTTATGCCACCGGAAGGAATAGAAGTGAATAAAAAAATCCGCGTTCAGATCTCGTTCCTGACACCTACCTTTCAAGTAGGTGTGACTTCAGGTGGAGGCCCCCTAACCTCTCCATCTAAAACCAGGAGCGGGCATTATCTATAACAGACAGGGGAAGCCTTCCCAGTAAGAACACAGGTAAAGCAGGGATGCCTGTTGGCTTGGCTATTAGTTGTCACTGTCACAAGTGCCAGCTCTAATGCAGTAAGAAGAAACAGAGAATAAGCACAGGCAAAAAGGCAAAATGATCTATTTGCAGATGATACAATGGTTTAGTTAGAGAACCCCAGAGGATTAATGATAATATTTATCAAGATCATTAACATGTAAAGTAGCAGGTTAGTAAATAAATCTAAAACCCAGTAGCCTTTCTGTATAACACTAACAAAACCTAGGAAGAAAAATCATCTGCAGGATCATGACAAAATGCCGTAGCTCTCTGAGAGTTAACTCACCAACACACACAACATTTACATAAATACAAGTTATAAAACAATGTTTACAGATACAAAAGACCCAAACTATTCAAGTTCATGCCTGGGCCAGGGTCAGCTCAGTCAACATGAGAATATTTCCCCAAATAGTCTATAGATTATTTTCATGCCCTTATAACATCAAACAAAACAGTAAAATTGATTTAGAGAAATGAAAGATCAACAGAGTTCAGGGATGTGATGGAGAAAAGTAGGAAAACTGGGAGGCAGGGGTGGGGGAGGAAGGAGGGTGATGCTACCAGAGCTGAAACTATAACATACATCAGCAATTATCATAATTTATGGTACCAGATTTTTTTTTAAAACATCACACTAGATCAGACAAGAAAGCTCTAGAAATGAATACAAACAGGATAGTATTAAATAAATCCCAAAACATAAAATGACTAGGGAAAGGGACTATTCATTCAATATGAAATACTAGGAAAACTAGAAAGTATTTTGGTAAAAAAAAAAATTGGTTTAGACAAACATCCTACACCATATACTATGATTTCCAAATGAATTAAGTATATTAAGTAGAAAGGTATAATACCAAAAACAATTAGGAGAACTGAAGGTTTACAGCTTTCATAATGACGGAAATTCCTAACCAGAAAAGGCAAGGCAGCTTATAGAAGAAAAAACAGACTTATTATATAAAATTCAAAGATATCAAATGTTATAAGGTGTCGACTGGTATTATGAATCAAGAGCTATTCCCCAATAGGCAAATGGTCAAAGGATATTTCTCTGCAAAAAGAAAAAACAAACTACAAAAAACCTACCTGAACAATGTTCAGGATCACTAATCAGATAAATGCAAATTAAAAGAACCTTGACTCTCACCAAACTAGCAAAGATGCTAAAAGAAAAGAAAACACGACTAAAGGTGCTGCAGGGGAGACAGAACACTAAATTCCCTACCAATACCAATGTGAATTTGTTCAACCATTCTGTGAATCAATTTGAAATCATACAGAAAAATGACTAAATTCTTCATATCCTTTGAGCTGAAGACCCCATTCCTGGGGTTCTACATCCCAAGGAGGCTTAATGCAAGAAAAGACCCCAAAGTACCTGAGAGTTCACAGCTGCATTCTTTATGAAAACAGCAGGTTATGAACCAGCCATGTGCCTAACCAATCGATGCAGGAAAGCTAGACGATTTATGGTACAAAGATTTAATATTTCTTCACTAAAGGGGATATTGAGTAAGAATTCAAATAAATGTGTGGAAATTTAAATGAAGTGATAAAAGAAAGGGAGCAGAACCAAAGCAACATTTACACTCACTGCCACCAGGTCCAATCAAAAAGGTGAGTGAGCTTGCGCCCAATACATCTGCCCAGGTCCTGCTCCCAAAGTTCAAGGGGACACTCTTTTTCTGTCAGTCATTTCGAGAGGGACAGGAAGTGCTTCGTGCCCAAACAAGGACCATCCATCAAGTTACCAATCCCAACAAGGGCCAGTCGTCTGTCCTCAAGCTAACGCTGTGCGACTGTTCCATGTCGAGCCAACTCCCACACAGGCAGGTCTGGGAGCCTGGACCAGGTGATCACTTCCAAGTCACACCAGGTTACTACAGCCCCACCTCACACTGAATAAAACCAAGGTAGTACAAGACTGCGTGCAATGGTCACCAGGAGTTAAGAAGTCCAGGCTTCTCGTTACTAACAATGCTAAGTGCCATTTAAATGAGAGCTGTTCCAACATGACTATACTTGTGATCACGCCCATGACTGTGCCATGATGCCATTCAGGGCGCTCCTGCTCCTGGGTCTTCCTGTGTTAGATGGCCGTTAAGTATCAGGTAACATGCAGGCCTTTCCGGGACATGATTCTCAGAAGCAGACCCACAAGAGACAACTTCTGTGACCGACTCAGACAGTCACAAGGTGCTCTGCTGAGTGGTCCTCTTCCACACTTCCACAGTTTACCTGATTAGGGTCTAATGACAGCCCCAGTGCTTGGCCCTTCAGAACACTAACTCACCCTCATGCCCACAACACCCGAGGGAGGCCCCTTGCCTTCTCGGTACTTCTGACTTCCCTTCTGTAGAATAACAGACACTGGGTGCAGGAAGACACCCTGTCCTAGATTCTCCAAAGTCACACATTCCAAATTAGGTACCAGTCTTAACAATATTGAAAATCATTGTTTTAAATTATTTTTAAAATGTCCCTAAGTGTAATTGGGGAAAAAATTAAATATATAAATAAAACAAAATGCCCTTAAATCATCAGATAATAGAAACACATACATACAGGAGAAGTGGCAGGTAAACTTTGTTTTACACAAAGTACACCAAGTATTAGAAAGCCTGTATATAAAGCAAATACAGCATTGTAGAGGTACCCATCCAATTCCATCTGCCTAACTGCTACTCTCTCTTCAAGGCCTGGCTTGAATGCTATGTCCTCCATAAACCCTTCCCCGTGATCCCCTTTCTTTTCCAATCCCAAAGCAATCAACCTAATTAGCAAGCTGCATGTTACAGTGGAAAGAACACCAGCTTTGAAGTCCAAGGTCAAGCCTTGGCTCCAACCCCATGCTTGCTCCCTCCCTGTGTAACTCTGGATAAGTGTCTGCATCTTTGGGGGCCTCCTGGAGCAACACTCCACTGTACAGATAACTGGAGTTCTGCCCCCACCTCTTCATGGCAGCCACCTACGTGGACTCTCTCCAATAGGCCCTTCCTATCTATAGCCACGCCCAGGCCTAGTCAGAGTAAAGCATGCCCTTTGATTCGGCCTCCCTGACCATAACCCTGCCATGCAGTGGGGAGCACACACTGTGGGGTCAGTCACTGACCTTTGTGGCCCTCAGCGACCTGTCTCAGTGGACCTTTTCTCAACCTTCCTGTGCTGCCGTGCCTCTCCATCCCTCTTTCTTCCTATGTTTGCAATACCATTTAAGGATCTTTTTCTGACCCCAATCTCAACTCCCTCTCTCTTTAATGCCCAACTCAGGGTCAATCTTTCCCTGAAACATTACCCTATGACTATTCTATAGGTGAAAATGAGCTTTCTCATCTCAAGTTTCTCAAAGCACTTAATTAAGCTATAAGAGAAAGTAAAGTACAAAGAAAAGCACATTACATAATTTCCCTGTTTCAGGCTTTAAGTGTGAGCTGGGTCTGTACTATGTCTTTCTAGTTCACCTCAAAGACAGTGTCTTGCAAACCTAGCCTGCACATAAGGAGCACTGAATGTATGCCCAAAGAAACAAGACTCCTGAAACACCGATGTTAGATGTCAAATGAACACCCCTCTTCTCTACTATTAAGTGAGCTCCGAGAGGGCAGGGGCCCTTGTCTAACACAATGCCTTTTACATTGTGGTAGGGATAGAAATTTTCATGAATGAAACATAAAATGAACTTCTATTCTGAAACAATCCCACCCCAAATGCCTTTGTTCAAAGAAAGGTTTGGGTTTTGGGTTTTTTTTTTGGTAACAGAGCCTGTCACTGACTCCCACTCCCCTTAAGTGACTGCTTCCTTCAGTTCAGATTTCTCCAGGCCAGTGCTCTGTAAACTGAGAGTGGCTATGGAGTCTTCCTACATCAGGCCCTTCTCCAATTCTTGTGGCTTGGGCAGATCAGAAAACACACGAGCTGCTTAGCGTGATGCCTGCCTGGCTAAGTCAGGAAAACCAGATTTGATCCAGATGAATTTCCATTCTTTCCTCTTCCTCCTCCATCCCCCAGCCCTGTTGTGTTGTAACTCAACAGGGAAATGGCCAAGCCTGCTGGGGACACCGGAGAAAAGATGGCCAGAGGATTTACCGCTGGGGGGGGGCTCTTAACCTGGCCTTGGCAAAGCTGGGTTAAAAAATAAAACAAAACCTGGATAACGGTTTTCATATAATTGCTTTCCTTTGCAATTCTACAGTGTTTCCCTTACTTCTTCAGAAATAGAATTCTGAGGGGTGGCTAGGTGGCGCAGTGAGTAAAGCGCTGGCCCTGGAGTCGGGAGGACCTGAGTTCGGTTCCAGCCTGAGACACTTAACACCCACAGAAAAATACTAGCCGTGTAACCTTGGGCAAGTTACTTAACCCCAAATTGCCAAACAAAAAAAAAAAAAAAAAAAAAAAAAGAAAAAAGAAATAGAATTCTGAGAAGAGATACTTCCAAAGGGGGCCCAAGCCACATCTCTCCATCCCACTGCCATGCATGAAGAAACAAGCCCTCAGAGATGACAGGGCTTGGCCAGGTCAACCCGCTCTGCCTCTCCTCCTATCACACCACACACAATACAGCCAACACATCAGTTATGGGCTAGGGAACGAGGACCAAATACACAGAATAGCTGAAATATTCCAAAACCACACTCAAAAGGCCAAACTTCAATGAGCCCAGCCAGGCCTGAACTCATGAAGTGATGGAAGCCCTTTCCCTCACTGCTCTGGGTCCCAGCTTGCCCACAAGAGCCAAGAACAGCCAGGAAGACAGGCCCCAAAGGACAGGAGTCAGAGCCCAGGGCATCCCTCCACTGAGGGCAGCAATGTGACCATGTCTGGATTGGGAATGCCTAGGGGCATACAGAAGGAGGGAGCCTCAGGACCAGAGGAAAGAAGGTCTAGAAGAGGGAAAAAGGTAGAGACAAGGCCATCCCCAGAGTCAAGAAAAGGGACCCTGAAGGACGTTTGAGCTGCGCTGAATACAACGAGCACTTCAGAGGATGGATGGTGAGGCTTGTCTCCCCTCTCTCAGCAGAGGCAGACACCAGCAGATAATGGCTAACGAGCTGCCTTGTTTCGGCTGACTGTGCTTATTTACAAGGGAGGGTTGTCCTTGAGCCAGTGAAAAGTGCCACACTTCACAGAGGATTGTGCAATCGGGAGGACTTGAGTTAAAATCTGGCCTCGGAAAGGTCTTGGCTGTGTGACTTTGAGTAAATCACTTCACTTCAGCCTGCCTCAGTTTCTCAGACTGTAAAACTGTGATAACAACAGCACCTCCCTCCCAGGGTCATCAATGAGATCAAATGAGACAATATTTATAAAAAGTGCTTGTCACAGGGCCTGGCACATCGAGGGTGCCTTAAAAAATGTTCCTTCCCTTCCCTTCATTATGAGGGGGGAATCCCTGGGAAGTAACATGTAAGAAAGAAAAGGGCCCCAATAAAATGTCTTTAAAAAGCATTGGCCTTTCCCTCCCCATTTAAAAAAATAACACAAAACTTTGATGAAGTCAAGATGTCCAGAAGGTATTTAATGTTCGTAAATCAAATGACATCATAAAGAGAAAGAACTTTGCAAAGATTAGTTTTTGTTTTGGCCTTTTGGAGGGCAGTTGGGGTTAAGTAACTTGCCCAGGGTTACACCGCTAGTTTTTTTGTGTGGGTGTTAAGTGTCTGAGGCTGGAACTGAACTCGGGTCCTCCTGACTCCGGGGCCGGCGCTTTACTCACTGTGCCACCTGGCTGCCCCCACTTTGCAAAGATCATTAAATGTGACTGACCCTATGAGTAGAGTGCTTAGCATGGTGCCTCTGCACACAGGAGATGCTTTTCTTCCCTCCTGCACCTGTAATGAGAATGGGAATGTGAAGATCTCCCCTGCCCCTTAATAGACCTGGGGGAAGTTTGAAGTCCTCCCCTGCTGTGAAAGTAAACTCTGCCCCCTAATAGGCTGGATGTAGTCACATGGAGCCTGTGATGGAGGGAATTTGCTGAAGGGGGCAGCAGAGCCCACTCGGGCAAGGAGATAGAGAGGTTTGTGAGTAAATGTTGATCTTGTATTGGTTTGTGGGAAGGCTGAACGATGCTGTGGCCCTCAGCATTATCATGGCTTTTGAATGTCTTTGGTATAATGATGGAATCGGCTTACTGGTTTTGGGATTGGGTTTTCCGGTGTCTAAATAAATGCTTCAGTTCTGCCCTCTATCTGGAGAGTCTAGTATATTTTGTGATCGAATGTCATGTGATACTTATAGTCATGGTCTTTATTGTGATCGTAGGCACTCACAAATATTGCACTGGCGCTATAGTAGCCCACCGCCCTATCAAAGACAGAACCCATCCTCTTACCAAAGCCTCAGGCTCTATAAATGGCGCATCACTAGACCACCAGAAAGGGCTCTGCCCAGCGCTGCTACACTGTCACCTGGGAAACTCAATTCCTTAATCCCAAACTGGAAGCATGTAAAGGGCTTCTCTAAGTGATTCTGCCCTTGGTATAAGCCGTGGTGACAGCCTGGGAGAGCTGGTGATTCCTGGGAAGCCACAGCTGTACTCTGGAAGAGACAAAACGAGGGGGCTGCTCCCAGTCTAGCCCTCCATAATTCACTGGTTGGGAAGTGATCGAAACAGGCTGAAGCAGGCCCAGCAGGGGAGGAAGAGGAAGGAGATCTTGGTCTGATCTGGCCTCTGACATGAGCTGTGTGACTTGGGGAAGCCCCCCTCCAGCTCTAGGCCTATGAGGCCAAGAGGCTGGGCCTCACCTAAACACTACCCACAACACCTTACCTGGGAGTTTAGACGGCTGGGGCTGGGGTCCCTCCCCTTGAGGCAGGTGCTCCCTTAGGAAGGTAGGAGGACAAAGAACTGGTCTAGGAGGTTGGGACTTTCCTGGTTTCTGTCTGGGCCCACAATCCTAGCTTCCACTCACCCTTCCCTTTTCAGATGCTAAACCAGGGGTGGGGAACCAGAGGCCTGGAGGTCAAGTGTAGCCTACTAGGTCTTCAGGGATGGCTTCAATCCTTTTATGAAGGGGGTTTGTTCTGTGAAATTGGGATGCAGTCAAAGGGCTCCACTGGGGGATCTAGAGGGCCACATGTAGCCTTGAGGCCGCAGGTTCCCCAGCCCTGGCCTAAACCCTGGCTGGACTGGCTCTCAGTCTCATCACTTCCCTGAAGCTGCCCTCTCCAAAGCCATCACTGGCCTCTTACTGGCCTCTTCTCCATTCTCATTCTGCCTGAGCTCTCTGCAGCCTTCTTCTCACATCTTGAAGTTTGGGGGACACGCCTCTCCTCATTCTTCCACCCATCTGACCACGCCTTGTTCTAGGAGTCCTTCAAGGCTCCATCCTAGGCCCTTAACTTCCATCCCCACACATTCTTTTCTTGGAAGGCCCCATCACATCCCATGGGTCCAAAGACTGATCCTGTGTACACAATTCTCAGGTTGAGATATCCAGCCCTGGCTGCTCTCCTGAGTCAGTCTGCCAACGTCTATTGAACACCCACCACGTACCAGCACGGTGGTAAGTGCTGCAGACACAAAGAAAGACAAGGTAGCCTCTGCCCTCAAAGAGCTCAGTCTAACGAGGGAGACAACAAACACACACACGCCCACAAGTCAGATCCAGGATAAATCGTGAATAGCCATCAGAGGAAATCATGGGGATGCAGAAGGACTGGGAGAGGCTTCTAGTACAAGGCTGGGATTTTAGCTGAGCCCTAAAGGAGGCCAGCAGGTAGAGAGTGCAAGGGGAACATTCCAGGCACAGGAACAGCCAAAGAAGAGTGCCCAGAGAGAGCCAAGTGCTGGTGACATCCGGGTGGCCAGTCACTGGGTCAGAGTACAAGCTGCGGGGCAAGAAGCCTGGAAAGGCAGGAGGGGCCAGGGACACTGAACAAAGCAGCAAAGTGTTCTGTATCTGGTCCTGGAAGTGACATGGCCAGACCTGGGCTTCAGGGAGTAGGGAGAGCCTTGCGGTAGGCAGACTCACCCACAGGCTGTTGCAATAGTTTGGGTGTGAGGTGAGGAAGCCTGCATGGGGGGGAACTGCCAGAGGAGAGAAGGGGGCGTGCCCGAGAGGTGCAGCAGAGGGGAAACCACGGGCCAGAAGGGACCGACTGTCTCTTGGACACGAACTCACTACGCTCAAAAGAGGACTTCATTCTATTTCCTTCCCAAACTGACCCCTCTTACAAATGTCTAAACCTCCATCATATCCACGGTAGCCTTGGGGCCATCCTGGACTCCTCCCTCTCACTTATCCACATGTGAAATCTGTAGCCAAATCTTGTGGCTGCTTCCCTCCCAAATTGTCTGACACGTCTCCTTCTCTCTCCTGCTGTAGACCCTCATCACCTGATGCCTGGAGCATTAGGTGGGCCTCTGGCCCCCAGGCCACCTTCCACACAACTGCCAGGGTAATAAATCTCCAAGATTAAACAGAGAACCCTCAGATTGGTTTTTAGAGCCCTTCCCAACAAGGCCCTCGGCTCCCCCGCACAGCCACTTCCACGGACCAAGTGTCCCTGGCCTTCTCCACGCCCCTCCTCACACATGCCCCTCCATCTCGGGACTCTGCGTGTTCCACCAGCTGTCCCCCACCCTCGCAATGTTTGGCCTCCTGGTGTCTCACCACTGATGGCGCTTTGGCGCAGCCTATACCTCGTCAGTGCACAGTTATCTACACGGAGTCTTGCTGCTTAGAGTGTGAGTTTTCTGAAGACAGGCTTTTGTTTTTCCTTGCATCTCTGGGGCTAAGCAGAGTGCCGGACACACTGATCACTTGAGAAATGCTTGCTGAATGACTGATTTCTGAGCCTCAGTTTTCTTCTCTGTAAAATGGAGACTCTCCTGAGGCTGCTTTCTCACTACATTCACAGGATCAGGGATAGGGAAGTGGGAGGGGCTGCTGAGTCCAACCCTTTCATTTCACAGAGGAGGAAACAGGCCCGGCCACGCAAGGCCAGAGCGATGAAGCTTGTCTGGATCTGAAGTGAGTCTGCACCTGGTTATTCCTCACTCGGACTTCAGCACTGAGATAATGGATGGAAAGTGTTCTGTCAGTCACTGTTAAGCTGCTAAACCCCTGTCTTGGCTATGAAGGTAACTGGGCCAAGGGCTCAACAAAGCTTGCTATCCTCAGGCTCTATCTCTGGCCTCCATGGGAAAGCCAGCCTTCAGAGAAAGTCCTCGGGGCCCCCCAGGAGTGGCCACCACTGTAGAGTCTGCTCCGCTCCCCAGCAGGCCGGGCCGAGCCCCAAATCTGACTGCACCAACAAGGGCCCGCAGAAAAAGGAATTCAAAAAGGCCTCTTCAGATCACAGGTTCACCGAAGCCAACCATGCTGCTGCCTTCCCTCTGGCACAGAGGGTAAGGCCTGGAGAGGCCCTCTTCTCTTCAGAGTCCTTAGAAGACAGATGGCCTCCCCCAAGAAGTCAGTGAGACAGCCCAGAGCCCCTTATTCTGTGGTTCTGGGCCTGCTGGCTCGACCCCTCACAGCATACTGCTTTATGCTTGAACATCATGCTTGTCAAAACACCTGATAAACACATGGGCAGAAATGGATCTCTAATGAAATTTATGTGGCCCTCTCTTGGATGATCGAATTGAGAACAAGTTCATTAAGTAGATGAAAATACATTGGATGTGCCCACTAACACCTTGCAAGAGAAAACGTAATTCAAAGTGACCTTGACAAATGGTGTCTCCCCAACAAGGTGAGGTTTAGCAGGAACAAGGGAGTGTTTTCATTCAAGAGCCCAGAGATAGAAAGCTGGAAGAGACCTCAGGTTGTGAGCCACTCAGCCCAGCGTCAAGGCATTCTTACTGTGTGCAGAATGCTGAGGGGGAAACTGAGCCACAGAGGCATGAGGGGCACCCACTCCCCACAGACAACAGCAAAAGGCCCAGGCAGCTGGACTGCGTTTTGGAGAATTACAGAAAAGTGAGCTGCGGGTGCACAGCCTTTACTCTCCTGCAGGAATTCTTTTTCTGACTCTAAAGAGTACTTGGAAGGGTTTCTTTTACTTGGTGTTTAAGTTTAAAAGTAAAAAACCAACTGTCCCCACCCCAAAGAGCTAGCTCTGTCCCAGTGGGCCTCTGAGTGAGCCAAGCAGTGGTCTGCCCTTAACCTCCCAAGGAGGCCTGCACTCCTCGGGAGGGGGGGAGTGGGGGCATGCATTCCCCTGCAGGCTGCAAACACCCCCTTACCTGCAAAGATCAGAGGCCTGGTGAAGCAGAGACAGAAGTGAATTTGGAAAAACATGATTCCTTTCCGTCAGTGTTTTTCCTCAAACATCCAAATAAGACCAATTTTCTAGCAAGTGTGTCCTCAATGTAGTGACACTCAGGGCCCCCAGGGGGATCGCTGGGCTTTGGGTTCCTAAAGGCTTCAGTTCTTGTCAGACTGATGGGCCCATATGCAATGCCTCACAACTCAGGGAAGCAGGTACAGGAGAGGCCTCATGATACCCATTTTGCAGATGAAGAACACAGCAAGAAAGCTCATGTGCCTGGGCCATACTCCCCCCAGGAGCAGACTGCCAGGCATAACTCTTTCCTGATCCCAAGCTCACCATTCTTTGCACCATATTCCCCAACTCTCCTGCAAATGAGTGAAATGGGCTGAGTAATCACCTGGGTCAAACATAAAATTTCCTCGATTACTGAAAAAACGTGCAGAAGTCAAGAAATAGAAATGGTCATCCCAATTCTATCTGCCTTAATTAAGGCCTGACTGCACTGTGCCTCAGTTTCTCCCACAGAGAAATTGGGTCACTATTGCCTTTTCTTCCTATTCTCTAGCAATACTCATGCAGACAAAAAGAGTTATGGTGTGAGTGCCGTGAAGGCTTTACAGCAGCTACAGAGGTGCATGGAACAAGGGGAGCAAGAGCCAGGGAGAGAGAGCTGGGCCAAAAGTTCCAAACGAGGCCTAAGACTGGAGCCGAGAGCCCAGGGGCCAGGGCCGGGGTGAGGACCGGGTTTCTTGTGGAGGTCCATGACCCACACACACATCAACTAGCTGTTCCTCTACAGAGCAGGCAGAGGAAAGAATTTATGTCACCTGCAGAGTGACCAGGCTAAAGGCCACCGCACAACTGTCAAGCACAGGACAGACACTCAGCAGAGACCTGGGTCTGCTCAGTTTGGGAAGACCTTCCCAGCTGGAGAAATGAAGTCCTGGTAGGATGGATTCAGTGGGTCCTCAGAGGCCACACCAGGAGCTGGAGCAGCCAGGGACTCATGGGCCAGGACTGGCCCAGCTAAGGGCAGAGAGTCCACATCATGAGAGTTTGGGTCAGAGAAGCAGACACTTCCTCAGTGAAGACCTTCCTGCACCCAAAGAGTCATGCATGCCTGTGTGCGTGTATGAAAACACATACCTCTACATCTACATAAACCTCCTGGGAAAGGCCACAGATCAGAAGTCATTGGCACAGGAACAAGTAACTCTGAGGGAGGAAATAGTTTTGATCAAGGAAGAGTGACACCCACCCAGAACCTCAGAGGCCTATCGACTGAAAAACCAATCAAGCATTTGTAAAGCACCAACTCCATGCCAAGCACTGTGCCAGGCACCAGGAACCCAAAGACAAAAACAGAATGCCTGCTCAAGGAGCTCACTTTCGAACTAGAGAAACAGCACGCAGACAATGTGAGGGGAGTCTGAGCAGAAGGAGGGAGGCAGAGAGCTAGAGACCAAGACGAGCCTTGGGCGGAAGTGCAGGGGAGGAGGGCAGTGTTCCAGGCTCAGGGGGCACAGTGGGCAGGGGCTATTTGAGTGACAAGAACAAATATCCAAGTGACAACTGGTGGGAAAGGGGATGATGTGATACCAAGGCTGATCTTGGCCAGGCAGAATTGGAGGTATCCACGTGACACCCCGGCACTCACGTTCACTAGTGAAGACAGTGTCGTGGCATCAGCTCAGGACAGAGCCCAGGCCACTCAGAGATTGTGGGAGACTGCACTGAGCCAATGAGGTCGCAGAAAATAAAATCATTAAGCGAGCGAAAGTGGGGAGAGGAAATCAAAGATACTTTTTTACACTCAGATGCTTTCAGAAAAACTACAGCAATCAATCACTTCATCTATCAGGCAAAGATGCTGATGGGAAGGGGCATCACTTCACTCAAGCCTGCCAGCACCCTTCCTGAACTCTGGACTCTCCTAGGACACAAAAACAAATTCAACTGGGAAGATAAAGAGCTATCCCCTCCCCCAAGCAAACCTTGGGTCTGGAGGTCTGCAGAATCAGTCAAGCAACACCTTTGACAGAAAATGGAGACAGAGAGAAGAGTGGAGGAGGTGCTGGGCGAGGCCCGAAGGAACAGCCCAGAACCCAGGGGTTCTCCTACTCACCATTTCTCTGGCTATTTCCAAGGCTTCCTGGAGCCCGTAGAGCCTGCCACAGACCAGGTAGATGCCGTTGGCCCAGAGAACACAGCCCTCGTGGACCCAAAGTTCATTACTGTCTAGAGGTAGCTCAGGAATGTGCAGCTCCAGCTCGGGGCCTGCGCTTTCTGATGGGGGCCCTGCGGGCTTCGAGTCCAAAGGAGTCTTTTCACTGCTGCTGCTGCCACCCCCACTGCCCTCCGTGGTGGCCTTTTTACAGGGAAGCCCCCGGGAAAGGGAGCGAGGGGCGCCGCTGCAGTCCTCAGAGCGGTGTCGCCTCTTAAACCTGGGGTGGGCGGCCAGGCTCCGCGGCTCCTTCTGCTCCTTTGGCTGCGGGGGAGGGGGCTGCTGCTGCTGCTGCTCTTCCTCTTCCTCTTCCTCCTCCTCCTCCTCCTCCTCCTCCTCTGTGTCTGTCTTGGAACACCCATTGGAAGCACCTTTGTGCCGTACCTTCACCTTGTTCTGCATTTCTGTGGCTCTCTTAGGAGGTGGATTCTTGGGGAGAGTGGCTGCATAATCTTGAGGGTAAAAGGGGCCAAACAAGTCTCCCATGTTCCGATAGCTGGCCCACTTGCCACAGAGGCAGCAGACCAGGTGCCCCAGGACCGAGGACTCGGTCACCAC
This sequence comes from Petaurus breviceps papuanus, assembly GCF_028583685.1. NCBI lineage: Eukaryota > Metazoa > Chordata > Mammalia > Diprotodontia > Petauridae > Petaurus > Petaurus breviceps. The sequence goes on along the minus strand of NW_027185720.1, from coordinate 7,218,070 downwards.
AGGGCCCTGAAGAACAAAGGAGGATGAGGGGAGCGCCTTGCTCTCAGTGCTGCTGGGTGGGGGGGTCAGTGACCGCTGGCCCTTGCGGCCTTTCACCAGCTTGCTCTGTTCTTCTTCCTCGGCATTGATGATTGTGCAAACTGCCCCGATCTCACACTTGTTCACTACGTGGATGTAGGGGAAGAAGGATTTATTCTTGGCGTCACTTTTATCCAGTGGCTGGGTGGCATACTTTAACTTGATCTCCGGTTCCTGGGGCTCAACAATCGGAACGGCCTGCTTGGTTTTCCGTTTTCTGGGCTGGGCCCCAGGTTTCCTCCTCTCCCTCCTCTGCCTCTGCTTTTTGGGCTTGGGTTCTCCATCCCCAGAACCTTCTGTGGCCTGTGTTGGTGGCGGGGGTGGAGGTGGGGGCTGCTGCTTCTTTTGTTTGTTCACACTTCCGATGGGTCTCCCCTTTTTCTTTCCCGATGGAAAATAGCCTTTTGGAGGGAAACACTCTTGCTTGGGTGAAACAGTTACTGTTTCTCCCTCTTTTTCTTCAGACTTGGTATTTGGCTCAGAAGTTGAGATGCCTGCTGGCGAGATGCTTTGGGAGTCAGGGAAACTTAAAGGTCCACTTCCCGCCAAAGACCCATCTGGTCTTCCTTGGCTACCAATGGGCTTCTGTGAGGCTGGGGGGGCCATGGCCCCAGGGGCATCTTTCCCAACAGTTCCAGGTTCTGGAAGGGTCTCCTTCTTCACTTTGTCCTCCCCACTACTACGCCAGTCTTCAGAGGAGCGAGGGAGAGGGGCTTCACTGTTCAAATCCTGGCTTGCTGGGCCGCCTAGGTCAGACACCGCCACCTCTCCTTTTCTTTTCTCCGCATCAGCCTCATGGGTGGCGGCGCTCCCGCCTTCTTGTGGGCCGCTCTTCAAGGCCAGGATGTCGTCTAGGGTGACTGTGTCTCCTCCAGCTTCTGCGCTGCTGGAGGGGGCACTCCTCCTGATGTTGGGGGAGGTGATCTTCTGAACAATAGCTTCCAGCTTCAGCCCCCGTCCCTTTCGGGGTGGAAGTATTTTGGTCTTGGTTGGGCTTGTGAGGCTAACGGCTGGGCAGCTCCTGTTGTCAGGGCTTGGAAGATCCTTGGAGGACTCTCTTTTAGGGAGAGATCTCACATCCTGGCTATGAGACACGTGGGCATAGGAATTGAATGCTTTATCAGTTCCCTCTTTGGACTGAGGAAGCAATCGCCCCTTATCATCGGTGCTACTGCTCTTCATATCCTGAGACTGCCTTTTACTAGGAATGGGAGAGATGAAGGAGCGAACCCGCCTCCGCATAATTAAAGGGTTTTGGGGTGACTGATCCTCTTGACCTGGGAGTCTCAGCATCACACTACCAGGTTTGGATGACTGCGCAGCCTCAGCTAGCCCGTGTCCATCTGTCTCATGGGGAGGACCGTACCTTTTTTGGTTGGATATTCCTGGGGGGCCACTACTCTTGGCTGGAGAGGTCTGCCGGGAAAGGTCCCAACAAGATTCCTGCTGAAGTTTCTGGCTGCCGTGCTTCAGATCGATGCCCTTGCTCGAAGGAATGCCATCGTTGGCCATTAGGCATCGGCCAGATTCCTGATTCCCAGGATCGTGGTAAGAAGGGGGTGGGCCATACATCATGCCATCCTTGTCATTTTTCAAAGGGCTCCTCACTCTGTCGAGAAACTGCTGCTGCCTGGGGCTCTTCCGTGGTCCCTCCGGTCTGTGCTGAGCTGCAGCAATCACTCCCTGTGCAGAGCTGCTGCCCCAGTCTTTGAAGTCTTCCTGCTGTTGGTACAGCTGCCTTTTGTAATGGAGCTGAGAGTTCAAGCCTGGGTTAGGGTCCCCATAGGCATGAGGTCTTGTATTGGGGTGATAGGTAGAAGACAGGCTTTCAGAGTTTGGGGAGAATGGAGCATGCAAAGAGCTCCTGTTGGCCCTCTCAAATGCCATGTGCGGGTTCATGTGATGAGGATCTCCTCCAGGCCCTCGACTGCGACCAGGAGACATCTTCAGTTTCTCTGCCAGATCATGATACTGAGAAGGCGACCGGCCCCTCATGCCTTCCCTACCTCCCATTCTGCCAGGCACGCGCCTCATCTGGGTGGGTCTGTTGTCCTGCTGGGAGCTGTACTCCGACAAAGAGTCGTGGCCTGCGGATCCAGGACTAGCATTGCTGCGGTAGGATTCGTGCTTGATGCCAGCAGGATGGCAATGGTCACCAGATTTCTTGCTGTTGAGGCTGGTTTGGGATTTGGACTGTTCAAAATCTTCCTCTTTTATCTGCCCACTCTGGGATTTCAGTTTTGTTTCCATGGACACCAAACCACCTGGAAGGATGACTGACTGGCTTAAACCTGGATTGAGCCGTTCGTTCCTCCCCATCCTGGCCTCGGCACCCATGTGTCCCAAGGTGTGGGCCCCTGGGTCCCGGACCAGTTGCCGTAATGGTGATATGTCACAGATCACTGACCTCCTTTCTGAAAGGCCTCCCCCAGGCTCGTGAGCAGATGACGGAGATTCCATTTCAAACTTTCTGGGGATGGGATACTCGGCCAGATTGATCTGTTTCATATCAGGGGCAGAGCTGCTTGATTTCCTCTCCCAAGGGCCCCAGTGGGGGTTTTCCAGGAGAGACCCTATGCTTTTATTTAGGAGGCCTCTGCTGGCTAACTCATTTGTCTGGCTAATCAAGACATTGGGCCTCATGGTCCCTTCAAGGCCTCCAGTCATGCCCTGATGGTCCTGGGCATTCCTGGAATACCTCCTATCAGGGTGGTGGTGGTAACCCTGAAGGACTTCTTGCAGGAGACTGGGGAATTTTTCATTTCGACCCTTTCGTTCACCATGGCCGGTGAAATCCCCTTTGTCTTGTCCCGAAGGATACTGAGGAAAGCCACTAGCATTTCTCTGCATGGCAGACCCCAAGCTGTCTTTGTAACTATACCGCAGGCTTCCAGGAGACTTGCTAGGTTCTGTTCTGTTGGTGAAACCTGAGCCAAGAGAATGGCTGGTCTGGCCATTTCCTTCTCCATTGTGGTTGGTGCTGCCATCTGTGCTCTTGGTGCCTTTGCTCCCTCCCTGGGGCTCTGGCTGGGGCAGTGGTCCATGGCCAGTGTCCTTTGCCCCACTGGTACTTGGCGGTGCTTGGGTGACAGCAGAATCTTCATCCTGGGAGCCTTTCTCCTGGCCACCTGTCTTTTCTCCTCTCCCTGACATAGCTTCCCGGGAGACAATCACCCCTATTGCCTTCTCATTTACTTTTGGGTTGGTGTCTGTTGATAACAAAGCTTCTTTATCATCTGGTGAGGTGGCATCATCCCTCACTGTGGGGCTGGCACTGAGCTTCGGGGGATCATTCTGGGAAGCCTGTGGGGGCGAAGGGTTGGCTTTTTCTGAGGGGCCGCCCTTGTAGGTTGTATCTGAGCTAGTGCTCTGACCACTTAGTTGCCTCACCCTCTCCCCAGGATCCTCTGAACTGCTAGAACAGCCTCCGTCCAAAGACTCAGCCATTGGGGACTTCAGCTGCTCCTCAGGCTGAGAAGAGCCTTCTGAGTTGGTACAGCTGTCGGCTTTCTTGGAAGACGATGAAGACCTCTTGGAATTCTTCTTCTGGGGGGCCAGGGCATCAGAGAGTAGCATGTGCTGAACTGTATTGGGCAGGTTGGCCACCTGGGTGCTCAGGGCACTCAGACTGCTCAGCCCAGGGTCTGTGAGTCGCTTCTCGGGCATCCCTTCCACCCCAAAGCCTTTGAAGCCTGCAGTATGAGAGTTAGGACTGGGCATCATGGAGGGAGTGGGGCTAAGCTGAGGCATCATTTGCAGAATTCGGTTTCTAGAGCCCATGGTCATATTGGCCTGCCCACACTGGAGGTTCTCACCACTCTGCATGAGGGGAGAAGGGGTGGAGCTGCAGCTCGGAGACTGAACCACGGAGGCAGCAGGAGATGGGTTAGAGATGGGGCTGAAGTTCTGGTGGAATTGCATGGGCGACCGCACTGGAACTTCAGGCTGGTTGTACTGGCCCACCTGGCTCTGCATGGAGAGTTTGGGGGCCGTGTTTCCATAGGGCATTGCATGCTGGGGTGCAGAGTGCTGCTGCTGGCCTCCCTGGGGAAGCTTTGACTGCTCAAAGTTCTTCATAGAGGGAGCCTGGTAATTATAGTTCGATTGTGTCCCATAAGCCTGGGCCCCAGAGCCCACACCATGCCCTTCATACTGGGAGCCAGCATTCACGCTGTAGCTGCTGTCATAGTTCTGTCCAGACTGGCTGAAGCGCTGAGGGGAAGGGAAGGAGGAGGAGGAGGCAGCCGCAGAGGTCTGGTAGTGTTGGCCGAACTGACCCACCCGGAGCTGGTAGCCAGCACTGGAGGAGGGCAGGGCGGATGGCCGCTGCATGGGCTGGAGGTGGGAGGAGCTGGAGGCCGGCTGGGCTGCTGCCTGGGGCAGGGGCTGATGAGACTGATAAAGCTGCTGCCTCAGCTGCTGTACTTGCTGCTGCTGCTGGCTGGAGGCCTGCTGCTGATACTGAGCACTCCCTGGAGAGAAAGGGCCGCTGTAGTCCTGTTGATAATGAGACACCCCTCCAAGGGCCGAATGTTGGGTCTGAAACTGGCCCGTGTGGCCTTCACCCCCGTACTGGCTCCCAAAGCTGCTGCCTTGGGGTGGTCCATAGCTCTGCACTGGCCCTGAGGGCCTACGCTGGGGGGCCTGCTGGTTGCCCGAAGTCACAGGGTCTTTGTTGGCAGCCATATAGTAAAATTCCCCAGCTTCTTTCCTGAAGCCCTGGTAGCTCTGATGGCCAGAGCCCTCACCAGCCATCGCTGCTGCTGCCGCTCCACGGCGCCCACCGCCTCCGCTGCCGCCCCCACCGCTGCCACCCCCTCCCCCACCTCCTCCCCCTGCAAAGTTCTGGAACATCTGGGCCTGCTGCCGGGGGCTGAACTCTTCGAGCCGGGATGAAGTGTGCACCTCCTGGGGGTAGCTCTGCTGGTTTCCGTGGTAACTGCTTTGCTCCCGAAAGGACTGCATACTGCTCAGCAGCGGAGCAGCAGGCCAAGAGCCCTCCTGGAAGGGAAAGAACAGAAAAAGAAAAGTCAGAGAAAAGTACCAAAAGCAGTCAAATCTCAACTAAAGGGATTACGGATAACTGAAACTCACAGAGAAACTCAAAACCCTTGTAATAAAATGTCTAGTCAGCTAACAAATGGACTGATTTGAGTTTTACCTCATTCAACTTCTCTGTCCAGTATCTTCTGGAAAAGCTAACCAGCAAAGGGGTGTGCGTGTGAAATACATATATATGGGATAGTACTGTCCATGAAAAGATTTAAAAGAATGTTAGGCTAGGAAAGACCCTGAGTGAGCACAGCATCTCTCCTAAAGGTCCCTACCATCTCTGCCCTCCCTCTCCTCAGACCCTCCTCCATCCAAAGACAAGCAAATTCCTTCCTGCGCAAACCTGCCCAGCAATCCCAAGTTCCTCCTTCACTGCTGTGAAAAAAGGAAATACAAGAAGACAAACTGAGGGCAGAGGCCCCAAAGGTGCAAGGCACCTGCATCTTCTATGTCACCTTCTGGAGATGACTTTAATTGACACCACTGTGTAATGGTCATACCAATTTAATCAGGACTGTATAGAGAAGCTCCTCGGTCTCCTTTTCCATTCAATCCCCAAGCCTCTTGCCCGAAAAAGCTGCTTTCAGATATCTCTGAAATGAATAAATCTCCCCACATGCTTCATATTCCTGTAAAGCACTTAGGTCAGATTAAATAATTCCCAAGGCCTAGACTTTCCCTAGCTGGGGAGCTCTGCCCATCAAGCCTGAGAGTGTTGTTGGGGCGCCTGCCCAAGGTCATAAAATTAGGCTGTAGCAAGAGTGAAGCGTGTGAATATGGGTCCCAGGTCTCTCTGCCTCCAAAACCACACAGCCTCATATTCCCAACATGGAGAAGCTATGTGACTCCAAAGGAGGGCATTTCTGAATGGCTCTTCTACAAATGTCCCTCCCCACACTTTTTGACTAGAGAAGTTGGACAATCTTCTGTTACGCTGAAAATAAGTTTGACTTTCTACTTCCAAAAGCTACCCGTAACAATTCTCAAACACAAATCTCCTAAGAGCTAGAACCAAGATCGCCTCTTTTGAAACAATTCACCTTTCCTTCTATTTAAAAGGATTTCCACAAGACCTTACTGCCTGAAGTTGGAAGGGGTCAGAGCCGGGCACAAAAGTCTATGTTCATTCATTCCCACTGTTCTAATCTGAGTTCAGAATTAATCTGGTTTTCCTAATAGCACTCAGAACGTGTCTTGGCAATGTTCAAGTCGAGTGAACTCGTGAACACTAACACAGCCTTACAAGCAGGGAGCAAGGTCTTTGGAAGTAAGAGCATGCTCTTGTCCTGCTGCAGCCTGCTCTCTTGATGCACACCTGCCACACTCGTCTTCTAAAGGCTGCCTTTCTCTCAAAAACCGATTTATTCTTAACTGATTTCAGGTATAGGGAAGTCTGTCTGGCTCAAAGTTTCAGCAGGCTTCAGGAAAATTAAAGGAAAAAATGGCAAAGAAAACCAATGGAAACAAAGGTCTTTGGATAGTGAACAACAATTTAAAACATAATCTCTGCAGATAAAGCCAACTCAGGCCCCCCAGCTACTCTCATACTGGCTGGGGCCTAGGCGTCAAAGTGATTTGCTTTCAGCCCAGATCTGGCCCTGTCATTCCCTCTGCTCAACAGATTCCAGGGATTAGTTACTGTTTCTAGGAGAAAATGGTCATTGCCTGTTTAGCTTCTATGGCCCTTCTCATCCTGATCCCAGGCCAGCTTTCCTGCCTTGCTGTCTATATCAACTCTGGTATGGGCCTCTGTTCCATCCTTCCCATCTCTGTGGTCCCTCCTCAGTGAGTCACAGGAACTCTCTGCTTTCAGATAACTGCTCAAGCATCCCTGCCAGCACCCTAAGCTCCTCAGCTGCTGGTGCCCTCTCCTTCCCCAACTACCTGGTAGGTAACTAGACCTTGTATTATGGGAAATGTTCCTGGTATATACTTAGATATGTACTTGGCTGCCGTGTTAGAATGGAAGCTCTCAGAGGGTAGGGATTATTTCATTCTCTGTAAATGTAACCTTTCTGTTTTTTATTCCTTTGACAAATGAAATTAAGTTTTCTGTGCATGCGTCTCTTCTAAGGCACTCAGCTTTCCCAGACAGGCAAGCGGCTGATTTAGTCATGAAAAGGCTAGACCAGAGGATCTGGAAGCCCATACACATACTGTCCCAGTTTACAAGATCAAAGTTCACCAGAAAAGAGGGACCCAGTTTTTGCATGTTCCCATTCATGGATTGCCCCCCCCCACCCCTCCATTAGTGGTAGGAAAAGAAGAGGGCCCTGGGCCCTCCTCAGAAGGTATGAAGATGAAAACACCACAAGACTACAGAGAGGAGATACATCACACACGTTTCCAGTGAACACGATAGCCAGTTAGAACTCTCCTTCACCCTTGTTCTAAGTCATCTCAAGAGGAAAGCGAGCATTTCTCCTCCTAAATCCCAACTGGCATACATACTTTCAAGTTAAATGCCTATTTTGAATCTGATGCTCACCTTCTAAAGCTACAATTCCAGTCTAAGAAACTCATTGGAGACAGCAAGAACAAGAACTCTGAAGACTGTCTCTGGTCACAGCGATCTCCTGTGGTGACTGCAGCAGGGTGACGGGGGAGTGGGAGCAGATGGGCTGGGGGGGGCGGGGCAGAGGGAGACCCCCAATGGCCAGACCTGGCCAACAGGGGCTTCATTTTGCTTGATCACACTTGTTTATTACAAGGGAAGGCTTCTAGCCAAAGCAGCAGGGGACAGACAAGTAGCGATGGTGATGAAGGAAAAAAAGGGGGAAAGGCCCAAACAAGAACAAAGCAATCCAAGTCCACGGAAGGAAACAGAAGGAAGTGAGGAGTGGTCATGGATTAGCAGAACAGCTCTGCCACTGCTGTGTTAAATCTAACATATTCAAAACACGCCGAACCCCAAGAGCCTGTGTTTCATGTTGGTGAAATGTTCATATTTGTTGGTGTTGGTTAAATAAAGAATAAAAAGGAAAATGTACTTAAAAAAAAAGATTCTGAAGAACAGATAATATAACATACCTACTCCCTCAAGGCAGAGTGGTGGAGACTAAAATATAATACACTGTAAGATGATTTTACTAAAGTGCTTTTCTTTAGGGTTAGAGTTAACTAACCCTTACCCTAAGAGGGGGTTCAACATGTGGCACGGAGTTGGGAAATAACTGACCTATAAAGATAAAAGGCGTCACCATTATTGTAAAAAGGCCTTCAGAATGAGGAAAATGAGATGGATGAAAAGGGTTAAACAAGTGACCAGGTTCCCTCTCTAAAAGAACATGAAAAATAACCTGGGAGGTCCAAAGCTGAAGTAATTACGTTGCAGAAACAAGTCTGGCGGGAGCTCTCCTAAGGGCCCCTTCCCAACTGCCCTCCTGCAATGATCCAGGTTAGACACCCCAGCCAGTCTCCCCCCCCCCCCCCAGCGAAGGCCACAGCTGGTTTCCTTCCTCTGATGCAGGCCTCAGATTCACCCCTCCATTGCCACTGCATCTGGACTAGTTTATCCAGTGATTCACACTAACATTTACCTCCAATAAGAGTTAGAACCTTTTTCATCAATACTCTGGGACATGGGGCAAGAATGCACTATGAGCCCTTAGAATGGCTGAGTCGACCAGATCCAATGGCCTCACGTCTGGATTACTGCAAAATCCTGCTACCGGTCTCCTTCCCACCAATTCTCACCTCCCTCTCCCCTTTCAATAATCCCATACAAGAATGTCTGATTCACCTTCCCCAAACCTACTTTCACCCTCCTCCTCTCCTCCTGAGTCCAAGCTCCTCTGTCCCTTCCAAATTCACCATGAAACCCATTCTGATGGAGGCAGCCTTGGTGACGCTCTGTCCCCAAGCTGTCTCAGCCTTGGTCTGTCTGTGTTAATAAGACATCACCACACAGGTCTAGGCTTATTTCTTTATGTGACCTGAAAAAATGTCTGTTGCCTCTCAGAGAGGTCTAACTCAGAGAGGTTAACTGTTACCTCTACCTTTCAATTCAGAGGGCTTGGAGACCAGTTAGCCTCAGCCCCTCACTTGACAACTAGGAGGAAACCCAGAAGGAATTACTCACTCTCTCAGAGGGATGGCAGAGGGACTGAAGGCCCCTGGCAGAGAAGTTCATGGCTTCTGCTCCCAAACTAAGCAAACCCCTCCCCACCCCCCACTCCCATGTCAACTATAAAGGGCAATAAGTGTCTATTTCCTCTCCTTTTTTCTTTGCAGCCCTTTCAAGGAAAGGTCCTTTGCCATTTTTTTCAATCCCCAAAAGCACAAATTGGAATCTAAAAATACAAGGCTACCTTTGATACCCAAGGTTTGACAGATATCCAGCTAGATATCCAAAAGGGCCTTAACAGGAGAAAGCCAAGGCTCCTTCTCCATTAGAGTTGAAATGTCTCTAACCCAAGGAAGTGGGCAGGGGTAACCCCACCTCTATCCTAACTAGGCAGATGGCCCAGCTGACCCTGCCACCAGGCCCTCACCTTCTACTTCTGGGCCTATTCTGTTCACCTCCCACAGCCAATCACCAGCTGGAGACAGGCCTTTTATCTCAAAGCTGTCTCTCATTCATCCTCCTTTCTGTCCACAGGCCAGCTGGGTCAAGCCCTCAATCAGTGTCCTGGGCCTATCAAAGTGACCCTGTCCACCTCCAATCCATTCCCCCCTTTAACCATCCCCTATGGGCCAGTTTAATTTTTCTCAAACTGACTCCTTAGCTCGAATGGGCCCCCCACTGTCCAGTGGGCAAAGTCAGTCAGTCAGTCAATCAACAAGCATTTATGAAGCCATTCCTATGTGCCAGAGTCCAAATGAGTCAGCTCAGCAGCTCATGGTCTTCCATAATCTCCTTTTCTGCTCTAGCTATACTTGGGGGGATGGGAAGGAGAGGTGTGGGAGCCTCAGTTTCCTCATCTGTAAAAAGTCCCAAGACTGCCAACATTAACATGCTGTCTAATAAATAGATCAGTTATTTTGGGGTAGTCTCCAGGGGCAGCTCTTGTCCCAAAATTCTGTGACATCAGATTCCCATGTTCTAAACTGGAGTCTCTTCCAATCCATCCCATGAAAACAGTTCTCTCCAAAATCCGTCAGAGCTCCCTCGTTCGGAGCTGTGAGACACCTGGGTCTCTCTCCTCACCCCCCAGGCAGTGGTCTTTCCTGCACCATTCTGAGGACAGCTACCTTCAGCTGGAGGGTACTTCCAGATCCCCTGGGCCTCCCTGCCCCTCCAGGGTAACTGTATGCCAGCAGCTGCTGCATCATGGGCCTTCTCATCTCCCCATCTCTGGAGCAAACCCCGCCTGCGGTCTGCCGGCCACATCCTCCGTCTCCCAAGCTTGCTGACCTATCTTCACGCTGACTCAATTCAGTGTTTGCTCCTCTCACGCCCTATTCCCCCAAACATTTATCTTTGACCAAAATCTGTTGTAGAGAAATTGGGAAACTACTACTTTTAGACAAGGCCCGTCGCATTCCAATACACCCCCCTCTGCTTACCAAATGTTTAGCATCTATCTCCTGAGGCTTAAAGAAATCCTGAAAAAACACACCCTAGTCAGCTTGGGGGCCGAGACCTGGGCATGCCTACTCTAGCCCAAGCCCTATCCCCCTACTACCCACAGAAGTGGCCCCTGGATGCCAGCGAAGCCTCATGACCCAACTTCTAACCCCACGAGGACAGAGACAGGGTCTCTCCTTGGCCACAAGTCAACCCCATGCTGCTAATGATTCAGTGCTTTCAGCAATAATGAGGCACCAGGGAAAAGAATCAAGTCAGGAGGCGGAAGTCAGTGGCTGCAATACCACAGTCCAGCACAAGGTTCTGAACTGTTTTGTGTCACAGAAACCCCTTTGGCAGCCAGGAGACGCCCATGGACTCCCCCCTCAGAATGCTTCCCCCAGACCTCCTTAGTGTCCACAGATTCAATGATCATCTCTATGCTTATGGTTCTCAGGTATACACAGACTGCCCTGACCTCTCTCTACTGACCTCCATCACCAACTGCCTACTTGACATATCAAACTGGGTGTAACACAGACACCCTAAACTCACCATGTCCAAAATGGACATCACTTTCCCCCCAAAATCCTCCCTGTCCCACGTGCCCTGGCACTGTGGAGGGCACACCCCTCCCCCCAATACCCAAGGCCTATCAAGTTTCCCTTCAGACCATCTCTTGCATAAGGTGCCCAGCCTGGGGCAGGCTCTCTCACCTGAGACTATGGCGATAGCCTGCTTTTGGTGGGGAGGGGGATGCAAGGGAGAGGAAAGGTCTGCCTGACTCCAGTCCATCTTTCTACAGCACAGGTCTGACCATGTCCACCGCTGACCTGGCTTCATTCACCTCCAGGCTCAAACGGAACTCTATCTAGCATGCAAATCCCTTCAGAACCTGCTCCCTGTCCTCAATCCCAGGCCTCAGGCCTCCCTGCAATGCCACCAACAAAGCCCTCCCCTGCTCAACTCCAAGAATTTTTACTGGCTCCGATGCCTGGAATGCTCTCCCTCCTCATCTCCACTTCTGGCTTCCTTCAAGCCCCAGCTCAGATCCTCCATCTACAGGAAGCCTTCACTTTGGTGAAGATCTGCAATTTGTCTTGTCCAGAGCCTTTGGGGATGTGCATTTGTCTGCCTTGCTAAGCTGTGAGCTCCTTGAAAGCAGGGGCTGGGGAGAGACACCATGGCTGACACATAGTAGCTGTTTAACACACATTTACTGACTTGTTAAATACAGCAAGTACAAAGGATTTACAAAAGAACTTAACTAAAAACAGTTAAGCAAAACATAAAAGAAGATACAGAAATCCTTCCTGATGAAGAGCCCCTTAAAATCAGAAGGTGCACCAACGAGCCACAAGGCCATGCCCACAGCCCACTCTGTTAAGAGAGGTACGGAACTTCCATTACTCACTCGGAAGGGCCCTTTTCTGCTTAAGATCCTCAGTTTTCCAACAGCCACAAGTGAACGATCCCCAAATCCAGACACCTGCAATGGCCCAGCCTCGTATTCATGTGTGTAGAGTGTGTGCGTGTGAGAGAGACAGAGAGACCCCCAGCTACCCTTCCAAAGGAAGCCCCTCTCACAAGCAGGCCTTCTCTGAGCATCCTACCCCCCCAAGCGCCTTGCCTTGGGTTTCCTTTCTACCCTGCACTGTGTGGCACCCGTGCTCCTCACTCTCAGAAGACTAGCAGGGCCCCGAGGGCAGGAAGTCTAGCTTCACCATCTTGCCAGGCCCCCTTTCCCATGGCCTATCTCCTGAATAACCTTGGGGTAGGTGCCTTTGGGTGTAAGGGGATGAATGTCAGGATCACAGCCTCTCTCTCAGGTACAAAGCGCAGCACCCAGCAAGGGCCTACTAAGCACCTACTGACCGGGCTTCTCTTGGGCTCAGTCGCTGCCCCACTGTGCTCTCTCACAGTGCCTCATAAGATACAGTGAAAGCTCCACAGAGGGTTGTTCTCCCACTATCCACACACATTTGTAACTTGCATTCCATTTGAAGAACCTTCCACACGACCCTGTAACACCAAGAGAAGTAAACGTTATTCCCATTTTAGAGATGAGGAAATCGGGGTCCGGAGAAGCCCAGGTACCAAAGCTAGCTCCAGAAACAGGATCAGAGCCTGAGCCCCCTAATGCCAAGGCCAGGGCTCTTTCCATGACATGAGGAGGTCACTCTTGGTTCAGTTCCAAACCTCCAGCAGCCCCACAGTGCCCTGCCCTCCAAACCATGTTCAAACTCCTCTGCCTACCACTCAAGGCCTTTCTCCATCAGATGCCAAACCATCTCTCTTGCTGTCTGTCATCACCCCCTTCACATCTGACATTCCAAACAAGAATACACACCCCACCTCTCAGCCCCCAAATATCCATGATACCCAGCCTGGCTTGGGGGCTAGCCCCCAAATCCCTTACCTACTGATTACAGCTCCCCTTCAATGCCAGCTCCTCCAGAAAGCCCTTCCTCCCATCCCTGAGTGACCCCCAGCAGCCTCAGGACTTTGGCTGCACCTCCCAAGCGCTGGGCATTCTCCTGACTTCTACAGTGTGAAGTAGATCTGTATACATACATACACAGAAAGCCACTCTCCAACTCTGGGAGCATCTTGGACGCTCCTGATTTTCTCATGTTTTCCATCTCTCCCACCAGACTGTGAGTTCCTTGAGTCTACGGCCTGACAATTCACAAGCAACCCCATCCCTTCCATCTCAGGACTTCATTTATGAAGTAGCTTAGACAATCTGGGAGGTCTCATCCAACTCTACTACTGTATGTTTTCTAACGCTTCCTTCAGATACTCTCCCTTAATATGGCTAACATGCTATAAAACAGGCATGCTTAGAAAAAAATAATCCACCATTTGCCTTGCAGACAAACAAAACAGAAAGCAATGAGGTTTAAGAGAAAGTACTTGAATATCTAGGTTTAGAAACCTCCTAGGTTGGCCTCATCGAAGTCACTGTCCCTCTCTGGGTCCTCAGTAAAAGGGGGGGGCTGTATTAAATGGGATCCTGGCTCCCTTCTGGCTCTGCTGGTTCCATGCTAGGGAAGACCATGGGGTTCAGCCTGGTTCTGATAGCGGGGAGAAGGCCTACTGGAGATTTAAGATTTGTTGGAGACACCACATCTGGATAAAAAATAAACAGCTGCTGGTTGGGCTGGTGACTGATATGTTGGCTTCAGTCTGGCTAAACACTTAAGTAAGTGCCTGACTGGACCCAGACAGAGCTGGAGTTTGTCTCCATCCTAGGGGAGTCCATAATCCAGTTAAAAGACCTGGAGATAAATTCTGAGACACTGACAGATAAGCCATCATCTAAAAAACAAAGTTATCAGTTGCTTCAAGTTTCTCTAAAGTCTGTTGGGAGGACCAGAGAGCAAAGGCCAGAACACAGTGGAGAGACAAGGCCCCACTCAGCCTGGGTGATACGGCTGAAAATTCACAGCAAATGTTTCTCTCCTCTTCCTGGAAGGCCCAACCCAGACACAGCCTTCTCTCACCCTGAAACCTTTCCAGAGTGTTCCAGCTGGAGCAATAAAATCATAGCTTGCATTCCTCCATAGCCCTGGGAGGTCGGTGGGGCAGGGACATCAATCGCACTTTACCAGTGAGAAGATGGCAGGGGTTTCTGACTTTCCGGGGTCCAGGGCTGGGCAGGGATGTGGGGATGGCAGGGAGGAGGTTTGCCCTTTTGTCTGGCCCAAGTCAAAGACAATGGGGCCAGTTTGACATGAAGGAGACTGGTGAAAAGTGCACGGCTTTTTTCCTTGAACCAGATCCCATGCTAAGTAAGAAGTGGCCCCGGCTTCCCAGAAGCTCCATTAGCTTGGCTCACGCTCCACCCAAATGACCCAAGAATAATGACTGAAGTCCAAGAAAAGGAGTGTTAGTGGAAGTGGGCTTAACTCCCCATTCTTCATAGCAGCTCATTCAAGACAGCCTTATTCTTTCATTATGATGCACCTGAACTCTCTTCTTGAACCCCTCTGAAAGGGTCTCTGGCATCTGGTCAAATGAAACCTGGCAGATGGGCTGGGACTGAGGGACTGTGGAGCTCTGGGCAATGAAGCCAGCAGTGAAAGCTGGGCCCTGACCATTGGGGACTTCTACCTGAGAATCCAGAGCCTGCATCAAGATTCCTCCTAAAAACTGCATCCCTGCAAGGGCTATTCGAGCTCTGGGTTTACTGATGAGGGAGCTGGGCCTCAGCGAGCAGCAGTGCCCCTCTTCCAGACTGCCCCTACGCCCCCTTTGTTGGCGGCCATTTATCCATTTCCCTCCCAGGTGCAATACCTGCTGCCCCCTCTCTGATCAGACAGACTCCAGGGCTCATATCTTCCTCCCTCCAACAACATCCCACAGGCATTTGGAGCACTTTAATGCTGCACCCTTTTAGTCAGACTCTTGTCTTCCTCTAAACAGTGGCTTTGGCTTCCGTTAGGATCAGAGATCTGGAGATGGAGGGGCCTTGGCAGGGCCAGGGTCTCTTCCCCTTTAACAAAACAAAAAGGAATGTTCCTCTACATAAAACTATATATATATACATACAAAAAAACAGTTTTCTTGGCTTGTATTTTATTTAAATAAGTTTTAACATACAGATAAGTCTTAAACACAGGTATTTGTGGACCAAATCTTTGAACATTTTCCTGCTCAGAACTTATCCACATTTCTCATGTGATGGGTGGGCTGCTTTGGGGGGGGGGGGGCGCAATCGTTCTCGGTTCTATTTCAGCCCATAAAGTTTTTCAGCCACTGGCTGAGATGACAGGCTCTCCATATCTCCAAGTGGGAAGGACCTCAGCAGCCAAGTGCAGCCCTGCCCTGAGGAGTCACCATTCTGTTGAGACGTTCACATTTTGACACCAAACAGCTCCCCCCAAAACACAGCCTTCCACAAGCCGGGCCTGATCTGAGCTAGGGCCGTCCCCCTGGGGAAGCTGCAAGTCTCCTCGCACACCAAAGCCAAAGCAGGAGCCTTTCCCACCATTCACCAATCTGGGTCAGAAGGAATGAGTCAAAATGATCACATCACATCTGCTGATGGCACACGGTTTTCTTACCTACTCATATTTAAGAAAATCTAAGCTTCATTTTTTTAAAATGGGGGAACACCAAAGAGGTAGATTTTGTAAATGATCTGTAGCCGACTCTGCCATTCTGCATCACTGTACCCCTTCCCTCCACTCTTGCTGGGGGGCGTTGGACTTTTGGTGAGGACCCAATGTGGCCTAAGTCATATTCTCCCCACCCCCATTTCTTCATTCTCCCATTCTCCTCCTCCTCCTCACAGCCCCTTCCAGTTCTCTATGCTTTTGTCTTGGAACCGTTGTCAAATCTTAGAAGTGGGTTAGAAAGACCTGAGTTTGAAGCCTGCCTCAGACACTATCTGTAGGACCCTAGGAAAGTCACTTAACCTTTACCCTCAGTTTCCATATCAGTGTAGGGAATAATCACATCACCTACTTTATAAGGGTGTGGTGAGGTTCAAATGAGATAACATCTGTCAAGGGCTTTGCAAACCTTGAGGTGCTCCCTAATATTCGTTCTCATACCAACACTTTCATTCTAGTTAAGTGGATCTGTCAAGTTACTCCACACTCATCCTCAAAGCCTCTAAATCAGTCCCCCTATTAAACGTGAGCTCTTTCGAGGCAGGAACTTGGCATGATCTGATGTGGAAAGGGCTTAATTAACCTGTTACATTCATTTTTTCCTATTCAGTTTTTCAAAGCTATCCACCAAATACACAATCTTCAAGGGGAAATTTTTATCACAGAAGAATAGGTTTCATCTTTATGGTCACCAAGGAAAACAGCAACTTCTACTGTGAGATCTAATGCGCCTTGAGGTAGTGGGGTATGAGAAAGCCAGAGGTTCTGCAATAATCAAGAAGTACCCCCTAACTTTGCCCAGCTCTCAAAGCTCCCTCCTCAGTGAGTTCGCTTTCATACACGTGACAACAGCAGACTGCACATCCTCACTGACTGCTTGGGGTCACTGTTTGCGGACGTGCGCCCTAGTGGGCTGGGGAACCTGACCGTGAGCTTCCAGCCATGGCTCACCTGAAGGTGCCTGCACAGTCCAATACAATTCTCCTACTTTATCTAATTGCCATTAAAAATAAAGCTGACAACTGAACTATCTTTTCATCAAGGGGGTCGTGAAGTAAGTCTCCAACATCAGTTTCAACAACATATTATCCATATATAATCAAATTGGACTTGTTAGGACTTACATTCTAAAGGGAGGAGGGGCGCAGGGGGTGACGACATGTAAAATCACACAGGATTAAGTGACTATAAAGACAAATATCAAACAGTCACTGGGGAGAAAAGGCGCTAAGGCTCAGAGGATGGGGAATTAGCAGAGGGTTCATGAAGGCAGAACAGTGTTTAAACAAAGTCTTGAAGGAAGAGAGGAGGAGGAGGAGAAATGCATCCCAGGTGTGTGTGTGTGTGTGGGGGGCTCGCATCAGTTCAAAAAGCAGCTGCTGCGAGGCAGAGTTGTGTGGGAGGAACAGAGAGAATCTGCTTGGGCTCAGAAGGAGCAAGAGCTGATGGGCTGGAGATAAGGCTTTAACAACAGAACAGGAGGAGTTCCCAGATGGTCCTGGAGGTACTAGGGAGCCCCTGGAGTTGACTGAAGAGGAAAGTCACATGATTAGAAAATTAATTTGGCAGCAGTGTGTGGGACAGCTTGGAGCACCCAGTAAGAGACCAATTAGGGGCCAGCAGGGATGTCATCAATTTTCCCTCCCAATACCTCTCTCCTCCCACTGGGTTAAGTTCAGGTCCAAGCCTGACCCAGACTGGGCTAATTATCTTGACTCTAGTCCCTAATTTATCCTCCACAAAGCTGCCACAGTGAATCCCAATGCCTTTGCCCTGCTCCAAAGCCTTCCATGGCTCCCTATTGCCTCTCAAAAATCCCCCAGTCCAACATTTCCAGTGTTGGCCTACATCCAACTGCATCAAGGATGTCCAGCACATCCCAGCTTGTGGTAATCTCGCTAAAATGTGTTGCCTGGGGCAAAGTAGAGCAAAACCTTGAGCAATTCAGCTGGGAGCTATCTCCCTTGTCTGGAGTGCACAGCAGCCTTGACACCAGGCTTTTTGACTATCATGTCAGACAGCTAGCTAATTCATTGTGCTTGGGGCCCACTAAAGCCCCCAGGTCTCTGTCACCATTATCTGACCACAATTCCCCTATTCTGTAAGTGTGAAAATACTCTTTTGAGCAATAATGACAAAAAAGGAAAATTCCAATTGCTGGAGGGTCTGTGGCACAACAGACACACTAGTGCGTGGCTGGCTGAGCTGTGAGCTGCTCCAGTAATTCCATAACCAGTCACCCACTGTGTGATCCAGAGCCTCCATTGCTATGTCGATACCCAAGAGATCAGAGAAAGGATCCACACAGACAAAAATATTCCTAGCAGCTCTTTTTGTGGGGTCAAAAACCTGGAAACTCAGGGGGAGCTCTTCTCTTGGGGAATGACAAAACAAACCATGGTGTGCAAATGTGCCAGGCTCCTTTGTCATCCATGACAAAAGGGGCACTTTCTGAAGATGCTGAGAAGACTTTATGAACTGCTTTCAATGCAGAGTGAAAGTGAACAGAAAGACTCCAGAGAACGTTTTTGCACAATAGTAATGAAAGAGTGAAGAAAAGCAACTGAAAATCTGAAACTCTGACCTTTACCAGGTGTGATAGTAATGGAATATAAAGATTCCCCTGTATTGGCTTGGTTTTCAAATTGATTGTGTTAAAACCCAGAGTTTGTTAATCCCACCTATGGGATGGACTTGTTGATGTGAAAAGAGAGTCCTGAACTGGGAGGAGCTGGTGACGTAGATTTGGAGAGACAAGAGAGAGGCAGAAGAACTTTTTGGAAGCAGCACCTCGTGGAGGCAGAGAGAGACTGAGAGAATTGCTGGGGGCCACTTTGAATTGCCCTGGACTTTTGAGACCTGCCCCCTGAGCTGCCAAGGACTGAGGAGACATGGCTGTTTTGCTGGTACTTTGTCTGTCTGTTTTGATGTTGTTTTGCCAGATTTGTCCACTGGTGAAAGACAGTCCTTTTGTTGAAGAAGTCCTGGAACCTGGCTGTTGGCTAAGAGCTCCTGAGACTGTCCTGCAGACAGAGTGAATACTGTCCACTGGTGAAGGACAGTGCTGTTGTTGCAGGGGTCTGGGAACCTTTCTGTTGGTTCAGAAGCCCTGAAGGATTTTCTTGTTGTATGTTTACAGAAATCCTGGGAGAGGGTTTTGCTAATGTTTTCAGGGGTTCTACAGACAGAGGATGAATTAATGAAGGGACTGGCAACTGCTAAGCCTTGTCTCCCCAGGAACTAAGATTGCTGAGAACTTGCCTCCTGTCAAGATGAAGAAAAGACCTCCATTTGGGTATTAAGTGCTGTGTTTAAACTTGATGTAACTCTGGGGTAGATTCAATTGTGATCCAGGGGTGGGGAACTTTTGACCTTTTTGTGTTCTATGGTTGAACAAATGAATGTACTTTACTTAGATTGGAAACTAATCTCCAAGAAGGTACAGCCTAGGGGTGGAGTAGTATTTAGACCAGGGACTTTGTAATTGATTGAATGATTGGAAGGTCCTGGGGTGGGGTAGTACTTGGAGATTATTTAATCACACTTAGTAAATGCTGTATTTTGAATGATGTCATGTTTTGATCTTCTCTGTTTTTGGTTTGTCACTGAATAAAATGGGAGAGCACCTATGCTGGTATTCTGAACCTTGGGAAGTTGCCTTTCCTTGGCATTACATTACACCAGGATGCCAGAGCACTGGAAGGGAAAGACTGCCCTGACTCGGCCCAGGCCCACGGGGGCTTCTCTTTTGCTTGACTGTCTATGTGGACGGTGCAGGGGGGGGAGGGAATAGGGTGTCTAGGGAGAGGGTCACGAAAGTTGGTGGGACAAAAAAGAGATGTCCAGAGCATTTAAAAAACTGTACAGGTGAGAAGAGGAAGTCAGTAGGGGACAGTGAGGCATTCTGTCTGTTGGATCCTTGGAGGGAGAAGGAAGCTACAGGCAGCAAGGCTTTGTGCACCACCCTGACCTGCCTCAAATGTGCAAAGGCTCTTCATTGGTCACTGTCAAGTTCAGTCTTCCTAAAGAAAGCCGCAGAAGTCAACCATCACACTGATCTCTACTCAACTTCTTCCCATTGGATTCACTGGAGATCCCTTCCCCTCCCCTCCCCTCCCCAAAATGAGCACACACCACCTACAGTTCCATCCAAGTCACAGATCCAACCGCAGAGCCAGAGATAGGTCCCAAGGCTTTGGCCACTGCTCCGCCTCCTCACGGGACCCTCCGTGATAGGAAAGAGTTGGCATTTCTAGAGCACTCCAGGCTTGCAAATAGATGTTTTCTTCACACAAACATTGGGAGGTGGCACTATTATGATCAGACCCATTTTACAGATGAGGAAATTGAGGCAGAAGGTGGTTAAATGACTTGCCTGGGGCCATACAGCTAGTATATGTGTGAGGACACATTTGAACTCAAGTCTTCCTCTATGGACCCAGGTGCCACTCATTTGTGTGCATACCTCTTATCCCTAGGCTCCCTGAGGGAACTTGCTGTTTGTCCTTCATTCTCAAAGAGGGCCATGACATCAGAGACATGCCATGCCATGCAAGTGAACTGGATTTGAGTGAGGGAGGCCGTGCAAAGTCACCAGCCTCACTCCTCAGGAGCCACCTGGGTCCAGTGGCCAGATCAGATCAACTGGAGATGGCTCAGTATGCAGTGGGGGACCTTGGCCTTTTCAAGCTTAAGGTCTTTAACACGCTCAGTCTGACTGCAGTCCTTCAGTGATTAGGGCTTAATAAAAAATAAGGCAAAAGAACAGCCTCTTTAAAAAAAAAGATCTGGGTGGGGAAGACCCTCAGGGTTTCTCTTGAGGTAACACTCCCAAAGGCCAGCCAGGGGTTTGTAGGAAGTGTTAAAGTCTGTTGATGATGAGCATTGCTCCAGCCTGATTTCTGAAAGCCTGAGCTCTTCCCTTGGGCCTATGGGACTCCTCTTGGAATCACATCCAGCCTAAACAGAAGGAGTAGGGCACATGAGACTCTTTTCAAGAATTCAGAGGGCTGCCACTGGCTTGGCCCTGCCTGCCCTAGAGCCATCCAGGACTCCTCTCTCTCACCTTCCACACCCGGGTACCAAGGCCTGCCCAATATCATCTTTGTGACCTCTCTTGGATACCCCCCCTTTTTCTCCCTGGTGCAGACCCTTAATACTTCATAGCTGGATTACTGCAACAGCCTGCTGGCTGGTGCCTCTCCCTGCTTCAGTCCATTCAATCACCAAAGTGATTTTCCTAAAGCACAAGTCTGACCATGTCACCTCCTGCTCAATCAACTCCAATGGTTTTCCATCATTTCCAAAATCAAAATACAAAATATCCTTCAGAACCCAGTCCCCTCCTCCCTTTCTAGCCTTCTTACACTTACTTCCCCTGCCACATTCTCTTCAGTTCAGTGACATTGGCTTCCCAACTCTTCCATCAACCAGACACTCCATCTCTGGGACCCAGGTATTTTCTGATTGTCCCCCATGTTTGCAACGGTCTCTGTCTACCTCTGCCTACTGACCTTCCTGGCTTCCATTAAATCCCAACTAAAATCCCACTTTCTGCAGGAAGCCTTTCCAAAGCCCTCTTAATTCTAGTGCCTTCCCTTGGTTAATTGTCTCCTATTTCTAGCTTGTTTGTGGTTCTCCTCACCCTCCCCTGAGTTCCCAAAAGGGCAGGAATTGTCCTTGGCCTCTTTTTCAGAGGGCCCATTTAGGGTTGTCTGGGCCTAGCAGTGCCTGGACCATAGTATGCCCTTAATCACTGTTGACTGATGACTGGCTCCAGAGGGTAGAATGAAAAACAATGGCAGGGGAACTAGAGAGAGGCAGATTTAATTAGGCTTTGAAAAACTACCCCCCCAATGGGAGTTTGTGTCTGCATCAAAGGGGAATGGGGTTGGCTCGCTGTCCCAAACCAAGGTTGGGTGACTGACTACTTGTCAGCCTGTGCTCAGGTAGATTCCTCTTTGGAAATGGCTTGGAGTGGGTGACTCCTGAGGCCCCTTTCTCACTTCAACTATTTCTGAAATGTGAGGGGACCACCCCCCAACCATATGGTTCTGTTCAGAAAGACATTACCAGCCACAGGAGGCACTCTAGACAGCTTCTCTTCATATCTGTACTGTCATTAAAAACAATGTTTTGTTCCAAGGTTCTCACTGCTATAATATATACAGAAGAAAAACGTGGAAACCACCTAACCAGCCCATGCTTGGGGAATGGCTGAAGGGACAATGCCCAGCTAACAAGTGTGTCGTCAGTCGCCAGGAACACCAGACCCTGAATGAACACAGACACGAATGGAACATCCGTCGTGAGGCCATTCCTTACCCTCCTTACTGCTGTGCTCCAGAAACACTGTATACTCTGGTCACTCATCCATAGGCCTTGAAACACAGTACCATTAGCAACTGAGAGGTAGCTGTAAATGCTGGTATTCTCTTACTATAAAGTTGACTAAATTACATAATTTTTAAAAAAACCCTTAAAAAATATAGGTCCCTCTATGTAATTTCCTTATTAAACTAATGCTTGAAATGATTTTCCCTTTTCAGAGAGAAGGAAGTCAAGCATGACCCATGATGCACAGATAATGTCGATCGGTCCCAAAGCAGGAGGCAGGTCCTCCACTGCTCCATGGCCATCAATGGGCTCTGGGTCACATGCCTCGTGAGCAGCTGTGAGGGCCCACAGAGGGCCAATCAGAGGCCAGAAACACTCCATGTGGCAGGAGGATCACCTGGAGTTCGATTTAGACGGCCTAGAAAAAGCAGCAGCAAAAGGCAAAGGAAGCCTAAAAAACCCAAAGAGAAGTGGACAAACTTGGCCTTTCTAGCTGGGTGGCTTAATATTCCTTTTGTCTCAGTTTCCTCATCTGCAAAGTGGGATAAATAGCAGCATCTATCTCCCACGGTTACTGTGAGCCCTAGATGAGAGAACATGTCAAGAATTGCCTATAAAATGCTTGATAAATACCACCTCTTATTATTCAGACAAAAATACTACAAGTCTGCTGAGGGAGAAGAGGCCTACAAATCCCAGCAACTCCTGGAGGCCTTTGCATTTTTAGGAAACTGTGCCTATCTCCAGAACAAACAACAAAACCCCCACAATGGCAGTCACTTGGCTCTGTGCCTGGCGGGCCAGTGAGGTGAGGATGCTGGGCAGGGGCAGTAAAGAATGCCTTGTCTTTCAGCACAGAGTCTGGTTTTGCACTGGATGTCTGCACAGAACCTCCAAGTACACTCACTAGGACAAGAGAGTTTTCCAAACAGAATCACTTCCCTCTCCACCCCCTACTTCCTCACCATCCCTTTCCTGCCAGGTCCAGGGCAACAATGGAAGCCTTGAATGGTGTGGAGCTCGGTGGACTCACAGGTGGAGGTGTCTGGGAGAGAGCAGGAAGGGTAAGTAAGCATCAGATATTCCCCCTGTCTCTCCCCCCCACCCCCCCACTGAGGGAGCTTCACAGAGAAATGATTAGAATCATTACCCTCCTCATTTTCCCTTCAGCTCGGAAGGAAACGTTACAAGTTTCTTAAAGAAAGAAAATGCCGCTGAGCAGAAACGAATTCCTAAGGAATTGGAGAGGGGCATACCTCTCTGGAAAGACAAGGGACGGGCACTCGAGGAGTCTCCTCCTGGGCCATCTGGCCAGTCTGCTGTCTGTCCATCAGAAGGAGCCAGCTAAGATGCGCTCATCTCTTTCCTGTTTCCTGAAGGGCCAAGAAGCCAACAAGTTCCCCAAAGAGAGCACCCAGTAAGGGCTGGGGGAGGGTACTCCTACTACCTACAGATATACACCAGAGCCTTCTATTCAGCACACAACAAACAGCCTCTCCCCAGACTCCCAGCCAACCTCTCATTAAGGGGCTTAAAGCAGGATATGGCCCACAAGAATGATGACCCTCTGAGTACTCCGAGATCCACCACCTGTATGACCTCTGTCTGGGCCTCAGTTTCCACATCTGTAAAATAAAGGGGCTAGAAGGGATGCTTTCCAGGGTCCCCTCCACCTTAAATTTCTAGGACGCCTTAGCCTGCTAGGCAAAGCACAGCCTAAGCCAAAAATGCCTTCTAGCCCTCCACACTCAGTGATCACATAAACTCAGCCCAAATCTCTCACTGTGTCCTTTTATATGTGCATGATATCCCAGTCACACTGGACCACTCACGGTTCCCTGAACAATGGGAGGAAGGGAGTGTGGTGGGAAGAGCTCTGGACTGGAGGCAAGAGAAAAACCCTGGGTTTGAATCTTGGCCTGAACCATCTACTACTTCCTGTTTGACCTTGAGGAAATCCCTTCACTCCTCTGGGCCTCAATTTACTCTTTTGTTCTGCCCAGAAACGGAGTGTCCTCCCCTCCCAGAATGATTCCTTTGCGAAGGCAAACTATGCCACCTTTTGCCTCAATTCTTATCTAGCCTTTAGCCACTGAATGGGTGTTGCCTCAGATAAATTGAAACCTGGGAAAAGACCTTAGCTTCAGAAGGTCAAGATCTCCCAAGGTACCCTGCTGGTTCTGGAGGTGAGAGTGAGGCTGATAACTTGGCACGGCCCTGACTCACTTAAATCTAATTCACTTGCAAGTCAAGACATCACCCTCATGTCACTGGTACTCTTCAAGAATGAAGGATGAACAAGCACCTACTCTGTGAAGTGATCTGGCTGGACCAGACATACTCTAAAGTCTCAGTTTAATTTAATTAAGGAAGCTGTTATGTACTCCACTTCCAAAGGAAATTAGGTGGTGCAGTGCACCAGGCCTGCAGTCAGGATGACCTGAGTTCAAATCCAGCCTCAGACACTTGCTACCGCGTTTCCCCGATAATAAGACCTATCCCGAAAATAAGCCCTATTGAGATTGCTACTGCAGTGAAGGTGATCCCCTGTGCTACACGCTACATTACAGTACCCTCTGTATGTACCGCCCCCCCCGTGAAATGCACGCCGCGCTCCGAGCTGCATCCAATCAGAGGTGCAGCAGTGAGCGCGTCATCCTGTTCTTCCCCAGTGATTTGCTTATTGAATAAAGGTATATTTTTTTGTTCACATTTACCTGTTTATTAAAATTGCTGTCAATGTTCATTAAAATAAGCCCTCTGGTGTTTTTCTGTCCAAAAAAAAATAAGACAGTGTCTTATTATCGGGGAAACACGGTAGCTGTGTGACCCTGGGCAAGTCACTTAAACCTGCTTGCCTCAGTTTCCTCATCTCTAAAATGAGCCAGAAAGGAAATGGCAAAACCACTCCACAATCTCTGCCAAGAAACTCCCAAATGGGGTCATAAAGAATCAGACCCAACTGAAAAATCCACTCCACTTCCACCCTGACTTCAACTGCAAAACCCTTACAGTAAGGGTGGGGCTAGGGAACATAGGGTGCAACCTTTTGACTGAGTCCAAGTTTTACAGACCAAATACTTTTATGAAAGGGATTTGTTCTGTGACATTTGGATTCAGTCAAAGGGCTGCACTTGAGGACCTAGAGGGCCTCATGCAGCCTGGAGTCCACGGGTTTTCCACCCTTGCAAGGCTTACTTATTCCTTCCCAAAAAGCCCAGCTAAAATATCACCTCCTGGAAACTCCACAGGCTCTTTCTACAGTACGAAAACAAAAATGGCTATAAATGCCAGAGGTCCCCTGCTCAAGCCCCACCCTAGTGTCTAAGGATGCTAGGGTCCTGCCAACCCCAGACAAGCATGTTCCCAGATTGGCATCTGTAGTCATGACTAACCCACAATTTTATCTGAAAAAGACCAGGGTTCTTCGTGGCCTGCAAGGTCAGCGACTCAACAGCGATGTACAGCCTTCCAAAAGGAGCATTAAGAAAGGGTCCTTCTGCTGCTGCTTTGGGGAGGGGAGGGAGGCTACAGGCAAGCCAATGTAGAGCTATCCCAACAGGGAGAGAAAGTGAGAAAGGAGGTGCCAGAGGGCATCATGGAGGCAGCAGCACCTGACTGAGGCTTCAAAGGAATCCAGGAAGGATCCCAAGAGGTGGAGGAGAGGAGAGAACACATTCCAAGCCTAGGGACAGAGCCTGGGAATAAGGAGAAAGAGCGGGAGCCCTGATCAGAGGGGTGTCACTCACTGCCCAGCCCATCCCAGTGGCTGCTGTTCTGTCCTAGAGGCAACTTTCTGATGGGGTCAGATCTGTGCTGTACTCATCACAACTGTGTGAAAAGCAAACGTCTTTGGTTTCTACCACCCCCAGAATTTGCCCCAATATCTGCCATGATTTAAATCCATCTTTAGGCAGCAGGCTGACCCTCCAATGACAGCAACAAAGAAAGGTGCTATTTACAGTTGTCCTGGGAAGGGGAGACTCAGCAGGGGGTGAGTGCAGTTGTGAAGGTCTTAATGAGAAGGACGGAGGGATTTCAGACCTGAAGTCTGGTCCAGGGTCACCAGATTGTAGAGTTTGGGAGAGGGTGGGGAGGTGAAGGCAAAAGGTGTAAAAAGCCTGGGAGGGGTGGATGGGCAGGTTTGCAGGGCTTTGACCATCAAACAAAGGATTTTCTATTTGATCCTGGAGGGCACTGGGGGAGTCGAGCCCTGCACGCCAAGAGCAGTTGTAGACAAGCTGTTTACTGCTAAAGTGAAGGTTAACCGCACTTTGCAGCTGGATGCTGGAGGGAGCAAGGTGAGTGAGCAGCTAGGGGTGACAGGCCACACACCTCAGTGACTGAGTGGGAGAGGGATGGTTCCCCCTGAATCGCAACAGTTGAGTTCTGGACATCTTGGAGCCATTTGGTTTGAGGTGTCCAACAGGGAGCTGGAGACACCAGGCTAGAGAAGGGTATCTGAGAATCCTTGGTATAAGCATTTAGTAAAGGCCTGTTGGCTTGTTGTCTAGAGGGGAGGCTTGTGAGCAGGGTGAGAGATGTTTAGGGACTTGGCAGATCCTGGTACATGAAGGGACAGTGGTGGTGAGGGAACCTGGGATGACAATGGTGGGGTCCTCAACAGGCAACTAGCCAGAGAATTCAGGTGAGAGAGGAGGGTTGAAAACAGGGAGCTGAGTGTTATGTCAAGTGGGTTTACCTAGTTCAGGGTCTTTACACAGTGGGCCTTCAACAAGTGTAAAAAAAGAGTGAATGGCAACTCTGTGAATATTTTTCTCCTCCCAAGTCACATAACCGTGTCGTAGGCTTTCAGGTATAAGTGGCTTTGGAGACCTAGTCCAACAGATCCACATTTGCCGAGCCAGCAACAGGCAAAGCTAGCCCTGAACAGCATCCAGGCTCCCTGTTGCTCCCACTCAGCCAGACTGTGCACTGCTTGGCCCTGCCTCTGATGTTGGCCATGCGGTCTTTGCAGTGCTAGGTCAAAAACAAGGAATGACTGGAGGATCCACATTCAGGTTGTCCTCTGAGGAAACAGTATCTTCTTCACCCTACCCTGAGAAGCAGGCAGCACCTGTGGTACCCCTATCTCAACAGTGAGGTACCCTGCTCTGGGATGCAAAGCCCAAGGTCAGGCAGCCCACTAGAGAGGCCACACTCCAGGCTCTGCCCTCCATTCCTGAAACGAAGTGAGAAAAGAGAGCCACCTTCAAAGGGGAAGATGGACCAGAGGCCTCAGACGGAGGAAGGGAGGCAGGCTAGCAGTATGCCTGGGTGCCAAGGATTCAGAGCCGAAAGGGAGCCAGGGGGGTTGCAGGTTTCATCTACCAAAGAGCGTCCTCTCCTGCCAGCGAGTCCTAACGCAAACCTACCTCTGGACAAGATACAGAAGATGAGGCCCACCATCTGCAGGTTGCCTGCTCATTTCTCCCCAGTACAGAGGGACTTCAACCTGCAGCTCTTGTCTCACTAAAGGAGAACCCATTTTGGGCCTCTTTCAGAAGGGATAATACAAATGGCTGAGCTTTACTCCTGAGGAAGATTACGCTGGTGGTCACCTGACTGAAGAAAAACAAACCACCCAAGCCAACCCATCCCAACATTTTAAAAACTCTCCTCTGCCTAGTTATGGCTTTGGGGGAGAATCCGAAATCTGGTCAAGAATCATTTTTCAAACACCTACTTTGTGTGGGCTGTGCTGGGTACTGAGCTGAGGCTACAAGGACTGAACCCAAAAGCCCCTGCCCTCAGAAAGTAGGAGACAGCAGGCACACAGGCAGTAAGAAACAGAGAACGGTTGTGGGAGAGGGCTGGAGTCACAGCCCAGAAGGCCTGGGTTCGAATCCTGACCACCATGTGCCTTTACTGCCTCAGTTCCCTCCAGCACTAACATGAAGTGGGCCAAGAGCAGGTCTGGCCCAGGTGTTGGCAGGTGTCACCTCAGTAGCTCCTTCAGAAATGAGATCAGTTCTTTTTTTTTTCAGGAGGCAAGACTCTCCCTACCCTCAGCCTCCACCACAGAAAAGAAGATGTCTGGGCCCCGAGCCTGTCAGAGCGGGCGAAGAGCTTAGAGCACAGGAGGAGCGATGGCCTGATTTCCAGAAGCTGACTCCACTCCTCTGCCAGCTGGGTAACCCTGGGCAAGCCCTTTTCACCTCTGTTTTCCAGTGTAACATGGAAACAATAACAGCACCTGCCTCCCAGGGCTGTGGTGAGGCTCAAATAAGATCTCTGTAAAGGCGGCTAGCTAGCACTGTGCCAGGCGCCCACCCCCTTCTCCTGCCTACTCCTCTGAAGCCTCTAGGAACCGAGGCCCAA
The DNA here is from genome assembly GCF_028583685.1 of Petaurus breviceps papuanus. Classification (NCBI taxonomy): domain Eukaryota; kingdom Metazoa; phylum Chordata; class Mammalia; order Diprotodontia; family Petauridae; genus Petaurus; species Petaurus breviceps. The sequence goes on along the minus strand of NW_027185720.1, from coordinate 7,189,654 downwards.
GGTCCAAACCAACACCACTTGGTAAAAGATCCGTGGTGACCCTGTCAACCTCCAGAAAGGGAAGCACCAGGAGGCAGCTGTGCCTCAGACAAACAGATTTTTAACCTGCCCTTGGCCTGCGAGGAGAAGGCAATGAGAAAAGCAGTCAGCCAAGCCCCTCGGACTCAATTTTATTGGAGCTACCGACACCATAGGTCAAGCTGTCAAAGAAGCAAAAAGCTGAGCTCCAATTCTGTGGGTCTCGTCCACTCCAGATAAAAGCCAATGGACCTTTTTACAGTTTATGGGGTTCTCTCCGTATGGCTGGCTATGCAGGCACGGGAAGAATATTGTTGGGATGATTAATTTCTGAGAAATGAGAACCCAGCATGGAGGGAGAAGCCATGTGAGCCATGTCTGGCTTGTGGTGAATGAGAACTTTCAACAAGAAACTCTTTGGGTAGAATTCATTTGAGGCCTGGGAGACAGCTCACATACGGGGCTAGCCTAGCACACCCCCACCCATACACCTGCAGATCCTCCCCAAACCCACCAAGTCAGGACATTAATAAAAAAACTAAAGAGTACGGCAACAAAAGGGCAAGGCCTAACGTTCCCCATCGGCCATTTGCTGTCTTTCCCAAGAGATTTAAAAGAAGCAATAACCGTAAAACCCTCCTCCCTACTCAACTAAAGCCCAATTCAATTGAATGTATTAGGGAGACTAGCAGGGAAAGATGAGGAACACTCTTGCTCCCAGAACAATGAGGACCCCTTCCATTGGCAACACTGGACTGCCAAAAGAAAGGGACATCTAGGGGCAGAGTCAAGATGGCAGAGTAGAAGCAGAAAGGGACATCTAAAAGATGTCTTATCTTCTATTTCTGGAGAGCAAATATCTTTACTTTGTCCAAAAGACAAGCACGCCCTCCCCCATTCACCCTGCAGTTCTGCTATTTCCTATATTAGAGAAGAAAAACAGGACCCTGTAAAAGGCCACGGTGCTGCCCACTGTGGCCCACTGATCTTGGCCACACTCAGAAGCTGGATTTCTTTTTTTTTTTAATTTTAAATTAATCTATTTGCTTTTAGTTTACATCATTCAGTTCCGCAGTCCCTTGAGTTTCAAATTTTATCCCCCTCTCCCCCTCCCCCATTATGGCGTCATACACTCGAATACAGGATCTACAAATACCTTCACATTACTCATTAGTCAGGTTGTAAAGAAGGATTATAACTGATGGAATGATCAGTGGGAAAGAGGAAACAAGAGAAAGAAACACAGCAAGTGGTTTGTTTCAATCTGCATTCAGACTCCGCAGCTCTTTCTCTGGATGTTGATATCTCCTTCCATCATGAGTCTTTTGGAGTTGTCTTATAACCTTACATTGCCGAGAGGAGGCCAGTCTATTGAAGTTAGTCATCACACATATGTTGTGTTTGTAATTGTGTGCAAATTTCTCCTGGTTTTGCTCTTCTCACTCACCATCAGTTTGTAATAAGCCTCTCCAGGTTATTATGAAGTCCGTCTGCTCCTCATTTCTTATAGCACAAAAATATTCCATTACATTCATATACAACTTGTAAAGTCATTCCCCAATTGATGGGCATCCCCTTGATTTCCAATTCTTTGCCACCACAAAAAGAGCTGCTATAAATATTTTTATACATACGGGTCCTCCTCCCACTTCTCTGATCTCTTTGGGATATTTGCCCTTTGGGCATAGTTCCAGATTGCTCTCCAGAACTGGTTGGATCAGTTCACAACTCCACCAACAATGCATTAGTGTTCCAATTTTTCCACATCCTCTCCAGCATTCATCATTTTCCTGTTTTGTCATCTTAGCCAATCTGACTGGTGAGATGTGTTACCTCGGAGTTGTTTTGATTTGCATTCCTCTAATCAATAGTGATTTAGAGCATTTTTTCATATGCTTATAGATATCTTTAATTTCATCTTCTGAGAACTGCCTGTTCATATCCTTTAACCATTTATCAATTGGGGAGCAAGAAGCTGGATTTCTTCTTAGGCCACGTTCCCTCTTTGGGTTTTAGTGCCCACCTTTATAAATGAGGGGTACTTTCTATGATGGTGGAGACAGGCCATACATGACTAACTGTACCAGAAAAGAAAACATGACCAGTGGAGGGGAGACGGGTCCCCAAGTCCCCAGAGCTCCATCACCCCACCCCCAACACTCCGTGCTAGAAGCACCCTGCCCAAGAGGAGCCCGGCTCCCCATCTACACTGGAGCTGCCTAATGGCATCGGAGACACATTTTCAGAGAACAGGTCTCCAAAGTGCACGCTGGATGAAGTATGCTCATTTCCAGGCTCTTGATGTGCACATTAAATTCCTGGAAACACCTGCATGTGGGCAGAGACTAAGCGAAATGCAAGCCTTTTCCCACTGCCCATTATGAGCTATGCCTCCAAGAGGATGGCAGAGCTGATCTGAGGTGTCACATGGGCTTTGCAAGCTTGGCCCCAGCCCTGCCAGAAGGAAAGGGAAGGATGGGGGTGGGGAGAAGCAGAGAGCAGAGACTGTCCAGAAACAATGTGAAACAACATTTACAATGACCTGTCTCCCAGGCCAGGGAAAGCATTCCCCACAAATCTAGGCCTGGGGTCCAGCCCTCCACTCTGAGGTATGGGCTGTCCAGTTCCCTTGTGCCCCTACTTCCCATATATTGGCCCATTCAACAGGGTAAACCCGTGACCTCCCTCCTGCCTAGAGAGGTCCACTTCTGGCCAGAGAAGCAAGAGAACACACGGATCTCCCCAAGAAAGATAAAGGGCTGCACGGTATGAAGGTAACTAATTCCAGAGAGGAAGGGAGAACAGAAGGAGGGTTCCAGGGCCTCAGTCCATTTACAGAATGAAAAGGCAGTTAAACTGTAACTTGCTGCAGTGACAGTGACTGAAGTAACTTCTTTCCTTCAGGGTTTGCTGAAAGAATGAATGAACTCCTGGCCAAGGCTGCCATCCAGCCCAAAGGCTGTGCCCAGTCAGCCAGGCCACTACAAGTGGGAGTCACATTTCTCCAGGCTCTATAGGGCCAGCTTCGGCAGAACCAGGAGGCAGATTCCATCCTTCCTCCAGGAAACAAAGACAGTCAATAAACACAGCCTTCCTCCTCCTGCTTCCATTAGTAAACACAAAGTACAAGGAACTGATTAGATCCATTCAGTTGTGATGCAGTCACAAATTTCTCGAACTGGGCCACCTGGATCAGGATAAGAGTAAAGAATGAACAAGGGTGCAGTGAGAGCCATGGGGGAGCACAGGGAACCCTAGCCTAGCATCTCAGGAAGTAGCTGCACAGAGCACACTGAGGGATCTAGACCCCCTGGTTGTACAGGAAATCAATCTTGTCTACAAGCCCCAATACAAGGAGGAAGCCATCAACAGACTTGCCTCAAAACCCCCAACACCCAAGGGCACTGCAGAAGAGTTCTAACCTGGAGAGTAAAACAATGAGATTTTTATGTCAATCTTTTGGTTTCTTTTGCATTTAAAAACACAGGGCTCAAAAAAGGGGTCCAGGACACCCAGAAAGGTGAAGCCCTGCCTTACCGAAGGGAAAGCTTTGTGGAAAGTTTAGGACATCGGTTAGACTTGGGTATACTCAACAGACAAAGGCCCTGGGCCTCCTCCTCCTCCTCTTTCTCCTCCCATGGTATGGGCCTTCCAACAGGACGTCCTGTCAGCCACCGGCCAGACACTTTCCTTCTAATAATAACATTCATGACAATAATAATGAGCATTTCTGCATGTGGGGCCCTATTTGGGCTACAGCAATAAAGCCTTCCAAGGGGCCATTCTCAATATTGGGGGGAATCTGTGAGACTTTAGCAGTATCTTCAAACTCCCAAATTAAGCAGCATCTGGTGCGTGCAGAGCCTAAATAAAGGTCAGACAGAGGTGGGTCCAACACCTGTCCTGTCTCACCTGCAAAGTAAACCTTCCCTTCAACATTCAAACTGGAGCACAGCCTCCAGCACCTTTGGGAAAGGTGTGACAATGCATGGAAGGCACTGTGGTGATTCTCCCAAAGGGATCAGGATCCCAGAGTCCCCCTGCCTGGGTGACTGGCAGAGGACCCTCTGCTCGCTGTGGGCCTCGGGCCCACCCGGGACCTTCATTTCCAAGCCTCAGTGTCTCCCCCTTTAGGATGGAGAGACGACAAAGCTGATGGACTAAGATGATCTGCCAAGAAAGAATTCCCTTGTTTTGAGGCCATTTCCACCAGAATGTGGCTCCAATTTGCCTAAGGCTCACCAGAGTGGCAGCCTGACTTCCTGCCACAGGAGCTCTTCAGGGATTGGGGCAGGCATCTGTTTCTTGCTTTAGAAGCAACCCCATCTCCATGCCATACGCCGATAGCTAACAACCAGAATTTGTCTTTGTTTAACCCAAACAAGCCCCTATTTTAAGTGTTCCTTAAACCTAAGTGAAAGGCAAGCTTCACTCCCTTTCCTGCTCCCAAGTGAATTTCCAAGGAAACAAGCAGAAGGGGAGAGCTCTCCATGTGCCTAGAAGGGGGCTGGCAGATGAATCCAAGCCCTCCCGCTCCAGATGGCTTCTAGCCCCTTCACTAGTGCAGGTCTCTATTGCCCCGTGCCCAGCCTGTCAGATGCCCCTCCGAGCTAGCCTTCCACCACCCTTCTCTTCACAGCTCTCCCCTGCCCCCAAATCTGCAGACTGTCTCCTCACTGCTTACCTGGACTGTCAGGTAGAGATTACATATCTTAGGATACAGACCTCCCGCCATTTCAGTAACATGGCCTGCCCAAGGTAAGAGAAGGGAAATTCAAACCAAATCCAGTGTGCCTGGATGCATGGACATTGGTCCTAGGCTCCAGGGAACAGGGTGCTGCCCTCATGGGGCTTACAGAGTTCTGGTGCCTAGCTTCCATAGGCCCTGCCCACACCTGCCCTAAGGGCTTCCCCAAGCACAAAGAAAAGCCCGTGATGTCACCTTCTGATGTAAGCCGCCTACTGCATAGACCCCTTCTCCTACTATAGTCTCTCCTGCTCCCAAAATGCCCAACTGTTCTGGAAGGTGTTTCAGCCAATCAACACCAGCTCCTTCCACTCCCCAGCTCTTAGCCTCCAATCCCCGTTGGGGTCCATCTCCCCCCTCCAAGGCAGCCGCTCCGGAAGCCCCAGCTTCTTTCTGGCCACTGCTCCTGGCCTCCCACATGTGGCACCTTCCCCCAAACCTCACCAGAAGCTAAGTACATTAATTACTGAAGCCTGAAAAGCCTTGGCCACTGAGTTTCTATTGAGGCCTTTCCTAAATGCATGGAATCTTCCCCCCAGGGTTCTCCTTTGCCTCTCAGGGCTTTCCTGGAATGAAATGAGGACAAACAAAATGATGCCATAACAAGAACAAGGCATTTGAAGCCCAGAGGCCAGAGCTTTCCTCTAGATCCCGAGACAGTTTCCAGCTCTGTGCAGTGAACCACAAAATCCGGCCTGGTCCAGCTACAGACTCTTCCCCTTCCTGATGCCCTGAATTGCTGGGACCTCTCTCCCAAACTGGTTAGAAAACTATGGCACATTTACTCATAGCACAGCTCTGCTGTCTGTACTGACACTGTAAAGCTGAGCTCCCCCACTAGAATGGAAACTCCCTGAGAGCAGGGACTGCCTCCCTCTCAGTGCTGGTGTTCCCAGCGAAGTGTTCAATAAGCACGCTGTGACTGACTGATGATTTCTCCTTGAGGCAGAGAGCCAAGACCTTCCATGTGGTTCATGCTGAGGCTGCTGCAGCTGATTACAGTCATCTTTGAATTTCAAGACAGGAACACGGAGGAATCCCGGGGCAGCCTCCCCAGCCCCAGAATGTATTTCAACCATTCCCCAGGAATGTGAGCACCTCCTGGGAAGGACAAATCCCTTCCCTCAACGCACAAGGACCTCGTTTCTCTTTTTGCCTCAATGAGGTTGAGAAAAAACGTGGGCGATTAATTTCTAAAGCAGATATGATGAGCAATATGGCAAAGACCCTCCAAGCAGGGGGGGCCTCTGTCCTCTCCGTGAGGGTTTTACAGGAAGGCCACTAAGGCACCCGGCAGCTTCCGATGTGCTGGGGACACCAAGACAGACAAATTGGCAGCCTCAGCCTACCAAGAGCTCCCATTCAGTGTGAAGAGACAACAGGTGGCCCCAAACTCGGAACAGTCAGACCTGGAGACAGGGCTACAATGGGAAGAGCAGGCTGTACCAGATGGGCCACTCGTCCCCTCCCTGACCCAGGCCGAAATTCTCTTCTATGCAACCTGACATGAACTTTCCACAAGCAGTTATTTGTATGCACATAAGTGATGCTGCTGCTGCTGATGGCAACTAACATTTGCAGGATCCTTTAAGGTTTGCACAGTTCTTGATGTGACCTCACCTGAGCGTCCCAACAACCCTGGAAGGTAGTGTTACAATTCTTCCTATTTTATAAATGGGGAAACCAAGGCTGGGAGCAGTTAGGAAGGACTCCCCAAACAAATAGGGCAGGAACAGTTACATCTCTCCCTGTAACCAAGAAGCCTAGGAAATAATCGAGTAATGCTCATGGGACTGAAGGCACGCCTGCCCTCCCCTACTGAGTCTATTGTCAGTAAACATTCTGACAACACAAACCTCACCCAAGCTTCGACCCTGTTCCAGGTGCCTGTGTGCCGCCTGGAGCGAGGGAAGCCTCTAGCACACCTGCTAAAATTAGCTCCTGAACCCAAAGGCCTGGAGACACGGGGAGCCCCCAATCCAGCTCCTTCATTCACCTGGCCTCAAATTCCTCCAGAAATTCCCAGTTCCAATGCCTCAAGATGCCTAGGAAGGGATTTAAATGGTACTCTGATGGCAAGAGACGCCCGCCTGGGATGAAGGCTCTCCGGCCTCTGAACTGAAGTGAGGGGCTGAAGCTTAGCCAAGCGTCGGATGCCGCTGCAGCCCCAAGGGGCACTTTACTCAACACCAGCCTTATGTCACCAAGAAGCAATCTGTGTAAGAGCAGGGAGCTGCCACTGCCTCAGAGCCAGACACGCCACCTGCCTGGTGAGAAATCAATCTCTGCCCTTCAGCGGGAGGCAGCCCAGACTTCTGGAAGGCTGGCTGTCCTAAGGAGAAGACTTCTAGCTGGCTATCTGAGAGCCCTGCAAAGGCTTCCAAGAGCGGCCCAAGTACTGTGCCTGCTATCCGAGGACCCGGAAATAAGCCCCTACACCACAAGGAGCAGCTAGTGGCTCCAAGAATAGAGTGCCAGGCCTGGAATCAGGAAGACCTGAGTTCAAATCCAGCCTCAGACACATACTAGCAGTGTGACTCTGGTAAAGCCACTTCATCCCTTGTGCCTCAGTTTCCTCATTTGTCAAATGAGCTGGAGAAGAAAATGACAAACTACTTCACTATCTTTGCCAAGAAAGCCTCAAATGGGGTCAGAGAGAGTTGGACCCAACTGAAGCAACTCGATGAGAAGCATTTGCTATGTGCCAGGCCTTGGGGACACAGTTAAAAATGAAACGGTCCTTGCCCTCAAGTAAGTCCTCTCAGGGGAGACAATGTATTTAATGCAGACTATCTAAAAAACATTCAAATAAGGGGACAGAGATTGGACCTGTGATTTCACTGATCCAGGAAGGTCTGGGGGGGGGGGAGAGACGGACACTCCCTCTACCAGTGAAGGTTGGCATCTCCCCCTCTACTCTAATCAGTCAACATTCCTAAAGCAGCCACCTTGGGCATGGCAAAATTCAGTGACTATGCAGGGGCACTCAGCCAGTGTGTGCCAGTGGGATAGCCTGAACCTGGGTCCTTCTGGCATCGATTCCTTACTCTGTACTGCTTCTCCCATTCAGACACACAACACCACAATGGTTCTGGAAAGCTTCCCGTCTTAGTGTTCCTGTCCCACTGAGCTCGTGCCACAGAGCACCCACATAACGGGCTGGAGGCCCCCTCCACTGCTCCTAAGGCTCCTAGGAAGCAGCCTGAGCCCTGGGGCGCTCACCTCTCATTCCTGCATCCTTGCTGGGGGACCAGACCATTTTCTTTTGCTACCACACATTCTCTGACATCCTTCCCACTGGATCGTCTTCCAAGTCCTTCCCAAGTCATGAGATACTGCTGCCTTCTCACACCCACCCTCTCCAGATACTCACTTTTGATCCTCTGCAGGCTCTGGGGTTCTGTGTCTTGTGGTCATACATTCCCAGCAAAAATACTGGCATTAAAAAGATGGGTCTCTGCTTCTTAGAGAGGTCTGGGGTCATCGAAGCAGGAAAAACCTATCCAATCATCTGAATGAAATGACAGCACATTCATGCTCACATCCCTAAGGCATCCCTGATAAAGGGGCAAGCTGTTTAACCTAAGCCAGACCCTACAACTGATAACATGTGCACCATCAGGTCACAGACTCAAAGATGTGGTACCTGGAGATCCCACCATGTTTTTCCATTATGGAAAAACACTTGACATGACAGAATCAAATGCTGCCATCACAACTCTAACCATGCATCAAAATTCTTTAAGCTTCCTTGTAAGAACAGAAATAACAATATAAACTCCGGGCCAGGTATCTCCCACTGTGATGGCAGTCATGCAGGGCTGAGGCCAAGTGGAAAAGATTCCTGGTGAGTGGGCAGGTCCTCCAGATTTTCTGCTTGCACAGGACATCGGGCTGGTGGCATCAAGTCACAGACAACTGCAGAGTCCCCTGGAAGAGACCTGTGATCCCACTCAAAAAGGTCTGATGATCATTCATAGAAGAAAGGGCTAGTGGTTCAATCAGGTCTATTGCCCAGAATCCAAGGGAAGGAAAAAAGTGAGCTGGATTGCCTTCAGGCCCCTTGAATATTCTACAAACACACAGAGGAAATTCAAGGTAATGGGGGAGGTGAGGATGAAAGAAGACCTCAAATAAGAAAGGTGGCATCTGAGCAGAGCTTCCAAGGAAAGGAGGGGCTCTACAAGGCAGAAATGAGGAGGGAGCATGCGTGAGCCACAGCAAGAAAGGCATTTTCATCATACAGCAAAGTGCACAAAGGGAAGTAATGCTGGGAAAATCAGTTAGAAGCAGGCTATGAGAAGCTCTAAACATCAAACAGGAGTTTCCCACTGATCTTGAAGGTGATAGGAAGCCAATGGCATCTAAGAGCTGAAGAAGCACCACAGGCCTGTGCTTCAGGCCTCCTGGGGCTGGTGGTGGAAGAGCCTCCATTTGGAAACCAGGGGCCTCACATTCCAATCCTGAAGCTGATAACACCTGGGCCACCAGGCCAAACCCCTTCCCTCCTCACCTGTAAATAAAGGGCTTGGCCTACATCTTTCCAGTTGTTTCTATTCCTAGGACCAAGACTCCCCAGCTGCAAAGGCCCTCAGAGGCCCCCTAGGCTAGCCCCATCAATCCACAAATGAGGAAGTTGAGGTGCAGGGACATCAAGGCGGACCACAAAAAAAAAAAAAAAAAAAAGGCTGCGGGCTTTCTGCTGGGCCACACCTGAATCCTAACAGCTTTGAGCATCTCCTGGGCTCTCTCCCTTCCAATTCACTGGCACGTGAACACTGCCCCCAGCAGGTCCCTGGGATTCACCACTGTCTATTTGTTCAGCCTCTGGCCCTCTGGATGACAAGGCTGGAGGGTGACAAGAGACAAATCATTCTGTGTATCACAACTATCATTTCCTCACCTGCAGAAAGGACGAGAGGGCCCACACTAGGGAAATGATTCTAGGGTCAGTTTCACTCAAGCATTTCATCTTTGCTTTCAAGAGCCTATTTATTAAATAATAAGGTAATGGAGAGAATGCCTGCTAAAAAGGGGAAAAGAGCCTTCAAGAAATGGCTATCCTGCCCCCTCAAAAGACATAAACAATTCCCAAATAAGAGTTCCAAACAATTACTGATCACGAGAAAGAAAAGCAACTGAGATTTTGCCTTCCATGCAAAAAATTAGTCATGCAAACCCAAATGGGAAGAGTCGATGTTGAATGGGGATGAGGAAGGAGGACACATGAGAGCACTACAGGAGTTGTTAACTGGTCTAGGCTTCTGGAAAGGGCTCTAAATTCAGTTAAGAAAGTAGCTCCAGAGCAGCTAGATGGCACAGTGAAAAGAGCACCAGCCCTGGAGACAGGAGGATCTGAGTTCAAATCCGACCTCAGACACTACACACACACACACACACACACACACACACACCTCTAGCCGTGTGACCTTGGGCAAGTCATAACCCCAATTGCCCTCAAAAAAAAAAAAAAAGAAAGAAAGCAGCTCCAACATCCACATCCTCTGAGGCAGAAATCTCACTGCCAGGCGCATAACCCAAGCAAGTAAATGACAGAAAAGGCTCCACACACACCAAAATATTTCAAGCATGACTTTTTTTAGTAGTAAAAAAGAATGGAAACAAAGATTCCCATTGATTAGGGAATGGCTCACCCAACTGTGAACGTTATGGGATGGCAGATAGAGGTGAAGAAGATAGGGAGGCAGAGGGAAGCGAGCAGAACCAGGAATATGAAGAACACCATCCCAGTGACCATGCCGATATTCTCAGAGAAAAAAATAACACGGATTGTTGGTGTAATTTTGCTGCAGCAGCTTGGCTGAGAGTGCCCTAGGAAGGCACCACCACCCACTCCCCTGGAAGCAGGGGCACACCTGCATGGAACACAGTCCTCTGGTTGGACTCACCTTTTGGGGAGTTTGATGGGACTATACCTTCCCCCTCTGTTTTCCTTTGTTCTAAGTGATGGGGGCAGGAGGGAAGTAGGATGTACTAGGAAACGAAGGTGGTTAAAAACAAAAGTAGAAACAATTTTTTTTAAAGAGGAGGTGTGTGTGTCTTCTGTCTGCGATGAGCAAAATCCCTTCCCTCTCTTCCACAAAGCCCCACCCTGAGTTGGAAGGCTACTGATTCCCTACTTTGACTTGGATAGGGCCTTGCATACAGAGAAGCCACACAATAAAAAGGTGACTGCCTGAAGCAGACCAATTTCATTGGTGGCTGTATTATTATATACTGGCTTCAGATCATTCCAATCCAATGACTGCAATTTGGGAGCAGAAAATATTTGTAAATTCTTAAAATAAAAAGTAGATGACAGGGTGGGTTTTGGAGGGCAGAAAAACAGACAGAAAGTTAGACCTTCTTATTTGATGGAGGAAAAACCTAATAGGGCACTGTGTCTTGCAGAAAGTCACCTCATGAGAGATCTTGCCAATGCCTGGATTAAGGTCAACATCAGTTGTTTGAATGAATGTCAGCTCCATCTCTCCCCAACAAGAAAAAACATTCCCACAAACAGAATGGACCCAACCACCAGCACCACTGGGTAATTCATATCCAAACAGCAGAGTCATTCCTTCAGAATCAGACCCTACGCCCTCTGGCTTAGGCCCTAGGCAACGTAGCAGCAGTGCCAGAGACCTGAAACCATCCCCTGCATTTCATCCTTCAGCCAGGTCTCCATGAATCATAGGAAGGGAGGCAAAGTCTAGGTGCTTCAGGGAAACACAATCTGCATCTGATTCAATTATTCAGGGGGATCGACAGATTTTTCTGATTGTTTCAATTCTCTCTGTCCCCTTCATAAAGCCAATGCAAGCAATAGAGAGTAGAAGGAAGACAGGCCTAGAGTAAGAGAATCTCTGTTTATGAGTCAGCTCTGCCCCGCCCCCCATCCCAGCCTCAGTTTCTTCATCTGTAAAATGAGAATCCTCACACCTGCACAATCTGCTGGCTCCTAAGCATGAGTCACTGGTGTGGTGTGGGCCTGTCGGCATTACCCACCCATCTAGATGACAGGATGTGTGCACATCACTCTGCCAAACAGCACAGGAATGTTTTCAGCGGAATTAAGCAAATTATGTACCTCGTCAATCTCAAAGAATTCAAGTCAAGGTCAAATCATAAAGAAAATCGTAAGAGGATCAGATTAGGCATCTTTCTTACCTATGGCGAGGGGGATAAATCCTAAGCACACAAGGGACACAGATCACAAAAGATAAAATACATTATTTCAATTCATGAAATTGAAAGGTTCTTGCATAAACAAAAGCAATATAAGTATGCAGGATACGGGAAACTTGATGGGAGAAAAACAGCTTTGCATCAAATATCTCTAAGGGTTCTATATCCAAAAGAGAGCGGGAATGAACACAACCGTTTCAGTCAGCTAGCGTTTATTAAGCACTGTGCTAAATGCAGGGATACAATAAGAAAGCCAGGTGGCCTCCAGGAGCTCCCAACCAATGGGGAAGTGGGATGGAAGGACAGCCCTGGGAAATGACGGACTGGTCCCTCCACTCCAGAGGCATTTTGGAAGTGTTTTACTACTAAAAACTTCATGCCCTTTGACTTGGAGATCCCTCCAGTGGGTATATAACCCCAGGAGATCCAAGAGAGAATGGTCCACATACATCCAAATGGTCACAGCAGCACTTTCTATGGTAGCAAAGAAATGGAAATGTGGGAGATCCACTCTGAGGAACGGTTAAAAACAAACAATGGTTGCTGAATAGAAGGAAATGTTACCGAAAAATACAATATCCTGAAAAGTACTTCTTTCACTGGATGCCAAAGTTGTGAAACTGCCAACTATAGTTCTGCCAACTCAGGGGTGAGGTTGGGGTGGGGGTAGGTTTTCAATAAACCCAAAGATCCCAGCTGCAGGGGTCTCAACTACTGGAAAAACCAAAAGCAGTCTGAGAGAAATTCGGTTTAGACTAATACCTCACATCCCATACCAAACTATGTTCCAAATGGACACATACCTTAATTACAGAAGGTCGCATCAAACAAATGAGAGGAACAGGGGAAAAAATTTCCTTTTGTATCTTTGGGTAGGTCAGAGTCCATAGCCAAACAAGGGTTAGAGAGGATTAGAAAATAAAATGGATAATTTCAATTACATAAAATGAATAAATATTTACACAAACAATGCAGCTAAAATTGGCAAAGAAATAAAATGAGGAAAAAAATCTCAGCACAAAGTTTCTTTAATAAAAGTTTCATTTTCCAAGATCTAAAAGAAATTAATTTAAGTGTACAAGAGCCATTCTGCAATTACTAAACGGTCCAAGGATAAGAACAGGTGGTTTTCAAAGGAAGAAATCCAAATTATCCACAGTTATCAACAGAAACACAAATTAAAGAAACCTGAGGTTCTATCCCACTCCCTAACTGGCAAAGATGAATGGATGGATAGGCAGAAGGAAAAGGACAAATGTTGGCACATTAAAACACTATCAATGAAGCTGTGAATTGATTCAGCCAGTGTGGAATCCAAACTGTGCACCGCTTTGACCCAATGATAACACTATTAGGTCCATACCCCAAAGAGATGATCAAAACAAGATGGAAAGGGGATCCATATGTAGAGAGAGTTAAATCAGCTTTTTTTGTAGTGGCAAAGAATAGGAAATAGATGCGATGACCATCAAATAAGGAAAAGTTGAACAAATTATGGCATATGAACATAATGGAATACAACTGTGGCCCCAGAATTTATGAAAAGGAGGATTTCTGAGAAACCCGGAAGGTTTGCATGAACTGATGCAGAGGGGAAGTGAGCAGAACCAGTCCAACAATTTCTACATTGCCAGTACCTTGTAAAGACAAACAACTGTGAAAGACTCAAGAACTTGGATAATGCCATGACCCACCACATTCCCAGAGGAGTCCTGAGAGACAGCTGATGGATTCAAGATGCATGAGAAGACATGGCTCATGTGGGCACCGGTTTTGCTTGAACACACAGATCTGCTACAAAGGTTTTCTTGTCTCCCCCCCCCCCCAATGGAGGACAGAAAAATGCTTGTTAGTTGAAAAAAACTTTTAAAAAGCCAGTGTAGGATTCAGGGTCAGGGATCTTGGGTTCACCTCCTAGCCCTTCCACCAACTTGGCCTTGCATGGCCCCATCCACAGAATGAGGGGTCTTGAACTAGACCCCTCAGAGGTTCCCTCCATTTCCAAAATTAGGATTCCATGATCCCCTATGCTAGAAAAACAATGGAAGGTTTACATAAAACGATGGCAAGCAAAGGCAGCAGAACCAGGAAGACACTACCCATCATGACTTGAATCCTACAGAGGGGAAAAAGCTTGGCCCTGGGAAAGAGGTGAGAACACCCCTCCCTTAAGCCCTTTCCTGCTCAGCGTCACAGGGCACAAGTGAGGGGGATGCCAGCACCACTGAGCACAGGTGAGGGAGATGCCAGCACCACTGGGCACAGGTGAGGGAGATGCCAGCACCACTGGGCACAAGCGATGGACTGGGCTGCTCCCCATCCTCTTCCACGTTTTTATAGCCTGTTATAAGCCCCTATTCAAAAAGGAGGAGAAAAAGGAGGAGGGCTCTATCTGGAAATTAATGTAATATAAGAACAAAAGGTAGAATTTAGAACAGTGTAACACTTAAAAAAAAATGTTTTTAATGGAAAAAGCCAAAAGAAATTTGAGGGAAAAAAGGAAGCAATCCAAACAAACACTTATTAGTTCCTACCATGGGCAAGGCATGCTCTTCCACCTAGTGAAAAAGGAAGATTAAAAATAAACAAACAAACAAACAAAAATAGTAGCTGCTCTCCAGAGGCCAGGTTAGGAGAGTTATCTCATTAAGATCAAACAAGGTAAGGTGTGATGGGGATGGAAGCCTTAGAGGTGGGAAGTGTTTCTGCCATCTTCCCCGCTCCAGGAAGGAGCTGTGAGTTCCCTGAGCCTCCTGGAGGTAATTTATCTGCTCAGAACACTACAGTTAACTGTGCCTGGTCAGGTCTGGAACTCAACCTAGCCAACTCCAAGGGCAGTTGTCTCTTGGAAATAAAGACATTTTCTCTCAACCATCTCCAAAGATGAAGACCACTGGAAGCCACATGGACCACCACCGTGTCACGTGTCACATGTCACAGTCTGCCTTGAGGCAAACCTACTGGGATGATCTCTAAAGCAAACACAAAGTCTAACTCCAGAAGGTACTCAGTTCAGTACCCTACTCAGTCCTTGCAAGAATGAGGTTTCTTCCATAAAGGGTACAGCAAAAATGCTACCAATTCAATCAAATGATTCAAATCATTCCTTTGTTTTGGTGCTTAAAGCTAATTTTAATTTTTAAATTTAGGAACTCTAGAAAGTGAGCGTTGCTATGAGAACTTTCTCTCGCCCACACTGCACATACTGTATATCCTGAAGGGCTTTAAACAGCCTCACTCGTAATCAAAAATACTACCTACTCTATGGGCAAAATGGGCAAGTCAAACGTTGCCATGAGAACCTTCTCTTCTACAGCTCCCATTTTAAATGTACAACTTGAATATATTCTTTTTCCAAATGTTTAAAAAAACCAGCACAACATTTTGGGAGAAGAGGAAAATGAGATCTACTAATGCCCTGTTCCCAGAAACACCAAGCACACACAAAGCATGCAGTTCACTAGTGACTCAGGTGCTTAGAGGTACAGAAGCCTAGGGTTCGGCCAGTCCAGACATCTGGGACAAGCTGGCCCCTCTCAGGCCATACTGAAGACATGCTGGCTGAGATCTAGAGAAGCAGGCTCCTCTCTCCACACATGAGGAGAACGGGATCAGGAGAGGTGTCTTTCCCAAAGCTGCACGGAAGTAAAAAGCAGAAGAATCAGAAACTCAAAGCCAGGGCTCTTTTCGAGGCTGCCAGGTGGCAGCGTGGATAGAACCAGAGTTCAAGTCTGGGCTTGGACATGGCGAGTCACCCTCTGTGCCTGCTTAGGCTTCTTCATCTGTGAAATGAGGATAATATCCTCACCTCTCCGGAGGTGTGTCCTGTGGGTCTAGTGAGGACTTGCCCTGGGTCCTGATCTCCTCATCTCTTCCCTGAAGCCAACACAGGGCTCTATGTACACAGCCAAGAATGTCCAGAAGCATGCCTTTTTAAGCATCCACAGAATGGATGGTTATCCCCCTTGGGTAACATCAGCCCAACAAAGAGAATAAAACCAGTGAAATGAGAGGGACTGTTAACCCTTTGGGTCAAGGTAAGAACAAGAAATTTTCTATCAGTTTAAGATAGAACCACAGAGTTGTGTTTGAAAAAAGAAAAGGGTATCAGAGAGGTTAAGATCCAGGAATGCTAATGGAACTGCCAGCTCGGGTCCCTCCAACACAGTGTATGGGCCAGCCCTGGCCTAAGCCTTTGCTTTGGGGGCTGGGCAATGCAGCAAATGTACTTGACCTTGGACAAGTCACAGGTGTGTGTGTGTGTGTGTGTGTGTGTGTGTGTGTGTAAAGTGAGCCAGAGTTTGTGCAAGATCAGCCCTGAGCTTCCTTCCAACTCAGAGTTTAACTGAATCAATTGAAAGCAGTCACAGCTATCAAGGATCTTGAAAGGACATCGAAGAGAACTTGGGGTAGGAAGAAGACGGGCAAGACCACCCAGTCCTGGGATTCTGAGCCTTGTTTGTAACCTCGTTTCCTTGGGGCAGTTGGTCTGGCAAAGCCAGGGAAAAGTCCAAAGGAATTACAAAGAGAAACCAGTCACACTTATAATAAAAATGTACTCCCCCACCCCATCCAAGTTCACAGACATGACCTCTCAAATCTATTCAGGACCCAGGTTAAGAATGTCTGACCTGGTCCAATTCCTGCCTAAGCAACATGCCCTGGGCTAACTCAGTGGCAGAGCTGAGTCGAACCCAAATTCCTCTGGAGTCTGGTTTGTAGGGCTCCTAAAAGTACACGGCCCTTTCCCCCACCCCCTGAGGCATCCTGAAGGCAGCAGTGCATTCCTCCTCTGAAGAGCAGACAAAGGACTATGAAAATTAGAAAAAATTATTCAAATTGGATGTTATAGTTATTTAAAACCAAGCTCTAATTAGAAAGTAAAAGTTAACAATGCTTTATCAAGAGCCTGCATCAGTCAAAGGGGGTCACCTGCCTGCATGGAGCCCATCACATACCAGCAGGATCAGACTGACCCCCGACAGTGGGCCCCGCTTTCCGATGGCCACACTTCATTTTCAAATCTCCCCATTCAATAAATTCACAAGATGAACATTTCCCTACAAATTTAAGATGCGAAACTTTAATCCATAAGAAGTGTCCAAAGCACTTAAGAGAACTAAAAAAAAAAAAACAAAAAAAACAACCTATCACTTGTAAGAAAAGCCACTCTGTCTGGCAGGTGGATGTGGGATCCCTAACCCAAAGCTGGTAGCAGCCTTAACTGGGTCACCAAAGATGAGCCAGGCTCCAGATAAAGTACCCCTACTCCCAGAGGCCTTCAGGTCAGAAGAAAGGGACCGAGGAAGGAATTGTCTCACTGGAGATTTCTTGGCTTCTAGGGCAGCAGCTATTCTGAAAGAAAAGGAAACTGTCCAACCTCCAAACGGTTGGAAGGGACTCCAGGGATCGCCCAGCCCAAGCCCTCACTGTAGAGAGGAGGGAACGGAAGGTTAAGTGACTCGCCCCCAAATGACAGTAACAGAGCTGGGGGACAAAGGCACTCTCTGCCCCCATCAATCTGGCACCCTTCCCATGGATACAAATTGAACTCAAACGAATTACCTTAGCAGAGTTTTAAAAACACACACGGTTTCTGGAAACTCTGCAATCTTTCACACCCAGCCATAAAAGTGTTGGCCCAATTGTAAATATCTCTCCAGGACTGCCGATACAGCCAAGCACAGGCGGCTTAAACAACCAGAAATAGCCCAGAACCACCACCACGGACACCACTTCCTAATTCAGGTGCAGAGCCAGGGAAGGCGACTGCAAGGGAGAATCAGAGACGAGGCCAACAGCTCCTCCAAGGAGAGCCTCTGCTCTTGGCCAAGTGTCCAGAGGAGCGACCCAACTGCCAAGACTGGCCAAGTGCAAGTTCGAGAAGCAGGTGCTACAGTAGATAATTATCCTTCAATCTAACTGACCAACACAACGAGCCTTCATTAAAGGCCTGATGTGTACCAGGCTCTGTTCTAGGTCACAAACCCAAGAAAAAGGAACCAAAGCCTCTTGGAAGGAGAGAAACAAAGTGATGGGTGGGGGTGGGGGGTGAGGAGTCAGTAAGGTCTCCTGAAGGCTCCCAAGGCCCTGGAGGGGGTCATGTGTACCAAATGGTAGCAGAGGGAGCACGCTGCAGCATGCTGGCGGAGGGGTAGGCCATGGGACTGAGGAACGAGTCATCAGCCTGGGAGGATTGACATCTAAAGCCCCCCACAATCCAGCCCCAGGTAAACAGAGGAGAGAGTCCGCATTTTATTCTACATGCAAGCTGGAGCTTCTCAAGGAGGCATGGCCAGATCTGTGCTTTGGGATCCGCTGGACTAAAGAGGCCAGAGGAAAGAACGGCACTGAGAGGACTGTGCCGATAGTCCAAGCCTCAGAGACAGAACTAGGGGCTGACCTAGGGCAGCTGCAGCGGGAGGGGACTGGGCACAAGAGCCACTTCATGGCTTGCTTGGCTTGGCTCCTCCTCAGACTGTAAGCTCCCTGGGGGCAGGGGCAGTGTCTTCCCAGCTCTGCAGCGGGCCTAGCACCACCCTCCTCCAAGTCCCACA
>NW_027185720.1:7156705-7170744 GCF_028583685.1 Petaurus breviceps papuanus | reverse complement strand
GGGCCCGGTGCACATGGTTCGGGGCCCCCGCGGGTCCCATCCGGGCGCGGCGGGCGGGCCGGGGCGGGGCCGCGGTTACCTGTGCGCGCGCTCGCGCTTGAAGCCGCGCCCCTCCCCTCCCCCCGGCCGGCCCCGGCCCCCTCCCCCGGCGGGCGCTCGCTCCCTCCTCTCTCTCCCTCTCACTCACTCGCTCCCTCACGGGCCAGCTCGCGGCTCGCTCCTCGCTCGCAGGCTGCCGGGCTCGGGCCGGGCTCCCCTCCCCGGCGGGGGCTCAGCGCGGGGCCCCCCGGCCGCAGGGGCAGGGGCTGAGGCCGCCGCGCTCCTCGGCCCCGGCGCGGCTCCGCTCGGGGCTGCTTCTCTCCATTCTCCCAAACACACAGGAAATAACACAGGGTCACGTGATGCCGCCCGGCCAATCAGGGGCCGCCCGGGCAGCGGCGCGCGGGCGCGCGGGAGGCTGGGGGGGGGGGGGGGGAAGGGGGGGGGGGGGGGAAGATGGGAGGGGGAGGAGGGAGATGGGAGATGGGGGAGGGAAGATAAGAGGAAGGGGGAGGGGAAGTGGGGGAAGCAGGGAGGGCCGGGACCAGCGAGAAGGCCCCCCTCCCCAGGCCACCTGGGGGGCACCTGGGCAGACCTGGGAGGGAACCAAGGCGGGGGGGGGGGGGGGGGGGCCCCCCCCCCCCCCCCCGCCCCCCCCCCCGGGGGGGTGTGGATAGTGGGGGGATGGCGGGGGGGGGGGGGGGGGGGGGGGGGAGCCTCCCCAGGCCAGGCCCCCGCTCCGGGCCATAGACTTGGCTGTGACCAAGGTGCGAAGCCTTCACAGTGCTGGGCCAGTCTGGGCCGCGGCCTCCTCCCAAGCTAGCGGCGCCCCCTCCCGCTGCGGGGCCGCTCAGGCCTCAGTTTCCCTGGGGCTGGGACTGAGTGCTGACGAGGAGGCCGAACGGGCTCTTCCCGGCACGCGGCAGCCTCCGATGCATAAAGCTACCCGAGCTTGGGGGGCTGAAAGCAGGCTCGGGGCACCCTGCCCGGGCAGCGCCCCGTGTCCCGGGCCGCAGCGCCCCGTGTCCCGGGGGCAGTTCCTCGCCGAGCTCCCCATTAGGAGCCGGCAGACCAGGGGGTCCACCAGCTGGCCCCTGCTCCCTTCTGGCCCTGCACTCCCTAGACCAGAAGCACATGCCTCCTCCTCTGAAGATTTTTAAAGCAATGAACACTCCCTCGTTAAAATGAAAATAGTCAGATTCTCTCCCTTTGTAAGAGGCAGGTGGGGGGCTCATGGGGCAGGGAGGGCGGAAGGCTGGAGGCCTTGGATTTCCAAGGACCCTTCCTCCAGCTCTACAAGAGACCCAGACAGTCCCCAGGCCTCTGCCCAAGGGGCTTGTGCAGGCATGTTAGGCCTCGGGACCCCGAGGGGGGTATTAGAGAGCAGAGCAGGGAAGGGGCAGACCCACCTGGTCAATTCCCCAGGAAGGCTCCTCTCCCCAAGGGAAACAGGGGGACTTGGCTGGGGCTCCGGGAGGGAATTTCATTTGCAGAGTCCCTAACATCCAAGCCAGCCCCAGGAAGAAGGAAGTCCTTTAAGGTTTTCAGAGACAACAGAGGTGCCTGGAAGGGCAGGACCTTATTAGCTGTGTGCAGCCCTGAGCCCACCATTTCCTCTCTCTGGGCCTCGGTTTCCCCAGCTGTCAACTGGGGATAATCTTATGGGACCCACCTCAATGAGAGATTTCAAAATGAAGGCTTAGGGAAAGGAGGTGATTTGGCCATAGCCCTGGAAGCTAGGAAGTTTTAAGCATCCAGGATTTGAACCTGGGTCTCCCGACTTCAGGTTTGACATTCTGCATCTCAACTCAAATGGAAGAAAATGGTGGTGGGGGAGGCCGCAGTCACATACATTAGGGTGGAAGGTGGAGTGTTTGATCTGATACAGATCATGGGAATATAAGCCACCCAAGGGCAAAGCCAATGAATTACTACCTATGATTCTGTGCTCTCTGTCTCTGTTCAAAAAACCCAACAACTTAACCCGTCAGTAACTGGTAGGATGTCCAGAGCAGGCCCTCTTGGGTCCCCCAAGGGGAATGATCACTGTGAGCTCCTCCCTGCCTCAGCCTTCTAGCCTCCCTCTGCACCCCCAGTGCACTCAGCCCAGAGCCAGGCACACAGGACACCCCAAGGCTTAGTGGGCCTCTTTCGGGCCATTCCTCACTGGACGGAACCCCCTTCAGGGATGCTGAGTACAGCCCAGACAGGCCTCCCCACATCCACAGCTCTAGTCTTCCCATACACAGGTCACCCAGGGTTTCTTTCCCTTGTCATCTCAAGGATGTCACCACTGACATCCTCAACCTGTACATAGGGAAGCCATGTGGAAGCCCTTCTTAAATGCTCAGTGTGCACTGAGGGTAGCAGCCAGGGGGCACCACAGTGCACAGAGTGCCAGGCCTGGAGCCAAGAAGACTCATCTTCCTGAGTTCAAATGAAGCCCCAAACGTTCAGTAGCTGTGTGACCCTGGGTGAGTCATTTACCCTGTTTGACTCAGTTTCTTCATCTGTAAAATGAGCTGGAGAAGGAAATGACAAGTCAGCAGTAGCTCTGCCAAGGAAACCCCAAATAGGGCCACAGACATAACTGAACAGAAGGCCATCCAGCCCAACCCCCTCCTTTTATAGATGAGGCCAGTGACTTGCCCAGGGTCACACAGCTAGAACATGTCTGAGCCAGGCCTGGCTCAAGGGGTCCTTACCAGCATTCTGTTCCCCAAACATCAGGTAACATAAAGTCCCTGTTACAATGCAAAATTGCTAAACTGCACTGGACCAGGGCTGACCTCCCTTTTTGAACCCAAAGCATTTCAAAAGAGTAAAACTGGAAAGCAAAAAGCACACAAACATGTCTTGAGTGCTTGAAGGAGGCTGCAATGAGTCTTCTCCCCATTTCACAGATGAGGAAACAGAGGCAGAGAAACTTGTTAGCCAGGTTGTGTCTGAAACCCAGGGCTGGACTGAGAGGCCAGTGTGGGTCAATGAGCCTCAAGGTCATGCCAAAGGAGAGCCCTGATGGCTGCCCTGCAGGACAGGAAGGGACAGCCCAGGCCGGGGGCTCAGCCTCGCTCTGCTGGGCTTAGGTGGGCAGAGCCAGAAGAGAGGTGAGGAGGCCAAGTAAGGCCTGCAGCCAGGAAAGCTTGCTGAGGATGGGAGGGGCCCCCTCGAGGAAGGGGCTCCAGCCCAGGGCACTCTGGGAGGGCCAGCATGGCCGGAGGAGCCCAAGGCCCTTTCCAGGGTGCCAGGGACCCTGCCAGCACAGCCTAGCTCTCCTTCACTGCAAATGCCTCTGCCCTTTTCTGGGGGCCCAGGGAAATTGGGGATTAGACATGGAGATTTTTTTTTACCTTCAGGTCACTGCCTCTGCTTCCAGCTGTCACACTGATGGATGGCCCGCCCTGGCCTTGCTTGGGAGATGTGCTGTGGGTGAGGGGTACCATTGCCTCGGCAACACTAGGGGCTCGGGCTCCCCACCTTCTCTCTCTCTCCCTTTCTTTTCTCTCTGTGTCTCTCTATCTCTGTATCTTTCTCCCTCTCCTTCTCTCTGTCTCCCTCTCCTCCCCCTCTTCTCTCTCCCCCCTTTCTTCTGTCTCCCTCTCCTTCTCTCTCCCCCCCCCCACCCCGTCTCCTCTCTCTCTCTGACCTACCCCTCCCACCCTCACCATTCTCATCATGGGGGAGACCACTGGCAGAGCACACCTGTCAATGCTCCCTGTAGCTACCAATGAGGTCTCTTCGACAAGGACGTTGTAATTTGGGGTATCATGGACACCATCACCTCAGCCTCACCCTCTGGTAAAGTCCTTCTCAGAATCATGGTTTTAAATACAAAAATGAAAACACCAAGGATTTCTAAGGAGGCACACTGTGGCCCCATCAGAGTTATCAGGGGCTCCCAGGAGCCCCCCAAATGCCCATCACTTCAGTGCTGGCAGCCCCATGGGGCTGAAAGCTACAAGGCAGACAGCCCGTCCAAGCCCTTCATTTTACAGATCCATGGAGGGAAGTGACCAGACCAACGTTGCACAGTGGCCCAGGTCATACATAGCAAAGCCCAAGAACAAAGACCCGGGAGGCACAGGTTCTAAATCTGACTTGGATACCAGAAAGAGGGAAGCAGGTCTCCGGAGTCCTCGTCAGTACCTAATGCAAGGGGAGGCCGTGGGGAGCAGGCTGGACTTGGGGCCCCTCCCCCATCTGGGGCCAGTGCAAACAGCTGCTAAGTCACTCTGGGCCGTCCTGGGGGGTGGGGAGCTGCCACCAAGGGCCAACCTCCCCGCCACCTCTGTGAGAATCCAGAATCTCAGCCTTGGTCCCTGGCAGGCAGGGAGAGGACCAGAGACATCAGGACAAAAGCCCCAGCCCGGCCTGCCTGTCTGCTGATGTCGGCCTCATTCCCAGGCCCAAGACAGAAAGGGTAGCAAAACCTTCCCCAGTGTGGAGAAAGGGGATATGTCTGCCTTCAGGGAGACCTGGGCAATGGGAAAGGGGGGAGGGCCCTTGGAACACAGAATGGCAGGGCTGGGAGGGAGCTTAGAATAGGGCACGTCAGGGCCGGGAGGGGCCTGAGAACAGGGAATGTCAGAGCTGGGAAGGATAATCATACTGATACTACAGTAAATCCAGTGCTGGTTGCCTGTTCACTGCCTGAGTGACCAGCAGTACTAAGAGCCGGCCCCGGCCACCCTCCACGTATATGCCCTCTCACCACCCAGGACAGCAAACACGCCTTCCACCCCCAGCGTGGCAGAGGACAGTGGGACCATGAGAGATGCGGCAGCTTCACCAAGGGCTCCATCCAGCAGGCGTCCAGGACAGGATGCCTTTGCCCCTGTGTGTGTGTGTGGGGGGGGCCTGGCCCGGCCCCTCCCATCACGCCACACTGCCTTTCCCCTTGCAATACTGGCAAAGCCACGGGGCTGCTGCAGCCTTATCAGCCCCACGTAACGGGGGTTATGGACAGCCCAGACTCAAGCCTTGCTGCCCAGGGCCTCAGTTTCCCCTCTGTAAAATGAATGGGCTGGTCTGGGTGGTCCCAGGGGCTCCTTCTAGCTCTGCTTCTCCTGCAAGCATCTCCATTTCACAGATGGGCAAACTCGGGCCCAAAGGTGAAAGGTCTCGGCTTTGCTCTGCGGTCCTGCACTGGCTATGCTCATGCTCGGCCCTGAAATATGACATGCAGACATCACGGAAGGAAGGGGGGCCAAGCCTCTGGAACTTCCTGAATGGGTGTGGCGAGGGGGGAGGGGTTCTTAGACTAAGGAGTCTGGATTCTGCTTCTCTGGGCCCTCCCTGGCAGAGCCAGAGCTGGGCTCTGGGCTTCAGATCACACAGTCACATCTATTCCTGCCCATTTTAAAGAAGAATGGGATCAGCGGTCTGGAGCAGGAGAAACCCTTAGAGGTCCTCCAGCCCACCCCTTTACTTTACAGATAGGGAAACTGAGGCCCAGAGGGACCTGTCCAAAGCAGGATTCGCATCCCCACCCTCTGACACCTCCCAGACGGGGAGCAGCCAAAAGCAGAAGTCGGCATGAAGGTTCTTAAGACCCTCCTCTGGGGAGCCCAGGGAGACTTCAGTCACAGTGCAGGAGGCAGATGCCAGTTCATGACTTGTGTTAACTCTTCTCCGTCCCCTCCAAGCTGGGATGCTGGCACCTCTTCTTCCCTAGAACAGTGCTCTCTCAAAGAAGGGGCTCCAATCTCCCCAAGTGGCTTCCAAATACTTAAAATTGGGAGACAGAAAGAGATGGGTTCGAATCCCACCTCGGATACTTGCCAGCTGGGCCTCAGTTCCCTGTCTCTGAGATGGGAAGGTTGGACCAGAGGCCTCTGAAATCTCTTCCACCTCCCTGAAGTCCTTAAGTTGGTCACTTCCTCTCCCTGGGCCTCAGTTTCCCCATCTGTAAAATGAGAGGATTAGACCTGTGGGCCCCAGAGGTCCCCTACAACTCAGTTCTCTGACCTATGGCAATAATTAAGAAGTTTTTCCTCCCATTGAACTGTAATCTGCCTCTTGGACCCATCCCCAAAACTCAGTGCTTCTGGCTCGGTCCTCTGCTCCCCCTTCCCATGCCAGCTCCTCATTCACTGAAGGAACCCAGATTCTTCTCTCCCATACCTCAGCTCCTTCCCCCAGGCTTCACACGGCCTGGTCACCAGGCCGGCAGGGACCCCAAGACAGCCTCGTCCAAACCCATAGAGGGGAGGAAAAGGAGGCCCCAGGTCCCCGAGCTGAGGGCATCCTCATGCCAAGTGTCAAAGCTGGCTGTATATGAATGTCCTCTCTACCCCTGGTCAGTTCCCTCCCACACCAGAGACCTGAGCCATTAGTGAATAAAAAGGTGGCCTGAGCCACTGCGGGAGCCGGTCATAAGAGTTAAGCCATTTGTTTCAGGCCTGCCCATCAGCTCAGGTCATGACACTGCAAATCCTCCAGTCCTAACCCACTGGCCTCCATCCCTCTTCCCGGCCCCGTCTGGGATGGCTGGACCTTGGCACAGGACGGCCAGGAGCCTGCACTGCCCTTTCCTAGCATGGGATTCACTTCCTTCCCCCGCCCGCTTCCTTCTCTGTAAAGTCACAGAATCTGAGAGATGGGAAGAGCCCCAGGAGGTGAAGACTTAGTCCACCCTGGGCACAATCAGGGAACTGAGCTGCCTCCCTCTGGCCCCCCGCCCCCCCCAGGGCCACAGTCTGTCCCTGTGACAAATCAAAAGATTGGAGATGGAAGCTGAGGTCCACGGGCCGCCCAGTACAGCTGGGAGGGGGATGCTTCAGATGGAAGGGTGTGTGTGTGTGTGTGTGTGTGTGTGTATGAGTGTGTGCTAATGTGTATAGTATTGTGTTAATGTGTTGCTAACATGTGCATATGTTGTGTGAGCATTAATATGTATTGTGCATGCATGTGTGTCTGGGTGTGCACATGCATGCACTAAGGTGTGTATTATGTGTTAATGTATATTGTGTGAATGTGGTTTAACCTGCATGTGGTGTGTATAGATGTTGTGAGAGTGTTAATACATGTGTGTGCACACACATGTGTGTGGCGTGCATGTATGCTGGCCTGCCTCCTTGCCCCTTTGGGGCCCCAAAGATGACCTGGGCCTGGGAGGCCCTGGAGCCGGAGGATTTCCCAGTCTGTGTGTGAAGCCCCAGGGTGCAGAGGGCATGCCCCCGCCTCCCCCGACTCCCGTCGGCTCTCACCAGGGCTCTGCCCTCCAGGGTGGCAGGAGCCCCAGCCAGGCTGAGAAGGTGGCAGCTGTCCCCGGCCTGGCTGCCACCCCAGCTGGCAGTGGTGAGCCCCGCTGCACAGGGCTGGGGGCAGGAGGCCCACCCCTGCAGCTCACTGCACTCCAAGAAGGTGCCACTTGGGAGGGAGTCCAGGGAGGAGTGCCGCCAGTGAGTAAGAAGCAGGGTTTCCTGAGCTTGGAGCCTCTCCGCGAAGGGGTCGGCCAGATGGGGATTCCAGGGTGAGGGAAGAAGGCGGCGGAGCTGCCAGAGCACGGAAACAGTCACAACAGGAGGCGGGGGACGCGAGAGGGAGCCTGACACAAGGGGCCCCCTGTGACTGGCCAGACAAGGCTCAGGGGCCTGGCTGGTTCTGCACAGAGACTCTGGCTGTGGACCAGGAATTGCACCCAAGTCCCAGGGCCCGAGGAGACAAGTTGGGGCTGGGGGCTGGGGGCTGGGGGCTGGTCTTTGTTACCACTAGGCATTATCCACCATTACAGAATCCCAGAATCAGAGCTAGGAGGGCCACGTGGGGGGGCTTAGGGCTGCACAGAGGGTGACCCAGAGGAGGGGTCTGGGGAGAGGGGGGCAGCAGCTGGGGCCCCCAGGGCTAGCCCTGCAAAGGGCTCTCTGGATCACCCCTGAGACGGGAGTCCTGCGGGGGTGCCACCCCCTGAGATCTCCTCAGTCCCACGTCGGTGAAGGGTGAGCTGCCAGGGCCAGGGGAAAGGGGAGTGGGCAGGTTGGGGCCGAGGGCTCATGGCAGAGCTGCAGAGTGAGGAGGGGGGAGGACTCTGCCACCCTGAGCCCGCCTGCCTGTCTGTCTCCTGCATTTCACTGTAAAAATAAATGATGAAAAGGCCAAAGCAAACCGGGAAGGGAGGGGGGCCCAGCAGCTTCTCTCAGCGGCTACCTCTCCCCCCACCCCCCAGGAAGCACAGCCGGGGGCGCTTTGTCCCAGGGCCCCCGATTGTTCCGAGCCGGGCTCCCCCTCCCCAATTTGCGCTGAGCGCAGAGAGAGACAACACAATGTCATCCATCCATCCCTCCTTGTCATTCTCCTGCTCCTTCCCTCCTCCCACCTACAGACACACACAGTCTAATGCAAAATGAAGGCTCCCTCGACAGGCTGAATGAACACAGCCCTCGCTCTGAGCTTTTCCCTTCTTCACCCCTTTGGATCCCAGACCAGAAAACTCACAGCTTCCCCCCCCCCCCAGGCCCCTTCTTTGTCCCAAGTCTCCACTAATAAATACCCCCAAAGACGGGGGATGGGAAGAGCTGCTGGGGAGGGGGGAGCAGCGAGGACGCTGCAGACCCTCCTTCCCCTCCCTCCAAACACTTAGCAATTTGGTATCTGCCTGAAACCACACTGTATTGTACTGGCTTCTGATGGAAAGAATTAAAAGGATTGCCTGGCTGCTGCTGCCGCCACCGCCTGGGAAGCTGACCCCAGGCCCTGCCCTTGGCGCTCCTGCCACAGGGGCGGCACGGCAGGGCTCCAAGCCGAGCCCCCAGCCCGTCTCTCCTCCTCTCCTGGGCACCACCGTGAACCTGAGCCCGCCCCTGTCCATGCCCCTGCCTGTGCCCGCCTCCCCGGCACTGCCCCCCTTTATATCAGCCAGCCAGGCGGCAGCTGGGGCCTTTGAAAGGGGCCAGAGGCGAGGGGCTG
Source organism: Petaurus breviceps papuanus (assembly GCF_028583685.1). Taxonomy (NCBI): domain Eukaryota; kingdom Metazoa; phylum Chordata; class Mammalia; order Diprotodontia; family Petauridae; genus Petaurus; species Petaurus breviceps. The sequence goes on along the minus strand of NW_027185720.1, from coordinate 7,161,798 downwards.
GCAGAGTCGCCCCGCGGGGGGCCAGCTGCGCCCCTGGCCCCCCGCCCCCGGCCCGGCCCAGGGGGCTGCCCGGTGGCAGCAGCCCAGGGGGCCATCTGTGCCCACCCGCAGCCACCGCCACAGCCAGGACTGTGCTCCTCACACAAGAGAAAACTTTGAGCAAAAGCAGCGTCCCTAAATGGAGCCCTTTACCTTGCCGGCAGCATCCTGGCCAGCCCCTCCGGCCCGGGCCCCTCGGATCCGGATCCAGCCGTGGGGGAGGGGGGCTCCCTGCTCAGGCTCCTCTCTGCTCCTCCTGCCCGAGTCTGCAAGTGAAGTCACAAGGCCCCCGGCCGTGACATCACACCTGGCTGCCCAGCCGGGACCCGGCCGCAGGCTGGAGGAGGCGCGGGAGGCCGGGGTCCGGGCCCCCGTCCGCCTGCCAGCGAGCACACGGTGGGAAGCGAAACATGGGGAATGGCAGGCTTAGCAAGCTGCTGGGGAGGAAGGGGAAGCGTGCGTGTGTGTGCGTGTGTGCGCGCGTGTGGACGCGTGTGAGCCCCGAGTGAACATGCTAAGGGGGGGAGAACGGAGAACAAGTGGTTGGCGGTTCCACACAGCCACCCCCCTGCCTGGCAGCCTCTGGGACGCGGGGGCAGGGGCAGCTCCTCCTTCTGGGGCGCCTGGACCCAATTCTGCCCTGACCCCTATCTGCCCAGTGGCCTCTGGCCCGGGGATTCCCCTCCCCAGGCCTCAGTTTCCTCCTCTGTACAAAGAGGCCTTGAAGGCACTCTCCTGCTCTGAGGAGCAGAGCCCAGGGCTAGCTTGACCACAGCTGGGGCCACTTCCAAAGGAAAAACCCGGGAGGCCCCAGGGGCTGGTCCAGGCCCACACGCACAGAGCTTGCCCACTGGGCCTCATCTGCCCCCATCAGGGTGGCCTGTAGTACTATGGAAAGCACACGAGAGCCGGGGTTGGGAGAGAGCTGGGTTCAAATCCTAGCTGTGGAACCCCGACCAAGTCACCGGAACCGCTGCCTGCCTCAGTTTCCTCACCTGCAAAATGGGGATAATAACAGCGCCTGCTTCCCAGGTTGGGTATAAGCTCTTGGACCACCAGCCAACAGCAAAGCCTGAGCCTCAGTTTCCTCATCTGTGGAATGGGGATAAAGCCTTAACCTACAAGGCTTAAGATGTCGTAGAAACGTCAGGTGTGATCATTAAGGCACAGCCAGTCTCAAGGATTCTCTCTGTTCTGGACTAAGCGACCATTAAAGGTCCCTTCAAATCAACTGTGCTCTGTGGCGCAATGGTGAGTCAGGCAGTAGAAGCATGGCAGCTTCTCCCCAGGGGAGAGCCCTGGAGGGCAGAGGTGACCCAGGGGCTCCTGGGGCCACAGGCCAGGGACATCCTTGTCGCCAGAGGATGTCGAGGAGCAGGAGCAGGAAACCCTGGTCCTGAGGCCATGCACCCACCCTTCCCTTCTTTCTTTCTTTCCTCCCTTCCTCCCTCCCTTCTTTCCTTCCTTCCTTCTTTCCTTTCTCCTTTTCTTCCTTCCTCCCTCTCTTCTTTCTTTCCTTCCTTCCTCTCTCCCTCCTTGTCTTTCTTTTTCCCTCCCTCCCTTCTTTCTTTCCTTCCTCCCTCCCTTCTTTCTTTCCTCCTTTTCCTCCTTCCTCCTTCTCTCCTTCCTCCCTCCCCTCCTTCCTTCCTTCCTCCCTTTCCTCCCTTCCTTCCTTCCTCCCTCTGTTCTTTCTTTCTTTCCTTCCTCCCTCCCTTTCTTTCCTCCTTTCTCCTTCTCTCCTTTCTTTCCTTCCTCTCTCCCTCCCTCCTGTCTTCCTTTCCTCCCTTCTTTCCTTCTTTCCCTCTTTCCTCCCTCCCTCCCTATCACTAGCAACACATCTGCTAGCTAGGTGCTAAGGGAAATACAAAACTTAATAAGACATGGTAGTTCCTGTCCTCAAGTAGTTTAAAAAAACTGAAGAAAAACATTCATAAAGTCATTCAACGTCAGGGTTGAGAGGATGCTTAGAACAGAACGCCAGGGCTGGCCCGGGCCTTAGAGCAGACTTCAGAGTGGGGGCCTCCCATTTCTCTCCCCCAGCCTCTCACACAAAAGTCCAACTGGCTTAAAGACACGGAGACAAGTCCTAGGCCCTCTCACCATGCTAGCACTTCAAGTTGGACAAAGCCCTTTCTTCCCAGCCAAGATATGAGGTCAAGTGTATAAAGATTATTGTCCCCATCTTGCCCATTAGAAAACCAAGGCTGGGAGATAGAGTGCTGGGGAGCCCAGCCCAGAGCCAGTCTCCTGTCCCCCCCTTCAGGGCGCCAAGGTCCAAGGGAGGTAGGCATCCCACCCCTCCAGGGGTATACACCTGCCTCCAGGTGGAGCAGAAGCTGGGCCCCAGGGGTGTGTAGGAGGAAACATCGAGGAGATGCTGAGAAAAGGCAGTGAGACGGGAGCAGGACACCCTGCCAGCCTGGGAGATCCGGATATGAGGGCCCTCTGCCACAGCAGGGAGGCCCCACCTCTCTGGGGGGAGACCCCACCTCTGGCCGCCCTCCAAGTAGACAGGAAAGAGGGCCCAAAGCAGGGTGAGGAAGACCACAGATTCCAGGTCTGCAGAGGCCTGTACAAATCTCCTTCGATCCTCAGTGACCCCATGAGGGAGCTGCTATTGTTTTACAGAGGAGGAAACTGAGGTTGAAATGACTTGACCACAGTCACACAGCTAGTAAGTGTCAGAATTCGAATTCGGGTCTTCCAGATTCCAAATCCAACCCTTCTGTCCATCACCTCAAATGCCATCAGATCCTGAGACCCTCATGAGGAAAGCCATCAATCACCCCATCATACGGACAACAGGTGATTTTTGCCTGGGTCACACAGCTAGCGAGGGTCTGAGGTGGGACTGGAATCCAGACTCCAACCCCCTCCAGCACCATCTACCCCTCGACCCACGGTTACATCGGCAGAACCAGGGATCTCAGCAAGGTCGGGCCCAGGCAGCCTGGACACACAGACATTATCTGTCTGCCTCTCTCCTCTTTCTCTCCCTCTCTCTCTTTCTCCTCTCTCCCCCTCTCCTTCTCTCCCCCTTCTCCCTCTCTCTCCTCCGTCTCTCTCTTGCTTTCCTTCTCCCTCCCTCTCTCCCCCTCCCCATCTCTCCTCTCTCCCTCCCTTTCCTCTGTCCCCCTCTTTCCTTCTCTCTCCGTCCCTCCCTCTCTCCTCCTCTCTCCTCTCCCCTCTGTCCTCTCTCCCTCCCTCTCTTTCTCTCTCCTATCTCTCTCCCTCCCCCCTCTTCCCCTCTCTCCCCCTCTCCCTCTCCTCTCCCTCCCTCTCTTCTCTGCTTCTCTCCCCCCTCTCCTCTCTCTCTTCCTCTTCTTCCTCCCTCTTCTCCCTCCATCTCTCTCTCTCTCTCCTCTGCTTCCAAAGGTTTCTCATGCCCCCATATCCATAATGCCCATCATGCCATCCCTCCACCTCCTGATGTCTCCCCCCCTTCCTTCAAGGTCCCCACTCCAGTGCCACCTTCCTCAAGGTGCCTTCTCTCACCCGTCCCCAATCAGAAATGACCTTTCTTTCCCCTCCTTGATTTCTATTCAGCTTTTAAAATCATTTTATTTTTTCAGTCAACTAAAGTCACCTCCCCTCCCTCTCACTTCTCTCCCTTTCTTGCCTAAAATATGCCCTGGGCCTTTACCAGTGATGATCCCCCTCCCCCCATGGCCATTCTCTCCCCCTGGGCTTCAGAAGCACTGCCCTGTGCCCCTTCTCTACTGAATTCTGGCTCATCCTCTAAGGCCACCTCTTCCAGGAAGCCCTCTCTGATGCCCAAAGCCCTTAATGGAAGGGGAGGAGGTGGCTAGGGCCCGGAAGGATAGACAGGCCAAGTCCCACTTCATGGGAGGCCCCAGGATTCGGTTATTTACCAGAACAAATGGCTTGGGGGAAACTAAGGCCCAGAGAGCCCAAGACCAAGGGCTGGTCTCCCTCTGCTGTGAAAAGGGTCCAAGTGAATGTCAGGAGCCTGAGTAACGCCATGGTGTCGCACACTAGGGTGGGTGACTGCGTCCCCACACTGGCACACCGGCGGCTACCTGACCTCCCACAGCCTCTCCCCAGCCTCTCCCCAGCCTGCATATTCTGGTCCCACTGAGACTCAGGACCGGCTGTGCCTCTGATTCCAGCTGACCCCCACGCTCCAATCTGCTCACTCTGTGCAGGGGAGGATGCGGGAAGCCCAGTCTAGAAAGGGGTCTCTCCTCGGCAGCCTCAAGCCCTCCCACTCCCTCCAAGGAGGGATCTCCCCTCCAGGAAACCAAAGGCTTTCTTCTCAGCTTTTATCCTCCCAGCTTCACGCTGCCATTCCCCTCTGGTCTCTGCCCTCTCCCCGCTCTCCTGAGCCTCCCGGCTGGAACCTGGGCTCGCTTAAGGGCCCATCAAACCTCCCAGCTGTGGGCCTCTCTGAGTCCAGCCCTGAGCCCGCCCATACTCTCCCCCTCCCCACATTCTTCTCTCTCCCCTCCTTCCTTTCTGTCTCTCCCACCTCCTTCTCTGTCTCTGTCTCTCTCCTCTCTCCCTCTGTGTCTGTCACTCTCTCTCCTCTCCCCCCCTCCCTCCCCAATTGAGGAAGGGCTAAATAAGTCTCCTCTCTCCCCCACTCTGTCTCTCCTCTCCCCCTCTCCTCTCTCCCCCACTCTGTCTCTCCTCCCCCCCTCTCCTCTCTCCCCCACTCTGTCTCTCCTCCTCCCCTCTCCTCTCTCCCCCACTCTCTCTCCTCCCCTCTCTCTCCCTTTTTCTCCCTCCCTCTCTTCTCTCTCTCCTCTCTCTGTCTCTCCTCCCCTCTCTTTCTCCTCTTTCTCTTCCCCCTCTGTCTCTCCTTTCTCCCTCTGTCTCTGTCTCTCTCCCCCCCCACTGTCTCTCCTCTCCCTCTCTCTCTCTCCTTTCTCTCCCTCTCTCTGTCTCTCCCCCACTTTCTCTCCTCCCTTCTCTCTCTCCCTTTTCCTCCCTCCCTCTCTTCTTTCTCTCCTTTCTCTCTGTCTCTCCTCTCTCCTTCTGTCTCTCCTCTCTCTCTCCCTCCTTCCCTCCTCTCTCTGTCTCTCCTCCCCCCT
>NW_027185720.1:7153060-7156605 GCF_028583685.1 Petaurus breviceps papuanus | reverse complement strand
CTCTCTCTCTCTCTCTCTCTCTCTCTCTCTCTCTCTCCCCCTCTCTCTCCTCTCTCTCTGTCTCTCTGTCTCTCTCCCCAGAAGATCATCAGCATCCATGGGTTCAATCCTATCCATGAACATGAGTCCCAGCCAGGTTCTGACCACCTGGTACTGTGGCCTCATCTCACCCTGTCCTAGAGGCCCTGACCAGCCCCATGACATGCCCCATCTCCAACTGCCATGCCTTTGCATAAAGGTTTTCTCCCTCCTCTCTTTGCCCTCCCCGAGAGCTCACTCCCCTCTCCCAGAAATTACTTCTCTGTGCACCTGCTCAGTCTGCCTGACAGACTATAAGCTCCCTGAGGACACCATGCCTTTGGTTTTAGCACAGGGCAGGAGAAGGGGGGAGGAGGAGGGGGAGGAGGGCAGTGGCCAGGCCAGCCCAGACCCTATGGAGAGGACACTCCTTGCTAGCTTGGGAACCAAGCTTGAAAGGGAGCGAGCTCATTTCCATTTCTAAGTGCAGGGAATGGGCCCAGAGTAAATCAGAGGCATCAGGGGCCTGCAAAGATTCCTGAGCACAAGATTTTTAAACAGTCTTTCCAGCTTAAAAGAAAAAAAAATCAAGGGGGACTAAAACCACAAAGGGAAAGACTTAAAAAAACCAAAAACGCTGCCTGTGGTAATGAGCCCAGGGCTTGCACCGGACAGACAGGCCTTCCCGCGCCTCTGGTGTCTCCCCAGAAAGCCTGGCCAGCTCTGACCTTGGACAACGTGGCCCTCGGGGTCTCTCTAGGTTCCAGATCCAGGGCCCTACACGTGACCTGGGCCAAGGTCCTGCTTCTCCCTGGGCTTTAGTTTGTAAAATGACGGGGGCCTGGCCTGCAGGGTCTCCAAGAACCCCCCACGTCTCCGCCTAGGACCCTCACACCAGCTCTCGGGCCCCTGGCCTATCTTCGTTCTCCCCTGCCCATACGCCCCCCACCCCACAGTCCCCAAGCCCCCAGCTCTGGGTTCAGCCTAGGGACAGACACAAGGCTGGAGGGGGCCTGAGACACTGTTCTTCCCACTCCTCCCTTTATAGAGGAAGAAACAGGGACCCCCAGAGGGGAAGGGACTGGGCCAGGAGCCTACAATGAATGATCTGGGTCTTTGTTCCCAGGGGGGTCCCAAGTCAGTTCCCCAATCTCTGAGGCTGGGAACAATGTGGTGCCAGCCCATCTCTGCAGGTGAGAAACCCAGCCTTGGCGTACAGGGCCCTGCCTGGCCCCTCCTTTGCTCAGAGCGCTTCTGGTCAGCCAATACCAACTCCCCTGGAATTCCTGCCCATCCTGGAAGGAAGAGAATTCCTCCCAAGTCAAGTTCACAAGCATTTTTAGTCTGTGCCTAACACTGTGCTACAAGGCCTAGGTACCAAGAACAGAATCCCTGTCCCTGCTCTGCAATGGAGGAAGGCGGCGAGGTCTGGTGGACTGACTGTGTGATCGTGGGCTCATCTGTATGATGAGGGGCTGCACAGCCGCCCTCTGGGGGGCCTGGCTGCCTCCTCTGGCCTGAGTCAGGACCCTGTGGCCCCCAAGGATGTGGGGCTCGAAGCCCAGGCCTGCCGGCTCCTGGGCCCCAGCCGCACTCTGGCCCGAGCCGGGTACTGCCCCTGGCCCCAGCTTCCCTCGGCTTCCCCAGCCGCTCTCCCATTCCAAACATGCCACAGAATCGCAGACCCCGGAGGCCGCTACTTAGAGGCAGATTAATCACGGTGAATTCTCCATCCAGATCCTGCGCCGGCCCAGCTCCCACGGCTAATAGCGGTAATATTCTCCTCAGCGTGTGCAGGATGCTGGGGCGATGCGCCAGGAATGCTAATGCCCCGGCTCGGCTCACGCCTGCGCCAGCCTGGGCCTGGGGGGCGGCCAGACCCCTGAGGGAAAGAGGCTGAGAATGTGTGCAGTGGGCGGCTGGAGCCCAGAGCCAGGGCATAGGGCCTCCCCTGTGGGGGCTGGCGGTCCTGAGGGCTGGCAAGGATGCCAGCACCCCCCTGCCCACCTGGCCCGCCAGCTGCTGGCCCCCCAGCCCGGCTAGGCCCTGGCCCAAAGCCGGCTTCCTCAAGGACAGACAGACAGCACGCAGGCCAGAAGGACATCCCGGCTGCTCTCTGAAGGGATCCAAATAAGGCAGGCATTAATTCCTTTCAACACAAGTGATCTTTGAAGGAACAGCCAATTAGGGACCAACTGAACCGCACCGGAAAACCCGCCTTTCATCTCTTCCAAACAGAAAGCGGTCCACGGGGAGGCGGACGACACTGACAAGAGTGGCATTTCTGCCCAGGCTGGGCCTGCCTTCCTTAGTGCCGCTGGATGCCCCCAAGCAGCCCCTCCCCACCACACACCTGCATCCAGCTGATGGGCTCAGAGCTCTGGAGGCTAGAGCTCACGCTACAAATGGGGAGACCGAGGCACCCCGATGGAGGCTGCCCATCTCACCTCCAAAAATATCACGGCACAGAACGGTCACGTCATGCTGTGTCAGGGCACGGTTCCAACGCGGGCCTCCCATGACCAGACGCTTCATCACCCCCTTTTACAGACGAAGAGGCCAAGACTGAGGCCCGGAGGGACATCCTCAATGCTAGCGTCTCCTGCCTGAGATGGCTGCACAGTCGTTTGCACCTTGGGTCCCTGGTTGTTTCCACCCTTCTATCTTCAATGCTTAATCTCAGTGCCTGGCATACAGTAGGAGCTTAATAAATGCTTGTCACCCCCATAGTCACCCAGCCTAGACTTGAACCCAACTCACAGGAGCACAGATAAAGATCTGGAAGATGCCTCCAAGTCCCTCAGTTGAGGGATAACGGAACCCAGGCTCAAAGGTTCCAACTCCAAGGCCTGCTCCTCTGGTCTAAATCTGACACCACAAGGCTGCCAAAGCTGCCTCAGGCCCTCCTCAGCTCCCACATCTTCCATGGCTCCTTACTGCTGACCAAACCAATAAAGTCTGGGCTCGCTTGCCCGGCATTCAAGGCCCCTGACCCCCTCTCCCCATCTCATCTCAAGCTACTTCCCTCTGTCTAGAGAGAGAGAGAGAGCTGAATCTAGCCTCAAAGGATCTGGGTTCAAGTCTGCTTTTTCCCTTTCTACCTCATGACCTCAGACATGTCGATTAATTTCTCTGAACCCAGTTCCTCTCCTATAGTATGAAGGAGCAAGGTTTAGTAGTCTTAAAGGCTGGTTACCTTTGTACCTGGATTGCCTTGGACCACTCCCTTCTCTTCGAGCCTCAATTTCCTCCCCTGTAAAATGATGGGATCACACTCAAGGGCCTCTGAGTTTTCTTCCAGCTTGAAAGCAATGATCCTATGATATGGAACAGGAATTGTGCTTTCCCACTGCCATGCCTTTGTTCAGGCTAGTCCCTCTACCTGGACTACCTTTCCTCCCTCTTTGGCCCATCCTGCTCCAGAAAACTTCCTTGACCTACAACAATAACATTAATAACAACTCCCCTTCAGACCTTAAGAACAACAGCATTTATAACAACCCCACTTCAGACCTTAACAACAACAT
>NW_027185720.1:7104605-7153050 GCF_028583685.1 Petaurus breviceps papuanus | reverse complement strand
CCTTCAGACCTTAACAACAACAGCATTTATAACAACCCCACTTCAGATTTTAACAACAACAGCATTTATAACAACCCCACTTCAGACTTTAAGAACAACAGCATTTATAACAACCCCACTTCAGATCTTAACAACATTCACAATAACCCCCCCCCTTCAGAACTTAACAACAACAGCATTTATAACAACTCCACTTCAGACCTTAACAACAACAACATTCACAATAACCCCCTCCTTCAGACCTCAACAACACCACCACCACCCCGTATAACAACCTCCCCTCTGGATGTCTCAGGATTCAGAGCTGACTGGCTGCTCACTGAGCCATATTGAGAGACACTGGGGATTGGGGTTCTGGGGCAGGCAGCCTATTCTCCTGTAAGCTTGCTGAGGGCAGGCCTCATGACTTTGGTGCCTGAGATCCAGTCCCAGGGCTGTGCACAGGAGTAGTTTGAATTGACAGCCAGCTCTCCAGTAGATCCCAGGCCTCCCCCAGCATCTCCTCCAAATGTGAGCCACTCGGGTGATTGGGGAGGTCATCGCATTAATTCTCCTGACATACTTGGGTGGCATTTTGCCAATATCACAAGATAAAAGGCCGGCAGAGAACCTGGCCGGAGCTCCTTGAGTCCTTCCCTGGTCTCTGGATGGAGTGAGAGACTGTATTTGTAACATGCCAGCCTGAGGGGGGCCAGGCTCCTTCATGGGCATGGGGGAGGGCAGACTGGGGGGGGGGGGCAAATGGCTGCTGACCTGGGCAAGAATTTGGCTTTGGAGACCACAAGCTGGGCCTCTTTCTGACTCTGAGATTCACTGACTGACCTCGAGGCAAGAAGTCCCTCCCGCGGCCCCGGTTTGGCCCTCCGTGAAATGGAGAGAACAAGACTGGTGTGCCCACCTCCCAGGGTTGTTGAGACCACGCAGGGAAGCTACCTAGGGAGACTCAGACACCTGGAGCTGAAGAAGACCCTGTGGCCAGGAGGGCCAACACTCATCTTAGACCAGAGGAAGCAGGCCTGGAGAGTACAAGAACCTTCTTGTCTTGAGGTCATACAGCTGGCAAATACCAATGGCTAAAATGATATCCCAGCTGATGAATTTAATTTTCTTCTGTGATAAAGAGACAGATCTGTCCCTCGGATTATACCGTATTAGTACTAGTATGGAGGTGAACAGGAAAGAGTCTGAAGGCCACACCCAAGGCCCTCTCTCTTCTTTAGAGGATAAGCTCCTGGAGGGCAGGGGGACCTGCCCTTTTAGCACTAGGCAGGGTGCTTGGTGTGTAGGGAATGAGGGATTAATGCCCCTCCCTCCCTCTATTCTCTCCCTTCTTCTCTCCTTCATTCCTCCCTTCCTCCTTTCCTTCTACTACCTGCCTAACAGGACTGTTGTAGGCAAAATCCTAATAATAACATCTGCTGTTTCTAGAACACTTCGAGGCCTGTAAATATATTACCTCATTTGTTTTTCACGACAGCCCTGAGAGGTGTGATTACAATTCTCATTTTACAGATGAGGAAACCAAGGCCAAAAGCCTAAATGACATGCCCAGGGTCACACAGCTAGGAAGGAGGAGAGGGGGGATCCCACTCCAGTCCTGCTGCCTCCTCCTGATAAACCCTGAAGCTCCACAGAGCTGGGAGACCTACCCAGGATACCCAGCTGTGGGAAGGTTGGGATCCCACCAGGAGACAGAAGGGAGCACCTGAGGCCAGTGAGAAGTCAGAGAAGGGGGGCAAGCAGTGTGAAAGAGACGAGGCTGGGCACAGTCAAGAACACCTGCGTCCTGAGAACCCCCAAACACGCTTGGAGTCAGAGGGGACCTGAGAGATCATCCACGGCAGTCATTCCTTTGACACCTGGGGAAACCGAGGCAGGGAGGGTCCCACAGCTAGCAAGTGGCAGGGTTGGAATCCAGCCCTGAGGGCTTTCTCTACCTTTACAAACTAGTTCCCGGTCCTTGTTCTTAAATTCCTAGCCTGCCGGCCCCGTGGTCTGGCCTGCCTTGTTCCTGTGGCATTGCTTCAGACCCATTCGAATTACACAGCATTATACTGGCCAGGCACCTCACCCCTCCTCCAGACCCAAGTATCACCAATGACCAGAATGCGTCCATGGCCCCAGGCCAAGGAGGAACTCAATGAATGACCTTGGCTGAAGCCCAGCCCAGCGTCCACTGCTCAACAGACGGCCAGCCATGACGTGGCTCCAAGAAGGTAGGACTCAAGCAACCTCAGGTACTCTCACCAAACCAGCCTGCTGGGTGACCTAGAATGGACCATCCCCCCTGCCCTGGGGGCCTAAGTTTTCCCATCTGTACAATGAAAAGGTGCCATTTTGGCAGAACCCTCATGTGTGACAGGAAACCCACAGGATCTGGGTCTGAGGACCTGGGTTCTATGGACACTGTGCTGCCCCCACATGGCATGCTGGGCAATTCTCAGCTTCCTCACCTGTCAAAGGGGCAGGTGAGATGAGATGCCCCCGAAGGCCCCTCCTAGCTCAGACATCTCTTGACCCTGAGTTCATTAACAGAATTGGTCATGTGTGTCCAATAAGTGAGGAGTAAGCTAGAGAACTGGGGAGTCTAGATGGGAGTAACCACACAGGATCCTGGGATTCAGGGCTGGCAGGGCCCTTGGAACAGGAGACGTCAGAACTGGGAGGAGCTTGAGAACAGGGGATAGCAGGGCTGGGAGGGGCCTTGGAACAGGGGATGTCACAGCTGGGAGGGAGCTTAGAATAGGGAAGGCTGGGCCTGGGAGGTACCTTGAAATCAGCCCAAATCCCTCATTTCAAACAGCAATAATTACCTCAGGTTCAAGGACAGGTTAGTGACTCACCTTGGTTCTGATCCACTGTTTCCCTAAATACAGGAAAGGTCAGGTGGCGTGAGATTTGGGTGAGGGACCGAAATGTCAGGTAAAACCCATTTAAGTCAGAGAATAATCAGGATCCAAAGAAGACCACTGATTAGAAGAAGGATGTGATCAAATCTCTGCATAAGAAAGCTGATGCAGCTGGTGCAGATGGGTGGGGACTGGGGACTTCAAGGGCAAGGGTGTTAGGAAGCTGCTGGTAATAGTCCAGGGGAGTGGTAATGAGGAACATGGGTTAGGGTGGTGTCTCCACGGAGAGAGAGGTGACGTGAGGCTAGGGTATTTCCTGGACTAGAGTTTTCTAGTTGGAAAGGGCAGAGGCCACACATTGAGTGTGGGAGCCCAGGTGCGATGGCCACCATTGACGGTGGCAGAAGAGTTTGCAGACTTAGGAGGAGTTAGTTCAATGTGCTTGATTTGAGAAATGCTGAGTCCACTCAACTCCATTTAACTTTTTCTTGGTGACTCAAGACTAGGAATATGTTTTACTCTGGTGGGTTCTGCCATTATAATCCCCTCATGGACTGGGGCCATTGATCAACATTTCCACACCACAATTCAACCCTTGCACTAACCAATACAACAAATCAAGGCTGAGTCTTGTGATCTCTAAGAGTCCTTTAGATCCTGGGTTCAAATCCCTGCTATGTTACTTAGTACTCATGTGACACTGAGCACATCCCACAGGGTATCTAGGCCTCGATTCCCCAATGTGTAAAATGTCCCTTTCAGTGTATAATCCCAGTTTCTCTGTCTCTCCTCCCAGAGCCAGAGGCTCCTTCTCAGTTAACTAGGGGGCCACCCACAAGGACTCTGGGTACTGCCTTCTAACAAGGAACAGGAACTAGAGCTCCCTCCTCTTGGGACAAAAGTTTGGAGTCGCCATGGCTTAGAGAATGCTGCAATGCTATGCAGGGGAGGGCTCTCTGACAAAGAGCCGTGGTTTACAAAAATCAGAGCTCATCAACAAAATGACTTTTTAAAAGTTCCTAAAAGTCATTTTAAAACACAAATGAATGAAAAAGCACTTGCTATGTGCCAAGCCCTGGGCTACGTCACGTCCTGGGAAAACAACCTGTCAAAACCAGCTCAGTGGCAGGGCCGATGGCAAGGCCGTACAGCCCCTTTGGCCCTCTGGTGACCAGACCAGACCAGAGTAGGTGCTTTGTAACACTCACAAATGAATGAATTCAGCAATGGGTTCAAATGGGGGGTTCTTCTAGTAAATGAGCTTAGGGTGTTTGCTTCCTGAACACACACACACACAAGATGCTACATTGGTTCTGGCACGCCTTCTGGGTAAGCAAGGTTGTCAGCTCACTGACCTTCCTGATGGTGTCACCAGGAAGAAAGCATTTAGATTGGGCCTAGGGGACTCATATCCCTATGGGGCCATGCCCCATCTCCCTTTGCCCTTGTCTGGAGATCAGAAGGACTTTAAAATCAAAAGGTAGGGGGAGGAGGAGGGAGAAAACTGCCCATTTACACCTGAGAAGCCAGAAAGGCAACTTGGAGCTCTGCAAAGAGAGCAGGAAAAACCTGGGTTCAAGTCCTGCCCCTGATACAGAGGGGACCCAGAGCAGGTCACTTTCCACCTTGGTCCCCCCACATAATTCTGTAAGACAGAAGGTTTTCTGATCTGCCCTGGAGGAGGACATTTCCTCATCTGCCTATACCAGTGAAATCTCACAGGTCTAGACAAGAAATAACAATCCCCTGAACAACGGCCAAGTCCTGCCCAAGGGAGCAGCTACAGCCCAGGAAGGATGGGGGGAGGGTGTGGGAAGGAGCCAGTAACGCCCAGGAAACAATCTCTCCGGGAAGGTGGCGCAAGAACACGCATGGTCTGGGCTATCTCTGCCGCGATGCAGAGGCCGGAAGACTACAAGTCACTTTCAAATGGATCATTAAAAGGATGGTTCATCATCACTCAGAAAAGGAAACAGGGATGACCACCAGACTGCAAGGGGCCACCAAGCTCAGGTCATGGTAGCCGAAGTGCATGGCCTTTTCTGACACAAGAGATGGAGAGAATGCTGCGGGCTCGGTTCCATTTAAGAAATCTGCCCCTAAGTGCTCACCACATGCCGGACACTGCTGGGCAGCAGGAATACAGACACAAAACCACAACCCTGTGGCCCTCATCCCTGCCCCCCAGGAGCTTACAGTCCAGTATAAAGCAGAAGACAGGGGCACAAACGAAAGTGACCCAAGGCAGACGGCTGCGGGTTTGGCCATCTGCATCCCTACCTCCCCACCCTGCTGGCCCGTGAGCTCCACGAGGCCAGGGCCCATGTGTCATCCAAGCTGCCCATGCTTCTTAGCCTGAGTCCAGCACACGGGCATCATAAACATCTACTGAAGGAAGGAATAATGAATGAAGAAGGCGCTCATCCCATGACACCAGGGTCTCTAGGAATGCTTTAGTCCTTCCCAAGGCTGTCATTAACAGCAAGTGGCTGGAAATCCTGGGCTGGGGGCTCTGCTCCCCCAGCTCCCTGGGGCAGGGGGGCTCGGGGAACACTAGCGGAATTGAATCTGCTCCCTGTATAGATGGAGAAATGAGGTCCCGTGGGCTGTGACAGTCCAAGCTGCGCTCAAGCCAACTCCCACTCCACAGACACAAAAGTAAAACCACCCCTACCTTCAAGCAGCTTCCATTCTAGGTGTAAAAATAACCCTTTTTAAATACTAGGGAGGGGGTGATCAGGAACTGCCTCCTGGACACAGACACTGAGACAGAGGTCGGGAGACTGACTCTTTTCAGAGTGGGGCTGCAGTCCAAGGTCTCAGAAATCTCTGCTGGGAAAGGGCCATAGAGGGATCCATCAATGACAGGGATCCATCCAGGGGGAGGAGAGCCCTTGGGATCACCTTGTCCAACTGCTGCCAGCCCCTGCCCCCCATTTTACAGATGAAGAGAGAGCAGAGAAGGGCAGCCAGGACTAGAACCCAGGACCCTTATGGCTCTTCATCTAATTCTGCTTGAATACCTCTGGGGATCAGGAACTCACCACTTCACAAGGCTGGCTGTTAAAGTTGACTTCTTGCCCCCTTGCCCTCCAAAACCTACCCATTAAAATAAAATAATCACACAACCCTGACATTGACAACTTCAAGTAATTTGGGGGATAGAAAAGAAACCCCCATATGCATAAAAAATGTCCAATGGAAGCCAACTACTTAGTCAGGTGGTAGGCAGGAGTCCTTCCCCCATTCTTCTCGGCCACCTCCACCCACCCCCCATTAACCTGGTCCCCTGTGGTGCAAGCTGAGATGGGGAGGGCGGGGGGAGGGGGCAGCTCCCCGCAGCAGGCAGGCACCTGCCAATCTGGGCCCACCTCCACCCACACACAGCAGCCCCACTCCCTGAGGACGGATCATTCCCTCCTGCTCCCAGCCCGGCAAAAATCAGTAACGCTAACTCAATAAAATCCCCCTTCAAGGTTTTTAATTACCAGACTGTGTGGAAGACTGAAAGCTGGGAGAGGGGAGAAGGGAGAGGAGGAGAAAAGGGGAGAGGAGAGGAGGGGAGAAGGAAGACAAAGTCCAAGAAGATCCAGCTTCCATCCCAAGCTGTCCCAACCTTTATAATCCAGCAGGAGAAGAGGGAGAAACTGAGGCCTGGGATGTCCTGTATGACACAAGGCACCTCTCCAGGGGCCAAGGAGCCCATCCAGGGGATCCCCAGGTTTAGAAAAGGGGGGCAGTCGATGCGGAGGCCAGAGGCAGGGAGACCTGGGTGTGAATCTGGCCTCTAACACTTACGACACGTCACATAAGGCCTTGGTTTCCTTATCTGTCCTGTACACTCTGGAGGTGATCCTCTATGGTGCCATCATCATACTGGCACCAATGGTGCCCAGGGAAGGCTGGATAGGGGAGGGTAGTGACGCTCCCAAGTACTCACCGCTGGGCACCACAAGCTGGAGACCGTCCAACCCTCCGAGGAAGAGGAGGGAGCCCCCAAAATGCTCCTGAGTCACCCCCACCCCACCTCCGGGCAACTCCTCCCTGGAATTCTTCCCTACACCACTGCCCGGTACAGTGGGCACGCTCCAGCCCCAGGATGGAAGGGCAGGCTTCTGCACACAGTAGGAGCTTGTGCAATGAATGGGGGGAGGAGGCTGGGGTCCACTGGCAGCCCCTTCCAGGCACCCATCTCTGCCCACACCATCGCTCTAGAACCTCCAGGAGCCAGACGGGTCTAGTCCAGCCTCCCTGAGTTTTACTGACAGAGAAGGAAGAGGAGAAAGGGCCCGGACGCCAGACTCCTCTACTGCTGGTCCCGTATTACAGATGAGGGCACTGAAGCCAGCGGGATGCAGTGACCGGCCCAGGGCCACTCCGTCTGAGGACAATCTGAGGCTAGAGGGGGCTGCCTTGGTGATTCCGTTTTCTGAGGATGGGTCTGTGGCCTCCCCAGCCTGCCTGTCAGCGGGCAGGACCCCAAGAAAGCAGAGGGCTCCCCTCTGTGCCTGGGGAGGACAGAGCCAGGCCGTCACTGGACTCTGGCCCTGCACTCTGGGACGGGACTTGATGCTTGGGTCAGCCTGAGGGGAGAGAGGCACCTGGAGGCCAGGTATCCCAGCTCTCTTCCAGCTGGAAGGGGGCTCGAAGGTCACTGAGGTCAAGCCTCTCATCTGACAGCTGGGGAAACCGAGGCTCGGGCATTCAAGGACACGGAGCAGGGAAGGGCCGGGATCAGGCGCTGGATCCGTGCTGCTGCCTGTGGGGGACTGGGAGGGGGAGCTGGCGGAGCAGAGAAGGAGGGAGGGGTGGGAGGCCTGTTGCGGCTCCCCAGGGCGTAATTAATAAGAGATCGCAGAGAATGCTTAAAATATTGGCGGATCAAACCCCACGTTCCTCCAGCTTCCTCTTTGAAGGGCTGGGGCAGAGGTGGGGGGCTGCTCGGGAGGGGCGCCTGGCACCCCACCCCCTCCCTGGGGAGCGCCAAGCCTGGGCAGAACGTGGCTTCTGGGGCTGAGCAGGAGCCGTAATTAGCTGGGGGAGGGGATGGAAGCCAGAAGAAGGAGGGAGGGGAGGAGGAAGGGATGCAAGAAAGGAGGGAGAAGCTGTGGGCTACCACGCCCACCCCCTGGGAGAGGAGAGGGCCTAGGTCTGGGGGGCAGGGGGAGGACACTAGGAGGAAAGTGCTGGGCAGCCCCCCTGGCTCCAGGCTCACCCACAGAATGGGCTGGGGGAGGGGCCCCACCCAGAGCCCCCCATGCATGGACGTGGGCTCCCCTGAAGCCTGCCTGGATCCTCCCCTCCCTGTGCTGGCTGCCCCCTCCCCACCAAGGTCCCATCTCTGGTGCTGGGTGACCTTGGTCATGTCCCTGACCATCTCTGGCCCCCCAGCTTCCTCTTCTTGGTCCCCTACCCAGGCCAGGCTGGCGTGTGCCCCAAGGGCAGGCCCGACTGTCCCACCCCAGTTTTGTTTCCGAGCACCCGGAACAATGCCTGATCCACGTCCTGGCAGGTGGCCCAGACAGGGCCCTGCTCAGGGTCACACAGCACGCAGGCACCTAAGAAATGTTTGCTGAATTACAAATGGAACCTGACCCATAGTGTGACCTGGTCTCTATGCCTCAATTTCCCCACTATGCAAAATGACAAGGCTCCTTTCAGTTTGGTCCTGATGACTGGAGGCTCCTTCCACAGACCCAGCAGGGCCAAACGGGCTTCTCCCGTGGGTGACCATGGGTCCTAGTGGGGAGAATGCTGGGCCTGGAAGATCTGAGTTCAAATCCTGCCTCAGACATCTGCTAGTGTGCTTCTATTTCCTAATCTGTAAAACGGGTGGTTGGGGCTGGGTGGGCTCTCAGGTCCCCTTCTGACTTCATACTTGCTGGACCTTCCAACTCAGAGTCTCTATGAGTCTAAGAAACAGCCCTGGACCTCAGGGGACGCTTACCCAAGCCAGCCTGGCCTGACCAGGCAGCAAAAAGTGACCCCAAGGCACACTGCCCACTGTTGGGCCAGTCCTGGGCCGCCCTGGATGCTACCAGGCCCAGGGTCACTTGCTCGGCCTCCGCAGCCAGGGGGGCCCTCCAATTACTCTCCCTGTCCCCCCCAGGTGCCCCCACCTACCCCAAGACCCCCCAGCCAGCTCTCTGCCCAGCTGGACCCTTGCAAGCCTGGAGAATGGGGGAGGGGGAATCTGTTCTGTCTGCTCTCTAGAAGGCTCAGGGCCCCTGGGCTGAACGAGATAAACACCACCAGAGCTGGGAAGCAATTAGGAAGAATTGGAGGAGGGGGGGATGGAGGAGGGGAAGCGAGCAGAGGGAAGGAGGGGAGGGGGAGGCGGGTTTCAGCAGCTCCCAGGCCCACAAAGCCTCTCCCAGCTTGTTTTGATGGCAGACACTGGAGGAAAATCATTTGTTGAAAAGCAACGCCAGTGGAGAAGAGGCCAGGATGCCCCAGGG
Source organism: Petaurus breviceps papuanus (assembly GCF_028583685.1). Taxonomy (NCBI): domain Eukaryota; kingdom Metazoa; phylum Chordata; class Mammalia; order Diprotodontia; family Petauridae; genus Petaurus; species Petaurus breviceps. Next base: position 7,143,743 of record NW_027185720.1, on the reverse strand, counting down.
AGCTTTCTGGCTCCACATCTGAGTCTGCCTGGGGGGCAGGAGGAGGGGAGGGGAGAGCCTGGGGTCAGGGAGAGCCAACCTTGTGGCCTGGCAGACCCTCAACTGGTCAACTGCTCTTCCTGTCCTTGCCCGTAAAGCCGAGGGGGGCTCCCAAGGCCCCGCTCCAGGCCGGCTCTGGGGACAGCTCCTGGATGCCCTCCACCCACACAGGCTGCTGTCTGAGGTCCAGAAGGTGCCCCCATCCCCATTTCAGAGGTGACTGCTCACTGCTGGCCTGCCCTGCCCCTGGCATCCCTGTGCACCTCCTCCTGGCTGGACGACCCTTCCACAGCCCCCGCTCTGAAGGCTGGGAGGGGGCTTCAGATGCGGACCCCGCCTGCCCGTCCTAGATCCCAGTCCTGGTCCCGGTCCCAGCTCCCACACCTGGCCTGCTGCCTGGCCTCCCCTGTTCTGGTCTGTGCCAGGGCCCCACCTCTCAAGCAGGGTGAGACAATGGGAGAGGACATGGGCAGGTTGGGACGACCTGTCCCAAGGCTGCTGAAATGACCCCGGTCACTCAATTCAATCCTTCCCTCCCCATCCTCCTCCCAGATCTGGAGTCAGCAGGGAACTCAGAGGTCAGTGAGTCCAACCCGCCCCCCCATTTTACAGGGCAGGAAACTGAGGCCCAGGGAGCAAGTCCTCTGGCATCCCACCCTGTGCTTGCCACTGCACCACCCTGCCCAGACCCCAGGGGTCAATCGTCACCCCCTCATCGGGCCTGGAGGTCACTGCTGGGGAGACCCTCTCTCAAGGGTGGGCCATGGCTCTCCTCAGCTGCCCCTCCCACCTCTGCCACCTTCTGACAAGTCCTCTTCCAGCCCCAGCCCCCATCTCCCACCCCCTGCCCTCTCTGGCTTCCTTGGAGGCCCAGCTAAAACTCCACCTTCTGTGGAAAGCTTGCCCTCAGGTCTCTGCTTGTGGCCTCCTCCATTAGACTGGAGCTCCTTGACCTCTTTTTGCATCCCCTGGCTTAGCACCCAGTAGGAGCTTAATAAATGTCTACTGACAGACCAGGTGACCCCCCAATTCGGTGCCCTAGGCCTGGGTAGGAGCTTGGAGGGAGCCCAGGCCAGCCCTGCCATTCTGTGCAGAAGTCCAGGGGCCAGCCAGGCAGTGACTGCCCAAAGCCACACAGGCAACAAAGGCAGCTTGGGATTTAAGCCCCCTCCCCAGAAGTGCTAGGTGGGGAGGAGTGGGGAGAGGCATAAGTACCACAGCTCCATGGGGCTGACCCCAGAGGTCTCATCCTTGGAGGGAGCCTCAGTCACAGTCCCATCATCCCCCCACCTTCGCTGCTATGAGAATACAGGGCTGCGGCTGTACTCCCCCCCCCTCCCCCGGGAGAGATCAAAGCCATTGGGAGATGTCTGGGGAGAGGGCAGGCAGGAGATGCTGGGATGATCCCGTTGGCTCCCGACCCCAGGCAAGGCACTCGTCCCCTCCAGGCCTGCACGCCCCCAGAGAAGTGGGGACTGGTGACCTCCAGATTGCAGGGCCCCAAAGACCCACATCTGAACAAGTACCCCTCTAGAGAAGGCCCAGCTGGGAGAGAAGCCCTCCAGGGACAGAGAGCCTGGCCCACACCAGTACTGGGGAGTGGATACCCTCTAGCCTCCCCCCATGGCTGGGCCAGGCCCACGAGGCCCCTACTGGGCAGGCAAGCCTGGGCCCCTCAGAGGGCGTGAACACCAGCACTGTCTGATGACCCGCCACTGCATGGGCTCTGGCCTTCTCATCTTTCCTAAAAGTATCCAGAGGTGAACACAGCAGTGCCAGATGAGGCTGGAGCAGGGCAGCAAGGGGTGGGAACATGGCCCAGCACATCTCCATTAAGGAACATGTCTCTGTGTGGCCTAATAGCGCATGGCATCCTAGATGCCATGATACGCTGCATCCTCCCAGCCCCAATAACCCCTGTTCTAAGCCCCCCCAGCTCTGACATCCCCCGGTCTAAAGCCCCCCCCCCCCCCCCCCCCCCCCCCCTCTGCCCGCCCCCCCCCCAGCTCTGACCTCCCCTGTTCTAAGCCCCCCCCCCTCAGCTCTGACATCCCCTGTGCTAAGGCCCCTCTCAGCCCTGGCATTCCCTGTTCTAAGGCCTCTCCCACCACTGACATTCCCTGTTCGAAGGCCTCTCCCACCACTGATATCCCCTGTTCTAAGAACTCTGGCAGCTCTGACATCCTCTGTTCTAAGTTTCCTCCCAACTCTGACATCCCCTGTTCTGAGACCCAACCCAAATTGAACATTTTACATAATTATCTTGAACTTAAGTTTTATGAATCTTCTGTTTCTATATTACTCTCTCTTCACAATCCTAAAGCTCAAGTCTTTATCAGGCTGAATGTCTACTGGTTATTAGGAAGAAAACTCTGTCAGGACAAGACCAGCGTGTAAAGAGAGTGGAACACAGGATCAGAGGGTGCTGCCTGCATCAGCAGAGGGCATTTCCCCACCTGGGAGTTTCACTCTGCCAGGGAAGTCGGAGGTCTGGCTGTGCCACTCCCCCATGGCCTCCAGGGTAGGATACAAGATCCAAAGCCCTTCCTAACTCAGCCCCTCCTGCCTTCCCTGGCTTCTGACACTTCACCCCCAGACTCTCTTCTCTTCCACCTAGTGACCCAGTCCCGGCTGGTCCATGAAGGAGACCTCCAGCATTTTCCACTTGTGCCCCAGGCCTGGAATGCTGCCCCTCCTCGCCGCCCCCTCCTGGCTTCCAGACACAGCTGAGACCCCTCCTTTCCTGGCCCCCTTAACACCTCCCTGGAGTGACTGGCACCAATCATCCTCTGGGCCTTTGCAGGGGGTCTCCCCATGAGACTGGGGGCTCCCTGAGGGCAGGCACTGTCTCTTGCCTTTTTTTGGAGCCTGGTACAGGCTGGCTGCCCTGCCCTGGCCCTATATGCCAGGCTCTGTGCTAAAGAAAGGACAGAGGCCCAGCAAGCCTGGGAGGGGACTTGGGAGGGGGCCACGGGGACAAGACCTCAGGTTAGCCATGGGGATGAGCATTTTACAGCCCGACTGTTGCTAGGCTCTGCGCAATGGGCTTCACTATGCTCTCGCGTGTGAATCTATGCCAAGAGCTGGACAGGGACATGAAGGCCTGGGTGTGCCCTCAGCAGGGGGGGCTCCATGAGCAACGTCCCTTCCCCCCCAAGACCTCAGTTTTCTCGTCCATAAAATGGAGATGATGGTCACAACATTCCTGGCCTCCAGGGCTGCTAGTGGGTGAGTACTCAGACACCAGAGGGGAATGCTGGGACCCTCACCACAGGGCCCAGTGATTCCCTGGGCGAGCAGGTGCTGAGTCAAGCTGTGTGAAGCCCGGGCCTCACCCTGCCCTCTGCCTCCCTGCTGCCCACCTTGCTCACAGGGCTGCTGGAATTCCAAGCAGGCCTCCTGCCATCTCTTCTCCTAACAGGCGCAGAATCCCATTATCGAGGCGGAGGGCAGCCCTCCCACGCTGGCCAGCTCGGGGTGGCTGGGGCCCTCCCTTGCCAGCCCTGCGGAGAATCAGAGGGAAAGGGGACCAGGCATGCAGCAGGGCCCTCACCAGGCATCGGGTCCAACACTGCCTTAGAAATTATCTCTAATGAGGAGAAACAGAGATGTATTAAAAGAAAAATCCCCAAAGGCTTATGAATGCATTTACCTGCAAATTCCCTGCCCTCTATAAGCCTCTCCTCATAACTGAGGGAGATCCACCTACACAGCAGCTGGGTCTGACAGTGTATGTACCATGCTGCACCCACAGTTCCCCACCTCTCCAGGAAAAGGGGAGAGCTTTAAGTGGTCAGCTCTCTGGTGTGCCGAGCCTGGCGCCCACACATACACCCTCCTCATCAATCTGTGTGTCACACAGGTCCTTCCATCTCTCACCCTGGACTTGGCGTGAGCAGCTCCCCTCTCCCCTTGGGGGCCTTAGAGGACACCCAGCTTCCTTTCGAACTTGGCGCTGGCTCCTCCAGGAGACAGTTCCAGATTCCCCTCCCCCTTGGTACCGCCATCACCCACTTTTAAGGAGCTCCCCATATCCCTGGTCTATTGTCCGCAAGCCCAGGGGATAGTAAGAAGCATCTGATAAGCCATAGGGCACTATATAGGAAATGACCAGCCCACAGCGATGCTGCAGCCTGGGCTGTGCCCCCAAGGGAAGGGGGCACCCCCCCGCGGGAACAATGCCAGCAGCAGGATCTGCATGGCACCCCCAAAGCTCTGCAGAGCATCTCAGGGGATGCCCCTGGGAAGGTGGGTGCAATGAGCCCCTCTCTGCAGAGGCCTGGGCTCAGACGCAGGTGTCTCCTGGTCCCCAGCCCCGCCTTGAGCACCAGACTGCGCTGCCCCTTTAATGGGCCCAGGCTCAGTCAGGGACCCTCTCCTTGCAGGCAGGGGGGCTGATGCCTTCCAAAGCCCGAGGCAGGCCTGGCAGCCTGACAAGCCCTGGCTGCAATCATTCTTCTCTCCCGCCAGGCTCTCGGTCGTCTCCCACAGCCTGCGCTCATCAATAAACGGGAAAATATGGCCCGCAGGGCCTAACGATTAGGCGGATGAGCAACTGTCTTGAGGTTTGTGCCCAGGGAGTGTTTGTCGATGGATCACTGTCAACCTCAGGAGACATTACAAGAGGGGAGAGGCAGGGTCAGGCCGGCGGACTGACGGCCAGAGCCTGGGAGTGGTGACATCTGGCCCTCCCCGCCACCATGGACGCGTGGCTGGGCCAGGGAAGAGGGAGGCTGGCAGGGACTGACGAGGGGTAAATTAGAGACATGTGAGAAGCCCAGGAAAAGAAATTCTACCCCAGCAGAAGCAGCCACAGCAGGCAGAAGACGTCAGCCCTGGAGCTCATCACCCATGGGCCGCTATCAGTGCTGTGGCTGTGCTCTGAGACAGGAAGGCTGGAGGGGATGGGGAGCTCTCAGCTCAGCCAGCCACAAGTGGTATCTGGATCAAGAGTGTGTGTGTGTGTGTGTGTGTGTGTGTGTGTGTGTGTATGTATGTGACTGTGTGTGTGTATTGTGAGTGTGTATGTGTATGAATGCGAGTATGTGTGACTGAGTGTGTGTGTGTGTGACTGTGTGTATGAGTGTGTGTGCGTGTGTGTGAGTATGTGTATGCATATGCACGTGCCCATAGCCCACAAGTGGAAGAATTCATTTTGAGCATCAAAGAGGAAGATACGATCAAGACTGACCATGGGAGGGAGTCCCACAAGAAGCGAGGTCCCAGGTTCAAATCCTGGCTCTGGCCCCTACCCTCTCCCTGTGTGACCTTTCAGACCCACGACCAGAGTCTCTGCTTGCACACTGGCTTCACCAAATAACTTACTCCCTAAGGAGGCAGCCAATCCTGCTGCTGGGTCAGGCCTAGGCGTGTGGATGCCTGCTCTTCCCTCACGGTCCCTGGTCCTAGCTCCCCCTCAGGAAAGGGGATCCAATCAATCAATCAAAGCCTCCCTCCCACACAAGGGGTGCTCAGATACCTCAAGGAGAGCTGTGTCACGGACGGCGATGATCCTGTTGGCCCCAAAGTTCCACCAAGGCGGCTTCCAGACCTCCCCTGAGCACGTCATAAATCTATTCATTAATGTAGTCCTAGCACAGCCATCATCTACACAGCTGAAATGCTGTTGAGGGTTTTAGTTACGACACCCCAGACATTTCCCCACTCTGTTCACAACTATACTGCGAGAAGCTATGGAGAGCATGATCCCTCCACCCCTTACTAGGGGTAACAACCTCATCGAAAAAGGAAAATGAGGATTAGAGACCGCCTTAAGGTTCTGTTCCATGTAGGATCCTTACAATGCCCCTGGAAGGCAGGTGCTTTTACCACCACCCCCATTTTACAAATGCTGACACCCGGGCTGAGGGCAGCTAAATGAATTCTGTAGGATTAGCTGACCAGTAAGCATCTGGGGCAGGATTTGAAGCCAGGCCTTCCTCCTACCTCAGACATGGGGCCTGTCTTACTAGTGAACCCATTCTGGCTTCTAGTGATCACCACGTTTTTTTTTCTGAGTCTCACAAACCAGCCAGTTCATCACTTCTCGCAGAACTGAACGTTAAGCTTACTCAACTGCTCTTCCCAGAAGCCAACGTGTTCCCCACTTTAAAAGTCAGGACTGTTTCTCTTTTGACATTTTTCTTATTCTTCAGGATTTCTCAAAGAACCCCCCTAGTGATTCCTTAACGCAGGCCCTACATCCTTTCAGGCCCCTGGGAGCTTGGGGCAGTACCTGGAACACAGAAGGAATTTAAGAGCTACTTGTTGGCTGATGGAATTCCTCCAAGGGAGCGTGGGACCCCTGAACTGGCTCCATGCTTAGGCTGGGCCTCTATTCCTCCCTAAGGGTGGGGGCCCTCCCCTGCAGGTCATAGATGCACTGGGGCAAAGGACAGAAGAGGCTCTAGAGGCCTGCTGGCCCATGCTAGCTTTCCTAAGCAGCAAGGCCTTCCAGACGGGGGCCTTTTCCTTATCTGGAGAGAAAGGGGGGAAGAGAAAAGGGGAAAAGGGGAACAGGAAGAGAAAGAAGAGGAGGGAGAGAGACAGAGACAGAGACTGGGAATATGCATTTACTGAACACTTAACTGTCCACCAGGTGCTGTCCTAAGCACAAGGAACACATGTATAAGGGAAGAAGCCCTCAAGGGGCTTACATTCTAAACGGGGAAGACAGCATGGGGGAAAGACAGCATGGGGGAAAGAGGAGACATGGGGAGGTGAGGACACAGCAAAGAAGCCAGAAGACCTGGCGGGTGCTGCTGAGGGGGCCACCTGTCACAGCCTGCAGGGGAGGTGGGGAGTGTCTGGTGGAGACAGAAGGGCAGCCCAAGGGGAGGTGGTACAGCATGGGATGGCAGCTGAAAAGTCAGAGGCCCGGAGTTGAATCCTAGGTCTGCCACTTAGGTGCATGGCCTCAAGAAAATCTCTTCTCTCTGGGCCTCAGTCTCCTCACCCAGAAAATGGGGATAACCTTGCCTGCCCCCCAGAGCTGTGATAACAGAAGGAGGAATTAACTAAGCCCCAGGCAGCTGCTTTTCCTCTTCCTCCTTTGCCCAGCCACAAGATGTAAGTCAGTCATTAGGGATGGCCACGCCAAACATCCCTGTCTTAGCAATCATCAAGGCTCAAGCCCTCAAGGGCTCCAGGTCATCCCCTGGCGCTGCTGGTTCTTCCTCTCCCCAGATCTAGGGAGGCTCGTTTCCTCCTCTGCAAAGATGGAAGGGCGAGAATGCGTTACATCTGATGGATGAAGGCAGCATTTGATGGTGCCTGCGCCCGCTTGGGCCTTCCCCTCCAATAAAGGCCCAGCAGGATGCTGGACGCTGGCAGAGTCAGCGGCTAGGAGACGAACAGCCAGTCGGCTGGTTAGAACCTCCGAGAGGCTGAGGAGCCTGGCGATGAGCTTGGCTGGGAGGGGAGTCTGAGCTGGAGCCCCCCCACCCTTCCTGGGACAGTGGGCATCGGGTCCCCCTTTGGGGCAGAGAACCTGCCTCCATCCCTTACCAGCTGTGACTGTGGGCCCGAGCAAAATGGGGTCCCTGAGGTCTCTGGACACCTGGCAGTGTGTGGAGGGCAGTGGACAGAAGGCCGCCCCTCCCAGTCACAGGTGAGGCAGGGCCCCCCAAAACACAAACACTATTTCAATCAAGACACCTCAGCTTCCTGGTAGTGGATGATGCCAGCTGATGAGTTTTCCAACAGGAAAAGGGCCCACATCTGGTTTCTGCCTCTTCCTCCTTACCCATCTGGTTCCTTAATTTCAGCCCCTCCCCTGTCTGGCCAAAGTGCCCAACGCCCACAGGCTCTGCTGACCCACTGGCCTGGATCAGGCTCCAAGGCCCTCCTTCCCACCCAGGTGAGTCATGATTCTGGACCATAGACAGAGCTGGAAGGGGGGCTCAAGGCCCCCTAGGCCAAACCCATGGGGAGGGGGGATGAGAGCTGAGATTCTAAGCCAGGTTCTCACCTCTCCCAGAACACCAGGATCACTTCCCCCACCCCCTTTGCTTTTCTTTAAACCATTTTGATCACTGCAATTCAATATAATTGGTTCCTTTACAACAGTTTGTCTTCAGCACCTAACATCGTGGCTCAGAGAAGGGCTCCACAGGTTTTAGCCAACAGTTCAAGGTGGGCCAAGACATACAAAGGGGGTTACGAACCTCCTATCCCCTTCATTTCACAGATGAGGAAACTGAGGCCTGAAGGGCCCAGTGACCGAAGGTCAGATCCAAGGTCCCACTTTCCCTCCCCTGATTCAAGCTAGAGGTAAAGGCTGGTGGTATTGGCTGAGCTGTCAGTAAACACTTATTAACACATGACCAAAAGCGAGCTGGGCTGACAGACCCAGGGCTGAGGCCATTAAGTCCACCCCCACCTCATTTTAGAGAGAAGGAAATTGAAGCCAAAAAAAAGTGAAATTACTAGCCTAGTGTCACACAGGAGAGGCTGAATTCAAATCTGACTCCAAGCTCAGCACTCTGAAGCTGTCTCCTGGACTACAGGGGCAGGGCCTGGTCTTGACCTTTCTGCTGTAGAGTTCAAGGTAAGATTCCTCCACCTCCCTGCCCCCATTCAGCACAGCACCTGCCACCATCACCCCATCTGCACATTCCTAGTTATGTTTTTTGTCTCATCCCATCCCTTTGGAAGGAGCTGGCTTATCTCTGACCTCCAAAGACTATGAAAGGCAGGGATGGGGGGAAGGAGGAGCGAAGGTGGCCCATAGCTCAGGGTTCTGAAGGCCTAGGTTCTCTATTTAGGTCCATGTAAAGGAAAATTTCCCCATGATAGGAGCTGCCCAAAAGGGGGATGGTCTGCCTTGGAAAGTGGACAGCGAGTCTTCCAGGAGAGGCTGGATGTGCCCTTGATGGCATTGCTGAGGACAGAAAGTTCTGTTCTGAGGCTTTCCCATCATATGACCTGCCTTCAGTTTCCCCCTCTGTAAGATGAGGAAATAAGATTCCAAGGTCCCTCTGACATTCTCTGAGGGTCCCAAAAGCTCTCCTATTTCTGTGATTTTGTGAAGCTCTCAGGCAAGAATCTGCCCTTATCCCCCTGCCCACTGAAGCTTTAGGGGATTCTCCATCCAGCTTTTCCCACAAAAGGGGCAGGGGATGAGTTCTTCCATTTCACCAGGGGGTTCCAGACACAGTCAGAAGCTGCCGTCAGTGCCCTCTGCTCCAGGGGCACAGCAGGGCTGCTGCTCTCGCCGGCCCCTCTCCCCAGCCCAGTGCTGTTGAGACAACAACATTCCTTCCCCCTTAGAAACCAGAGGCGCCCAAGCATCTCCCGGAGCCCATTAGCCCGCACGTCTCTCCTCTGCCACGCTAACGAGCAGATAAACTCAGGTCAAGCAGTGATGGGTGGCTGCTTCGGGGCCAGAGCGGCTCGGCTGGGATGGATGGCGGTTGGCGGGCTGCATCTGGCAGGGGAGCGCCAGACGGACAAGGGCGGCATCACAAGGCACTGAATGGGAATTGTTTCACGTCACCAGGCCGCTGATGGCCAGACAAGCCCGGAGGCCCAAGTGAACAGACGGCCAAACTCTGGCCGAGGAAGGGGCCTCAGAGGCCACTCACCCCTTTTACACAGAAGGAAACTGAGACCCACCAGAACTGACTTAGAACTACAGGTACATGGGTCTAGAGTTGGAAAGGTCTCATTTTGCAGAGAGGGAAACTGAGGCCTGGGGAGGAAGGAACATGACGTGTGCAGGTCCACACAGGCAGAAAAGATCTGAAATGAGATTTGAGCTGGCTTTGGTCGGCCCCATAGAGCAGAAAGAACCAGGGAGGAAAGTCACAGAGCCTCGAATGACCATGAGCAAATCACGTCCCCTAAGTTTTCTCACCCGTAGAATGGGGAGGTTGAATGGATGACCCCGGGGAGTCCCCTCTGGGCCTCTACGTCTCCTCGGGGTCCAGAGTCAGACTGTCTGAGCTGAGCATGTCAGGAGACAGGGAAGGACAGCAGCTTCATCTAATCTAGTTAGCCCACCCAAACTCTGAGGCAGAAGTCTTTTCAGGGAGAACCAATCAATTAGCATCTATTAAGAGCCTACTATGTGCCAGGAAGACCAGAATTCAAGTCTGGTCACACCTTGGCCACTGTGATTTCTCTCTCCCTCTCCTGGTTCTTACTGCTCACCCCCGTTTTGGACGGCATCCTTCCACCTTCTTGTACATAAGTTAAGGTCAATACCACAATCACCCAAGAATCCAAACTGTGGGTGCCCCACAGGGCAATGGAATGCCAGAGAGTGGGTGTGAGTCAGCAGCAGAATATATATGCATAAATACATTTTACATCAACTTCGTCTGTCCCATTTTTAAGGAATTCTGTCCCATGAGTAAAAATTAGTGCAATACACCAGACCAGGGGCTCTTAACCCTCCTTGGTGACCTGGATCCCTTGGGCAGTTCTCTTTACCCCACATCTAGGCCTTGAGTTGGGAGACCAGGGTTCAAACTCCAGCTCTGACACTTGCCATACATCAGTCAGTCAATGAACAAGCAACTGGAAACTTCCTCTACGTGTGACCTGGGGCAAGCCACATGGTGCAAACATGCCCACTGCCACTCAGGACTCCCAAACTCAGGATCTCTGCAGGCCTCAGCTTCCCTGGGGGTGTGCCGTGACACCTGGCTCCATGTTCCATTCACTTATCCTGGTACCTGGCCTCTGTTTCCTCATCTATAAAATAGGGGTAATAATACTTGCTATTTTCACAGTCAGGAAGGGTGGGCAGCTGCTGCCCATGATCCTGACAAGGGCACCTGTCCCAAGGAGGCAGTCTGTACCCAGAGCAGGAAAGCAAAGATGGCCCAGGCTTCAGAGGTGGCCTTCATACTGAAGAACTGAAGGCATCACCAGCAGGGAGGCAGGAGAGTTAGGAGAGGACTGCAAGGATCCTTTCAGAGCTCTTCCCAATTCTCTCAGGAAGGCCTATGTCAAAAGTAGCAGAAGGCTGGCAGTCAGAGACTGTAGGACCCTGACACACACATACAACTGACTGTACAAGTTATATTGATGCCTCATCATGGGCTGAAGGCAACACCCAGGCTCTTAAAAGCTAGACCAGTGAAATGCAATCTCCCAAAACAAGGAAGGACTAGAGTATTGGCTGGGGCACACTCTAGGGGTCTTCTGTCCAATGACCAGACCAGCTAGGCAAATGCCAGGCTCGTCCCCAGCTCGAACAGGCAAGGAATGTTTTAGCCACGGCAGTCCATGGACACATAATGCATTAAGTAAATGCAAATTATTATTGCGGTAAAATGAATGTCAAGCATTCATATCTCAGCTCTAGTTTTCCTGTTGTGGTTGGAAAATTCCTTTAATGAGTAGAGTTATAATTCTGGAGTATGATGAAAATTAGGCTAGGTTCTGGCCCATGGCCTGCTGGGTAGGGGAACAATCCACAGGGCTATGCCTGATGGGAGCCACGGTCCCCCACAAGCAGTCTGATATCGGGGGGGTCTTCGTAGAGTCTTCCTGTCTCTTCAAAAGTAGAGAAAAGGATGCTTCAACCTCCCTAGTACTGAAGGAGTTTACCCTGACTGCTCCTACAACAGCAGTTATTTTTAGCTGGTCCTACATCAGACTGAGCTCTGGGTCAAGGCTCTTGCAATTGGGAGGGCCCTAAAAAATTCATCACTTGGAGGGCTCAGGTAATCACCGGTGGAGAGAAAGTTTATACTCTCCTTCACAGATTTCGTGAGAGCTGTTGTGAACCTCTGAGGTCCTGGGTTTACCCAGGACAAGATCACCGGAGCGGTTTGGGCCCCTAACCCTGCTCTGGCACATGGGCTACCCTCCCATGCCTCGGTAAACCATGCAGCCTCCCCTGGATTTCTACCCCTCTCCCACCCTCACCCCCCAATCTGATTCTCTAATTTGTTCTCACCATCTGATGAGCATAACTGAAAACTCTCAACTCAAGCCTCTATTCTTTGGGGACAGGCTGGGTCTTTCTTTTCACACCGGAAAAGCAATGGCCACTCACAGACCCAGTCCACCTGCTCCGTTTCCAATCTGGACTGGTGTACCCTTCTGATGTCGGTGCAAATACCCCTCAGTGTAGCCCACTGCATCTTAGAACTCCGCTGAAGGCGGCATTGTGCCTGACTCCATGTTTAATTCATTTATCCTGGTACCTACCTACATTCTTATCGTGTGGTGCGATGGAAAGAGGACTGGACTTGGAGTCGAATCTGGGATCTGCTGTGTGACCCCCAGTAACTAGTGACTTTACCTCCCAGGCCCTGGGTTTCCACATCTGTTAAATGAGCTCTGACATCCCATGATGCTACGGGAAGGGGCAGGGGCATAGTGGGCTTAGAAATGCAGGGCACAGGTTACCACCTCCAACCCTTTTTAGGATTGCTAACAATCTCCTTGGGATTTATTAAAGCTTCAAGTTTATCGACAGGGCCCTGGAGCTAAACACCAAGGACCAAAAGAAGATGAAAGAAATTTGCTTCCCAGGCTAAATATCACGGGAGCCTAGGTGAGGTCTGTGTGCAGGTGGAGTGGCTGAAAACAAGATCGTGATGGTACCTGAAGGGCCCTTTTGTACTGGGCATGATGCTGATCAGCCCAAGGTACATTGGCTGGACTGTTTAAGAGAAGGGAGGTAATCTTCCCTTTGAGGGAGAAGAAACCAGCTGCAGAGAAGAGTCTGACCAACTCTGGAGGTAACAAGCAGCACTTGCAGGGGCACAGAACTGGGGCAGATGGTGCTTGGACCCAACCTAAGGGGCATGAGCTGTGGAGGGAGGTAGGAACCTGGGATAGGCTATACCCCACTGGTTGGGGGAGGCAGGGGTTTCCTGAGTCATTCACTTTGTTATTCTGTTGATAGAAAGACAACACACCCGATGGGGGTTCGAATCACCATGTATAACTACAATCCCCAGAACATTCTGCCTTAAGCTTGGGATGAAGCAAAGGTTCCCAAGGTCATATGGGACCCCAGCTACACTATAAACTGAATTAAAAGGAGAGGGAGGATCTCCTGGTTCCATTTCCTGGCTCCCACAGAGAAGCTGAGCCCCCATGCCCAGGGGAATCCCAGGGGATCTGACTTCTTCATGGCTGCTATTGCACTCAGGAATCTCCCAGATGGTCAGCTCTGCTCAGAATCCAACCCACCAGCTTCACACTCATCCCTCAGAGCTGTTGTCCAGGCACTGGAAGTTGATACCCCTTTGTTTTAATAAACAAAAAGTATTTCTTGGGGACTTTATTGTCAGAGAGCAGGAAGAATGGATGGGGTTTCTATTCAATACCCCTGATCCAAAAGCCTAAGTCAAGGACAGTATAGGAAGGAACCCTGGTTCTGGGGCTAGCATCTTGACTCAGGTCCTTTACTAACTGTATGACCCTGGGTGAGTGCCTTCCCCTACTAAGGGGTAAGGATTCAAAGCTCGGAGGAAACTTAGGAACGCCTCCATTCTACAGGAGACGAAACTGAGGGCCAGATCTGGCCACAGCAGCATATGGACGAAATAGCAGAGATTTGGACTCCAAATCAGGTGGTCTGTCTCCAAACCCTCAGCTGTTCTGACAACGACTCCAACATGCTGTTTAAGGCCCTCTCAGGTACACTTCCAGCTCCTGATTCTATGAAAGCCCCCTATGGCGCCCCTGGGAAACCTCCCCTGCCCTCCCTCCCTCCCCACCTGCACTTCCCAGCCTCCAGGAGCCTGGGTCAGCTTTGTCCTCAGACGCCATCCCCAGCTCCCAGAATCTCAATCTCAGTCTCTCTCTCTGTCTCCTCTCCCCCCCCCCCCTTCTCTTTTGTCTCTCTCTCTCCCTCCTCCTTCTCTTCTCTCCCCTTTCCCCCTTCTCTCACACACACTCATTCTCCCTCTCACACCCATACACCCTCTCTCTTACACACACTTTCTCCTTCTCTCTCTCTCCCTCCTCTTTCTCTTCTCTCCCCCTCCTTCTCTCTCTCACACACACTCACATTCTCTCTCACACCCATACTCCCTCTCCCCCCCCCCCCCCATCTCTCTCTCCCTCTCTCTTTCTCTCTTTCTTCTCTCTCTCTCTCTCTCTCTGCCCTACTTTAAAGATTTCCTGAGCTTGCTGAACAAGAGATAAGCAGCCACTAGGGTAGGATGATGGGAAAATACCTTCACCCCTCTTAGATTTTAATTCTCATTCTCAGATTATTGTTATCGTGATTACTGTGATTAATTATCATTAATCTAATTTTCAGGGAACAGGCTTGGCCTCCTCATCTACCATCCACCCACCCACCCACCTACACACACGTCCTCCCCAGAATGTACATGTGACACTAACAGGCTTTTCTTCCCTTCCCCCCTCCCCTCAATAGCATCCTTCCACACAGCACTGAAGCCCAGACACACCCAAGGATGCCTGTGTGGGGCCTCGCCCTTCGGGAGGCGAGCCCCCACCCCCTGGTCTCCCCCGAGCTCAAGCGCACTTCCACATACACCCTTCACCACTGGGTCTGCAGAGCTAGCAGAGAAGGCAGGACCCTGCATCCAGCCGGTCAAGCTCACACACAGCACCTGAGTGCCCACCGAGGGGCCAAGGGGAAGCCAGAGACAGTCCACGCCCGGAGGGACCCTGCAGTGCATGCCCCTGGCTCTCGCTTCTCTGCTATGAATGGGGAAAACACACAGGGAGTCCCTAGGGGACAGCGTCAGGCAATGGAGTCGAGCGCCAACATTAACTTGTGTTTACACTTTTGAGAACCAGCACGATCTTTGGCTGAGTCCCTCCCCTACGCACATGTATACCCTTCACCTGGGTTGATTGCAACCCCTTTGTGCACTCCTCACCTTCCCTTTCAGCTTGGCAGGACCCAGCAGAAGGCAAGGTCCACTGGCAAAGCCCTCAAGGCCCCAGGCCCACACCACACCAGGGGGAAGCACCAGAAAAAGGCTTTAAAGGGAGGCGCCCAATGGCAGGACAAAGATTTATAAATCACCTACTGTGTGCAGACACTGGTGCTATCACCTACTGTGCACTGGGAATGCCCCCCCCCCCACCAGGCCCTGCCCTCATAGAGCTCACAATCTGACCAGGACCCAGTGTCCTTATCTGTGAAAGGGGAAGACTCTGCCTTTGCCTCATACAGCTGACAGGAGGTGTCCAGAGAAGCTCAAGAGGGAGTGTGAGAGAAAGGACGTGCCTACTGTGCGCAGGCTACACGAAGGGCCTTACAAATGGCCAGACAAGGGCATTGCCTCTTCTGGAGCATCAGAAAAAAGGGCAGGTGTGGGAAGGAAGCAGCAATCCACCCTGGGTAACACCAATAACGAATAATGATGATGATGGTGACCCCCAACGATGTGCCAAGGAAGGTAGTGAGCTCACCATCGCATTCTGTGTGACAGAGACAGTAAGGACCCCAGTGCCACAGAGGCTGACGCCTTCAATGCCATAAGCCAAGCTCTGGACAAGTGCCAGCAGACGCCGTGTTGCTTCGGCTTTGCTGGGCGGCAAGCTGGGTGGGCAGAGGACACATGTGGAGGGAAGACTGAAGTCTTAAGTGTCACAGGAAGTGGGCAGGCAGGCGTCCTGGCTGTGGGAGTGTCCCTCCAGGGGCTGCTGGGGCCAGCTGCCTCGGCTCAGGAGCTGCTTGGCCGTTCTCAAGAGGCCAGGCCTGACCCCAGTCCAGAGCCCCCTTCACCTCCAGCCAGCACCGGGTTTACCTGCCAGGCCTGTGTCTAATCAATGGCATCATCGCCCCGCCCCAGCTGAACATTCTTAGGCTTAGCGAGACTCTGGGACAGGCCAGCACAGGCCTAGGGGGCCTGGCACAAAGTTGGTTCCTGGAAGCCTTGTGCCAGCCTGTGTTCTCCAGACTGAACTGAGTCACTGAGACACCTGAAACTCCAGGATGAACCCCCAGGCCGGGGGGGTCCAGGGAGACCCCCAGGAAGAAGCCCAAGGCTAGCTAGGTGGCCCTGATTCCTCTTCCTGCTTGGGGCGACTGCCCCCAGGGCCCGGCACCAGACAAATCCCTTGGCCCACGAGCTGACGGGAGCCAGGGGAGGGCACCGGGAGCCCTGGGCACTGGCACTGCTCCCCTCATCCTGGTCCTCCCTCCACAGACCACCCCCGCTCTCCTTACCTGTTGGTGGCCCCCGGCAGGGCTGGACCCATGGTTCGGGAAGATGCTGGGCCCCACTCCTGGGCCCCGCCCTGGTTTCCCCTCTGGGTGTATATTTGCATATGCTAATTACGAGAGCATCCTTCCTCCCCTCTGTGCTCCCTCATTTAGGGGGAACAGGGCTGGATCTGACTATACCTGTAGCAGGCTGATGTCACACCGAGCTATTTCCAGGCTCGTTGCCATGGAAACCACAAGGCCTCAGCATCACTTAGGAGTTCAATATATAATTTACTTACTTCCCTTCCCCCCCCCCAAATCCCTCCCTTCACCCCAAAGCAGAAGCCAGGGCTAAAGCAGACCGCGCTGGCCCGGCCCTCCCAGGCCCGGCCTTTGAAGAGCCACAGGAAGACAGGAGGAGGGAGGGAGAAGAAAAGCCTTGAGGATAATGGGAAATCCATTTCCAAAGGAGGGGGAGCAAGGAGCCAGCCCATTAAGGGGAAGGAAAGAGGTAGACATGAGAAGACAGCTTCAGAGCCGGTCACGGGCAGGCTGGCACGAGAGACTCTGGAACAGGGCGGCTGCCCCCTCCTCACTCCCGCCCACCCAGGCTGCCTGGCCCCCCAAGCGCAAGCGCCCAGCAAGGAGGGCAGGGAGGAGGGCTTGGTCCTCCCCTCCAGGTGACCAGCCAGCGGGAGGGCCCACACATACCCCCTTCCACACACGGGGACAAGGGGGCACAGACAGGCCAACTGAGAGACCTGGGCAGGTCCCCTGGCTCCTAACCAAGCACATCTTTTCTATTACATAATATCTGCCCTGCCCATGCCCTGTTCTATGGCCCCTCTCAACTCTGAAATCCCGTTCTAAACTCCCTCCCTAGTCCTGACCTTCCCTGCTCTAAACTTCTTCCTAGCTCTGACATCCCCTGTTCTAAGCACCCTCTCCACCATGAACTTCCCTGTTCTCAGCTCTCTCCTAGCCCTGATATCCCCTGTTCTCAGGCCCCTCCCAGCTCTGACATGCCCTGTTCCAAGGACCCTCCCCACCTGCCACAATCTAAGTTCTAGGACCCTCCCAAGGTCTTCGTCCTAACGAGGCTCAGAGCGTGCACAGGGGCTCATGTTACCCCCATTTCACAGATAAAGAGGCCAAACCCCAGAGAAGTCGCGGGGCTTGCCCAGGACCACCCAGCTGGTATATGTGAGCAGCAGCGTCTGACCACGGGCCCTCTCAACCCCACAGGCCAAAGGGCGGGCAGTGACCGAGCAGTGGGGCCAGTGCTGGAATGGCTCTGCCCAGAGGCAGCAATCACTGATGCATCCCAGGACAGAAACCAATCAGCAAACATTTGCCCATGCCCCTGTGCCTGAGGCTCCCTGCCCCTGCAGCTGAGATGGACAGATGCCCCTTGCTGCGTGGATGCCCCTGCTGTGCGGAGAGCCCGGCTGTGAGATGCTCTCCTCCCAAACACAAGAGAAAACCACCCAAGACTCCCTGAGAGAGAGTGCGTCCCCTCCCCCATTATCAATGCCGAGCCAGGCAGAAAGCGGGGAGTGGGATGCTGGCCAAGGGCGCCTGACAGTGCCATGGAGAAGGGCCAGCACTGAGGACAAATGAAAGAGAGCTTCCTGCCTGTGAGAGCTCTGGCCTCCAGCAGCCCCCACCCTCCCTGAAGGAACTCACCGTTCTTTACCTGCACTATGTTTCCTCGAGGCATTCATGTGGCCAGATGGTGCAGGGCCTGGAGTCAGGAAGAGCCGAGTTCAAATCCAGCTTCGGACTCTTGCCAGCCACGTGACCCTGGACAAGTCATTCTACCCTGCTTGCCTCAGTTTCCCCATCTGTAAAATGAGCTGGAGAAGGAAATGGCAAACTGCTCTAGTATCTTTGCCAAGAAATCCCCAAATGGGCACATGGAGGGTCAGACAGGACTGAGAAATGACTGAACAACCCCCCAAGTCAACATGTCCTCAGAATGCCGGCTGCTTGAGGGCAGGTTCCATACGCATTACTTACTCAGACACACACACACACTCCCACACCCAGGTTTCCTTCTTGGCTCTCTCTCCAGGGCCTGGAGCTTCCTCCAGAGACCTCTCCTTTCAGAGGTTACCGTGCCAACTTCATTAAGAATCTCCTTCATGAAATCTGTAATTACTAAGCAGAACTCTGCCCCACCATTCACACGATAAAAACCAAGTGGATGAAGAGTCGATCATTTAGGCCGTGCATGTGTCTTGGAAAGACACTGAGTTGGGCCCTAAATGGCTTCTCCATAAAACAGACCCACTGTCTTTTTACACTAATATGATTCTGCTGAGGCCGTGCAGCTAAGGACCGTGGGATGCCACCATCTCTAAGGAATCATAGCTGCAGCCAACAAACAAGGGGGAGTTTCATGGCACGTGTGTGAAAACCCCTAGTACCAGAGAAGTCTGAGTGCAAAAGGGCTAGTCATGTGGTGTGGGGGGTGACAAAAGGACAGAACCTGCCCCCCACCCCCACCCCGGGGCAGCAGCATCATCGATCTGGAGCCAGAAGTCCAATGCCCTCATTTTACAGGGTGGGAGACTGAGACACGGCAGGGTTCAGAGCTGAACTCAGGTCTCCCTGACTCTAAGCCCGGCATTCTGTGCAGCGTCCACCCCCTCGCTGCTCCTAAGGGTCCCCTGAAATGCTCTGTGGGAGCATTAAAGGAGGGCATGAGCAGAAAGATGCTGAGGGTGACAGCCAGGACTGGGTGCCCACCATGTGCTAGGCCCTGAGTCAGGCACAGATGACATAGCATTCGAGGCTCTGCCCTCAGGTCATTCCACACCACCCCACATGAGTGCCCCCGCCAGACCTTCAGTAGCCTGCGGAGCCTGGCTCCACGTGCCGGCACAGCGGGGGCACACCCAAGTCCACACAATTCCCAACTCCCCTTCAATGCAGGCGGCGCCACCAAGGACACGGCAGGAAGGCCCTCATATAACATTACGGCTGGAATTTAAATACACGGGAGTGAGGCAGCTCAAACTTACAGGTCCCAGAGCAGCTGTAAAAGCTGCACAAGCCATTCAGGAGAGAGCTGGGGGAGGGGGTGCCAGGGGCCACCTCCTGCTCGGTCCTGATCCACAGGCACCGGCCTGGGCCTCCAGAGCCTTGCTGCTGACCTCGGGCCCCAGCTGAGAGGGAGGGAAACGTGGCCCAAAGTACCCCAAGCCAGAGTGTGTGCAGAATAGGAACGGAGGGCCCTTTGGGCTTCACCTTATGCGCCCCACTCTGGGACACAGTGTCCTCAGAGGTAAAGCCTGGAGGCTGGAACTCATGCCTGTAAGGCCCCTTCCAGCCCCAACACCCCCTGCTCTAAGTCTCTCCCAGCCCTGACACCCCCTGTCCTCAGGCCCCCCCAGCCTTGACATCCCCTGTTCTAAGTTCCCTCCCTGCTTTTCCCACTCTAAGCTCTTTCTCAGGCCCCAACCCCCCGATGGTGAATCATACCATCTCGTCTCCCCATAACGGGATCTCCAAGGCAAGCATAGTTAGGACTGTCCTAAAAACCTACCCCGCCGCTCCCTCCATTTCTGGGGCACCCGTCACCCCAGGGCCTGCTCATCCAGAGCAGCAGCCGAGCTAAAATCAGCCACCCAGGAAGGTGAGCACCGCACCCCTCCCCTTGAGGTCACTCTCCTGGTGGAGGCCGAGGGGGGAGAGATGTCAGACTATGAGACGGGGAGACACAAGTTAGTGTGACCAGAGGGTGTGCCAGCTGCCACAAGACCAGGGCCACCCCAAGGCAGAGGTGACTGTTACCCGGGATAGTCCTGGGGCCCCTGAGCAGGGCCTCGAATGCCACGCAGAAAGAGTAACTCGAAAGGAAACAGAGGGATTGCAGACTTCTGACGTGACCCGGTCCACGCAGAGCCTGCTTTATCATGTGCCAAGGACAGGCCTGCATCAGACCCCCACTGCTGAGCAGGCTGCCAGGGGTTCACAAGAGTCTGAGAGTCTGGGTTCAAATCCCACCGCCTGTGGGACCTCAGGCCACTCTCTTCACTTCACGGGGCCTCCTCAGCTCTCATGCAACAGCTGTCCCCCCACCCCCAGCTGGGCACGCCACAGCAGCTGAGGCCTTCCATCTCCTGTACAGCCTAGCCTGACTCCTCCATCTTCTCCTGGAGCCAGAGAGGCATGCGGAGGGCATTCAGGGGCTCTGTTCCAAGCTGGAGGTCCAAGGAGGAGCCTCCCCTCTGACCCTCCCAGGGCACCTGCAGCAACCAGTCAGGGCCCGTGCACAGACCCAGGCAGGTCCCCAGCAGAGGGGGTGCCCACCTGCACTACCCGGGGCCAGCGGCTTTACCTGTGCACAAACCCCAATGGGTCCCCGCCGGAGGGGGTACCAAGCACCTGCTGACCAGGCCCCAGAGCAGTGGCTCTGGCCAGCAACAGCCTCGGTCAGCCCAGACCTGGACACAGAGCTCCCTCTGTGACTGGTCTCAATGAGCGGCGGCTCTGAGACACGGGGCCACAGGATGGCACCTGTAAGCCCTCTCCCCCTTCCACATCGAGGCTGAGCCTCACTCAGCCCCCAGGCCATCTCTGATCGGACCCTTTCCCTTCCCTTCTTTTCCTTTCCCTTTCCCTTGCCCAGGGCAGCCTCTGGACAGCCGCCCCAGCCTGAGCACGTCCCTCCCGGGCTCAAGAAGCTTCCCACCCTCCTGATGCCCACCTTTGACTGCCTGGACGGCTCTCCCTGATGCTGCTGTCCTTCTCTGCCTTGCCCACTGACTCCTCGCTGTTCCTCTCCCACCAGATGCCCCTTGGGGTTTCTGGAGACCCTATTCCCACCTTCCCCCAGTCCCCAGGCCACACCGTCCCAGTCCCTTCAGCCCACAGCTGAGGCTGGGAAAACCCAGCATCCCCCTCCTGCTCCCCGGGGCGTTCCACCTTCTCTGCATTCACCAGCATCTCTCTTGTGGTTTAAAGCTCTTCTGACTGTTGCTGGGAAGAAGGAAACCCCCCTTCTGCTCCTGAAGACCCTCCCCCAGACGTCCCTCAGGCTTCCTTTCATTCCAGGACACGTCCTGGGAATCCCTCAGGTCTGGGCAGGCTCTGGAAGGGATGCGCCCTGTGCTAAGTGCCTGGGGAGGTGCCAGAAATGGGTCCTGGCAGTCTGTCCTCACCCTGGCCTGAGACTAACACCAGGACAGGCACTGCTGGGGCAGGCCACTATCTCCAGAAGGCCGCTCTCAGAACAGGCTGGCATCTTTAATATTCTCATAGAGTCAGAGCAGAAAGGGGCTCAGAGGCCACAGAGAGTGATTTCCTCACTCAGCAGAAGGGGAACCGAGGCTCAGAGAGCCTCCCTAGGGGGGAGCACAGGCAGCAGCGGCCATCCAGGATTGGAACCTGGGACCTTGGAGCCCACACCTCGCACTCTTGGGAAGCCTTGCCCGGCAGCTCGGAGGGAAGGGAGGGCATCGCTTTGCTTCTGCTAAGACAAAGCTGCTGGTCAGCTCCGCTAGACACATAACACAGAGCCAGCAGACCCCGGCCTGGAGGCCGTCTCCTCAAGGGCAAAGCACATGTTCAGGACGTCTGCTGCTGCTGCGTCCTGCCCAGCTGGGGCTTTGCTGGCAGAGATGCAAGAGGGGTTTGCCATCTCCAGCTCATCTGACAGATGAGGAGATTGAGGCAGACAGGGCAAAGGGACTTGCTCAGGGTCACACAGCCAGCTTGGAAAGTGGCAGTGATAGTAAATGTAGGCCCAGAGCATGGTCTCAGCCTCCACTGCCACAAGACGGTGAGTGAAACATGGGTGGACACACCGAGCCCCTCCTGGGCCCCCACCGAGGCCCCTGGGCAGGAGCTCCAGAGAAGGGCCACATCCCCTATGGAGGGCCTTCTGGTCCAGGGGATGAGGCAGGGGAGGAAGGACTTGGAGGGGCACAAAGTCTGGCCCAACGGGAGGCCCCACGCTGAGGGGAGGGAGAGAGGACCAGGGGGCCCCAAGAGCCCGGCGGGCAGGGCCAACCAAAGAGGAAGAACCAGAAATCCCCCAGACTGAGCACTCTCTGAGGCGAGGGTCAAAGGTGGGATCTGACCCCGGCTCCCCTGACTCTGGAAGCAGGCACCCCGCGGTGCCAGACTGCTCCTGCCTAGGGGTCTGCACGCTCACACAAACATCTGTGCAATGAACCACAATGGCCAGCGTGAGTCTGGAGTCAGAGGGCCCGAGTTCAGGTCCTGCTATAGACACTGGCTGCACTGACCCCTCCATGCCACCATGCCATTTCCCCATCAGCACCATGGGGGCTGGCACTGCAGGGGCTCTGCGGTCTCTCCCCATCACTGCTCTAACAATGCTAAGGGAGGGGGCTCACTGCCTCCTCCCTTGGTGGAGAGGAAGGTTCGGGTGTATGTACAGACAGAAAGTGCTGACAGATGAGGAAACTGAGTCTCAGGAAGCCCGCCCGCCAAAGCCACAGCTTCCAGGCCTCCACGAGCAGGACGCCACCCCCAACCCCAGGTCCCCCACACATCTGGGAAACGGCTGTCCGCACTCTGCTGGCCTGTAAACAGAGAGGAGCCGGCTGGCCCACATGGGAATCCAGCTCCTGACCCTGCATGGAGAGGTCACTAACCAGTCACAGCTAGAGGAGACCGGCCTCCCCTGCAGCAGGCCACCCTGAGTGCAGGAAACCCTGGGATGCACCGGTGGTGGCTCCCGGCACTCACTGTGCATGGTGCTGGCCCAGGCTGCCTCCCTCTACATGGGCACGTGCCCTTGGAAACCCCAAGAGACCTTCCTGCTCAGCATGGGGACTGCTCCAGCCCCAGCCGGGAATCCCAGCCCCATGGCATCCCCGGGTCCCGGGCTCCCTGGAGGAAGGTCACAGGCACCCCGTCTCAGCATCTCCAAATCCCAGACCCGACCCATCCTGGCACTATGCCCATGACTGCCGGGGTCAAAGACTCGAGACCTCTCTAATTTGAGAATCACACAATCCTAACATTCTTAAAAACCCAGGACAGAGGGACTAGAACAGAAGCCCCTCCAGAGAAGGAACTGGTTTTGCAGCTGGGAGCTCCACAGCCGGTAGAGCTCTGGGTCTGAAAGCAGGAGGTTCAGTTTCAAACTGAGTTCGAATTCAGCCCCAGACTCACTATTTGTGTGACCCTGGGCAAGTCACGGCCTGCCTCAGTTTCTCCAAATATAAAACTGGGATAGTAACAGCACCAACCTCCCAGAGTCTTTATAAGGATCAAATGAGATGCTTTTTGTGGCATTTAATAAATGCTTGTCTCCTTCCTCCTTTCTATCTCCCATGCTTAGTGCTGTGCTACGAACGCAGTGGGCACTTAATAAATGCTTTTGCCTGGTGCGCCGGTGAATCCCATAACTACCCAGATGCTGAATCGCTCATTCTTATCAGAAAACCATCTTGAGTCCCCAAATTTTAAAATCACAGAAGCACAGAATTCAACATTAATTATCGACTCCTCCCAGCACAGAATCTTAGGTTTGGAAGGCCCTTAATCCCACAGCCCAGACAAGAAAGGAAAATGTGCCTGCCGCAGGAGGGGGAGGGGACCGTTCTAAGGCAGAAATCTGAATTCTATTAAAATAACGAAGCAAAAAACGCCGCCGTGTGAGTGAGTAAATGTACCAAGGACTCCATCGAGAGAGTGTGGGGTTTGAGCCAGCGTTAACTGCACCATTACCCATGCCTCTGTTTTCATGTCAGAAACACCCCCCCTTCGTGTACTGCAGCCCCCGGGGATGACCTCTTTTAGGGGCAGCTCTGACCCTTGGCATCCAGGGCTAGTCCAGGGCCTGGCACATGTGGGCACCCAGAGAATGTCTGCTGAGTGAATGAATGAATGCATGCCCTCCTTGCCCCCAGAATGGCCGGGCTTTCCCGTAAAGGTCCATTTAAACGCTTGTGTGTTTCTAGACAGCCTGTCCCTCCCAGAGAGCTGGCATGGGGGTCTTGCAGCCATAACAGGGTGGCCCTGAGGGATGAGGCCTAAGTCTTCTCTCTGGAGTCAGATCAGAAGCAAGCACGGGCCTTGCTCCGGTGAGGGGATGTGCCCCTGGGAGTGGCAGGAGCTCTTTCAGGGGAGGCCCCGAATGGGCTGCTCTGAGCAGAGGGTCCCAACCCACATGCAGCCCAATCTGATGAGCTGAGAATGTCGGAGAAGAACTCCCAGGCTTTGGAAGGAGTCAGGTGGGAGCAGGGGCTGGGGGCCCTGGAGAGACTTGCCAGTCCAGACTCCGCCAGATGCCTGTGTCCCAAGGGCATCAACAACTCAGCATGGGGTGGGGGGCTCCTGCCGCCTGCCAGGCCCGGGGAGAGGCATGCAGTGGGCCGGGCTGGCTGCAGGGAACAGCCACGCATGGCGGCCAGAGGGCCGAGGCCAACCTGGTTCACTAGCAGAGAAGAAGATAAGGAAAAAGAGGTGGAGGAAGCAAACCTGCAGCAGAGTGCAGAGCCATGAGCTGGGAAACTTTGGGAGCAGGCCAAGAGGAGGCCTAGCAGAGAGGCCGGAGGCAGAGGCCAGAGGCCTTGCACACCCAGTCCTAGGACAGAGCTCCCAGACGCTAAGCTGGGAAACAGTGTGTGAGTCAGCTAACATTTGCTAAGTGACCCCTCCAGGCCAGGCCCTGGGGAGATGCACCATAGGGCCACAGCTGGTGACAACAGGCTGTCAGGGGATACAAGTTCTCCTGGGACCACCAGACTGTAGCTTTGGGGGCCTGGCTCCCCTCACCCCTTAGAACTCCACTTTGCACAGGGCAGGAGGGACCTAGAGAACTGCAGTGGGGAAGATGGTGACGTCAGGCTGGGTGGATGGCCCATCCAAATCTCCAGAGGGATCTGGCCGTCTCAGCCCCTCTGCCCTCCCTTCTGAAGGGTCCAGGGCACTGCCATCCTTCCAGCCCCCCCAGCTAAGACCCTAGTCACCTCTGCACCAGCACAGTGGATGGCCTCCTCTGCTTGAAGACTTGCGTAGCTGCCATCCCCGAGTTCTTCAGTCCGACCTCAACATCCTGGGCACACCAGTCAGTGACCTCTCAGCCAGACCCCTCCTGCTCCCCCATCCCACCCTCAGGGAGTGCCTGCTCCTTGAGGGCAGGCCCTGGCTCACTGGTCTCCATCCCCCCACCAGGGAGTGCCCGGCACAGCCCAGGTGCTTTGTAAGTGAATTCACGGGTCAGCGCATCACCACCCGATTGAGGTCACAAGCAGCCCTGGTGCCCAGAGGCTCACTTCCAGCTCCAGCCTCCTTGCCCCTGCCAGATCCCCCAAGCAGGCTCAGGGGCTCCTTTTTCCATTTCAGTCCTGCCAACTTTAGGGGCCTAGTCCTCATCTGGGGCAGTAAAAGTAAACCACCATCCATCTTCCTGTAACAAAGGCGAGAATGGGGCCCAATGGAACACTCCTTTAATGCGCTAACAGCCCCAATAAACAAGCCAGCAGGGTGGAGGGAAGAGGCCCCCCAAGCTGCACGACCCCAGCATCTGTCCTGGGATGACGGCCAGTCTCACCACCCCAGGCTCAGGCTCCCCTTTTCTCAGTCTCACCGTCCCAGGTCCAGGCTCCCCTTTTCTCAGTCTCACCGTCCCAGGCGCAGGCCCCCCTTTTCTCAGTCTCACCATCCCAGGTCCAGGCTCCCCTTTTCTCAGTCTCACCATCCCAGGCGCAGGCCCCCCTTTTCTCAGTCTCACCATCCCAGGCCCAGGCCCCCCTTTTCTCAGTCTCGCCACCCCAGCTCTTCCCCCATCTCCCATTTGGCTCTCCGGGAAGTTCTCCGCTCTTCCCAGGCAAGGGATCAGACGATGCAGATGAGAGAATAGAAAAGCATCATATACAGAAAATCAATAAGGAGGGGCGGCCAGGCGGCTCAGCAAGTAAGAGCATCGGCTCCAGTGTCGGGATGACCTGGATCAAATCCGGGCTCGGATACTCAGCACCACACCCAGAAATAATAACTGGCCGTGTAACCTTGAGCAAGTTACTTAACCCCAATTGCTTAAAAAAAAAAAATCAATAAGGAATTATAAAATCCAAAGCACAGACTGGCAGATGAGATGTCTCAGAGGCCGGCCATCCAACAGAGAAATGACTTGGCCAAGGGAACCTAGTCAGTTCCCCTGCCTCCCACCAGGGCGTGGGAGGGCGGACCCAGATAGGGGCTGGACTCTGGCCTGCTCCCCCAGGTGGCAGGACAGGAGAGCCCCAGGTCTAGCAAGCAGGCCCCACCCAGAGAAGATGGCAGTGGGAGCCTGGCGGGCATCCCCGATGTGCACTGGGGGCCTTGGCACTGTGCCAGTGCCCGTCCCACCCAGAAAGTGAGGGCTCAGGGGCACTGCCCACTGCCACCAGGCAGAGCTTCCTAAGGAGGGAGGCTGGGGCCCACCTCCACAAGCCATCTCTGCTGTCTGCCTCCTGAGGCAGTCACTGCCAGCCCTCTGCAGGCTGCCTCGGTTTCCTCCTTTGTCAATCAGATGGTCTCTGCGGGACTGGGATTCACCTCCTGGGCCTCCCTCAGCCCTTAACAATCTGGCTTCTGTCTGCCTCCTGGCCCAGCCCCCCTTCCTCTCCAATCCAATCCAAGCCACATTTAGTAAGCACCAACTATGTACCAGGGGTATAATTCATAAAAAAAAGCCAGTCCTGGCACTCAAGGAGCCCCCACATAATGCGGGAGACAACGGCCAGAAGGAAGAGCTGAGCTCACCAAGTTCTTACTGGGCAGTGGCGCCTGGTGGCTAGGCCTTGGGCCCTGCCCTTCCAGCTCCCTAGATGAGGTCCATGCTCTCTAGATGCCCTCCCTCAGGCCTGGCTCTCCCGGGACTACCCTGACCTCTCATTTTCACCATACACACCCCAACACTCTGCCTCCCACCAGCCCAACTGCCCGTGAATCTGCCCTGAGCGTCAAACCCAAGGGGCTGCTCCCTGCTCCATGAGACATCTCAGAAGAACCTCTGACTCGAAGGCCCTGAAAGCATAGTCGGGAAGATCTGGGTTCAAATCCTAGCTCAGACAGCTAATCACTGTGTGACCCTGGGCAAGTCACTTAACCTCGGCCTGCCTCTGTTTCTCCAGCTGTAAAATACCCAGCAGGATTGCTGTGACACTTGAATCTGGCTTCTTCCCTCCCTCCCTCCAAGGCCAGCTCTCTGGCCACCAAGTCAAATTATTTCTTAATGATCATGAAGATGATGAAGGAAAACGCCTTTCTTGGGGTGTCCTGCACAACTAAGAAAAGTAAAAACAGCCCCAGCCCCCAAGAGAGCACAGGGGAACAATGAGACAACTGGTTTGGCACCTCTGAGCACAGAGAGAAGGCAGCCTGGGGCGGGGGACTGGGGGCAGGCCCCAGGAGGCTCCAGAACAAGGCGGAGGGACTGGAGCTGGACTAGGAAAGCAGCAGGGGCTCAGAGGGGAAGGGAGGAGAGCCTTCCAGCCTGGGGCACTGCCTGTGCAGGGCACAGACCAGGCAGGCTGTGCTGCAGGACACCGGCCGCCAACGTCTGAGTCTCCAGGCCTGCGTCACAGATCAGCTGCAGAAGGGCAGAGGGAGAGCCCAAAGGCCCAAGCCGCTCATTTGACAGAGGGAGGATCCAAGGTCACTCAGGTAGGAAGGTTAGAGGTGGCATGGGACCCAGCTGCCCTCCGCCTCGAGGGTCAAGCCTCTCTCCATTATGCCACACTGCCACCGGGTCAGAATGAACCAGGTCCAGTCACAGGGTCGCTGGGGAGTCAGAAATGAACCCCAGGGAGAGCACTGGGGAGCTATCCCTCCAAATCTCTGTGAAGATCAGTCAAGATAGGACTTAAAACTTATTTTTGTTTCTTCCCAATGATTTTCCTCCCATGAGTTTATGAGGGGAATTCTCATGCCTGAGGGGTACATAGGAAACCCAGGAATATGAAGGCTTGGAGGGGCGTCAGAACAGGGGATGTCAGGGCTGGGAGGGCCCTTAGAACAGGGAAGGTCAGGGCTGAGAGGGACCTTAGAACAGGGGATGTCAGAGCTGGGAGGGCCCTTAGAACAGGGAAGGTCAGTGCTGAGAGGGGCCTTAGAACAGGGGATGTCAGAGCTGGGAGGGGCCTCAGAACAGATGTCAGGGCTGGGAGGGGCCTGAGAACAGGGAAGGTCAGGGCTGAGAGGGGCCTTAGAACAGGGGATGTCAGAGCTGGGAGGGCCCTTAGAACAGGGAAGATCAGGGCTGCGAGGGGCCTTAGAACAGGGGATGTCAGAGCTGGGAGGGGCCTGAGAACAGGGGATGTCAAAGCTGAGAGACAGCTTAGAACAAAGGATGTGAGAGCGGCAAGGCCCTTGGAACACAGAACAGGGAATGTCAGAGCCGGCAGAGTTCGTAGAACAGAGAATATTAGACTTCAACAACCATCTGGTCCAACCCACTTGTTTTTCAACAGGGCTAAGCCGCCAGAATGAGTGTCCGGGAAACAGCCCTGGATGCAGAGCAGTCCAAGGAGCTTCTGCTGCCACCTGTGTGCATCTATGAGCGCTCAGGCAGGTCTCTTCTCCCCTGTACAGCCTGCCTCAGTTTCCTCATCTGTAAAATGGAGCTGGGGTGGAGACCAATACCTGGAGGACCCCCTTCGGGGGCTGCTGTGAAAATCTGGTGAAAGTGTGCCAGGAGACCAGCCGTGAGCCCTGGGCACTGGCCCATCAGTCGCTGCCATCAGACCATTCCCGGCCTTGTCTGCAGCTCTGGACCTCAGGGTCTTATGAAACGTCAGGGGCAACGGTGGCCCAGAGAAAGCCCGGGAGCCCCTTGGCAGGCCCGCCTCAACTCCCACTGGAGCGAGGGGCCAGGAACTTTGGAGTAGCCCCAGCACCCCCAGATCTCAGCCGGAAGGGCTTTGCCGGGCTCTGCGGGCCTCATTCTGCCCGGCTGAAGCCAGATGGCCCCGGCTCTGGCCTCCATTTCCCCAGCCGCCACTTGAGGCCATCCCCGCCAGCCCTCCTGCCGGAGCACAGATGTGCCGGAGCTGGAGCTAGAGGTGCCGAGGGCAGCGGTGAGGCGGCTGGAGGGCTGGGAAGGGCTTTGATTAGTTCGAGCTGACAGTCACATTTGGCCAGGATGCCGGGAGGGGAAGCTGTGATTACTCTAATGAAGCCTGAATGCGATTTGTCATCCAAACAGCTGCCACAGATCTGGAGAGCCGGATCCTGGCTGGCCCTAGAGCACGGCCCACCGTGGGGCGGCGGGAAAGGAGGGGGCACCACTGGGGCTCCGGGGAGGCTCCGAGCCCCTCCTCAGCTTCAGACGGGCACGGCAGGTGCAGAGCCGGCCGGGGCTGAAAGAGCCTGCACAAGTCATCCAGTCCAGCCCCTGGATTTTTAGAGAGGAGGGAACCACGGCCCTGAGATCAGCAGCGACTTCCCTGTCTTAGGACCAGGAGACTCAGAACTAAAAAAGGTCCCGGAGAGGCCATGGACTGCAATCCCTTCATTTCACAAAAGAGGAAAGGATTTTAGTAAGACCACAGATTTAGAGCTGAAAGGTCACATAATCCCATTCCTCCCATTTCACAGATAAGGAAACTGAGTCTCAGAGAGGGACAGGAACTTCCAGGACGCTAGAAAGACCATCATTCGAGCTCGGCACAATGGAGGGCATACAGGCGGTACTTAACAACTGCGCTGGCATACAGTCATCACTGCTGAACTTAGCTGAACGATCTTGACCCCTTGATCAAGACCCCTCCCCAAGCTGGATCTCACTGTCTTCTTCCATGAGACCAGGGAGCTGGGGCCCACAAACCTCTCTGCCATGACCGCTCTAGACAATCTCCCATAACCAGTCAGCAGGCATTTATGACGCAGCCACTCAGGGGCAGGCACCAGTCAGAGGAGCCGGTCCTGGGCTCCAGGAAGCTCCCCATCTCCTGAACAGGCCCGGCCGGGGGCCTTCCCCATCAGCTGCCCAGCCGCAGTCCTGCTCAGGCTGAATATCCTCCAAGGGTCTTTCCAGCCCTCATTTCAGGCCCGCTCCTCTCGGGTCACTGGCCAGCACTCGACCAACGGCCACTTGCTGCCCGACTTCTCTGGGTGGGGTCACCCTCTCTCCTGATGCCCCCAGAGATGGTGAGTGGTGAGGGCTGTTTGTAAAACAGATGTGGGCTCCCTTCAGTGGAGCAAGACCCCCCAGCCAGGGTGCCCTCCAGGCTCCAGCACGCCTGGCTGGCAGCGGGTGCTCAGAGCAGCGGCTGGGAAGCCTCGGGGGACATCTGTGGCCCCTCCTCGGAAGTGAAAACCAGAGCCCTCCCGAGAGTCGTTCTGGGATTCCCAGCGCCTGGTACACAGCAGGAGCCGGATAAATGCTGATTGATTGCCACAAATCACACACATGCACACAGACCTTTCCCTCACTGGCCTCTGGGCTTTAGGAGAATTACCACACAATCCAAGCCAAGGGGCCCAAGAGGCTGCCACTTCACAGAGAAGGGACCAGTGAGCTAGGGAAGGCATGGGACCTGGCCAAGGTCACCGGGTACTGAGCAGCAGAGGTGGATGTCGTCACCCTCCAGGGGTCTATCCCCAGCCTCCTGCACCCCGCCGCCACCCCAAAGAGCACTAGACGAGATTGAGGAGTCACAAGCAGGCAAGCACTGAATTAGGGGCTGGCCTGTCCCCTGACCTGCTACCACCCTCTCTCTGGACTTGTTTGTTCCTGTTGTCATTTTTTTGTTGTGTCTGACTCTCCATGGCCCCACTGGGGATTTTCCTGGCAGAGATCCTGCAGCAGTTTGCCATTTCCTTCTCCAGCTCCTTTTACAGAGGAGGAAACTGAGGCAAACAGGGTGAAGTGACTTGCCCAGGGTCACACCCCTGGTGAGTGTCTGAGGCTGGATTTGAACTCAGGTCCTCCTGACTCCAAGCCCTGGACTCTCTGCACTGCACCACCCAGCTGCTCAGGCCTCAGTTTCCCCACCTTAGACAGAGGTCTCTTCCAGCTCTAACAGGCTTTGATTCTGCTCTCCGGGATGCACATCGACGCACTGTCATAAACTTTAATGCTATATATAAAGGCAATATTTTTATGGAACAATCTTACCCTTCAGCAAACCTTTTAAAATCGTGTTTTTAAAAGGAAGTTTTGCATGACACCCACATCTGACACAGACAGACAGACAGTGTCTGTCTCCCTCAGAGCAAGGCCCCACAGACAAGTCCCTGCAGCCCCGGCCGGGGGGGGGGGGGGCATCTGCCTGCCCGAGCAGAAAGGCGCAGGATCAGCCGGCCAGGCACAGAAGATTTGGCAGTGGGGGCTCAGGTCAGGGCCTCCAAGGACACAGAGCTGCCTGGTCGCTGGCCGCCGTCCAGGAGTCATCAGCAAGAGAAGGGGAACAGATGGCCGACACCCCCATTAGGTGCTGGGAGCGAATCGAGTCTGGCACTGCCCACTGCCGAGCGGACATGGGAAATCGGGAGTGGGCTCAGCTGGTCTAAGGGAGGGAGGGCCGAAGCCAGGTTCAGCAGTGCAGCGCAGACAGGGGGTGTCTGTGGTCTGGCTCACACATGCCCCTCCCGTCTCCCTAGTCTAGGTGGGTGGGGGTCTTACGCAGCACCTGAGGACGCTCTTCTCCAGCAGAGCCCTTCCCACCCAACCCTACCCATTTTACAGAGGAGGAGGCTCTCCCAGGGACTCCCTCGAACCCAAGGTCACAGACCACCACTTACACCCTCTCTTGTGCCCCAGGCACTGGGAAGACCGAAGGAAAGCCAAAGCTGGCTTGCCCTTAGGGAGCTGACATTCCCCTGGGGGGAGAGGGACAGCAGTGTACACAGACACGGACCCCTAGTAACAGGTGGTCATTCCCAAAGGGGGAGAGGAGGGTGGGGATGGGGAGCAGAACGCAGGCCTGTGGCTGCCTCATCCCAGGCAGCAGCCTCCCTTCAATGCCCTTCTTGTACAGAAGAGAGATGCCTTGGGTTCAAAACCAAGGACAGCTCCCTAAGGCTGTGACCATCACTGCAGGAGGGCGCCATCTTGCAGAGGCGGCTTCCCGTTCATGGACAGGCTGGGCTCTGGGACAGGTGGGCAGGCCCTCACGACCACTAGCGGCCTAGGCCTGTACAACAGTCCTTAGCGGTCCTCCTTCCTGTGCCTGCCAGTGGCCACCAAACTATCAGGACAACTCCATAAACCTTCATTAATTCCTTTCTATGGGCTAGACCCTGGGGATGCAAAGAGAAAAACTGATCCCTGCCCTCAGGCTGCTTACCCTGGGCTCCCAAAGTGTGTCCTGGGTGTCTCTCTGCTGCTGACCTGGTTCTATGACCAGGAGCTCCCTGAGGGCAGGAACCTGGTCTGATCCAACAGTGTCTCCCCCCTAGGGGGCTCTACATACAGTCAGCACTTAATAAATGCCAGCTAAATTGAGCTGTTGAGCCGGAAAGCCAGATGGGCTGTGCGGATACAAGTGGGACCTTGTGAAGGAACAGAGAGCCTGTGTGCAGCCCCCTCCCCCAGCCTCGCACAGGCCGGCCTCAACAGCGCACACACCAGCAGGCCAGCTGCCCAGGCCCGGAGCCAAGCTGCCTCCCTCTGCCAGAGCCCAGCTTCGTTTGGACAAGGCTCCAAGATGGCACAGCTCCTTCCGCAGGCCTGCCAAAGCTGCTCCTCTCCCCGGCCTCTAAGGCAGGCCCCTAGAAAGCTGGACCCTGATCTTTGAAAGGGCAGTGTGGCACAGGGGACTGGCGTGTGTGAGCTGTGATGGGGCGGCCCTGGCCTAAGCCCACCCCCCCACCTGTGCCTTCATCCAAGGCACACCTAGCTACCCCTCCCTCTTCCCTTACGGGGGAGTGGCCTCTTTGAACCCAAATGCAGGATGGGACATCTCAGTGAACCATCGGGCAGCCTATCAACAAACACCTTTTAAAGGTCTCTTATGCAGCCATCCCCCTGCCCCTAGCCAAGAGCCATTCCCCAGGAGAGGTGAGGACTTTGTCACGCCAGGATCCCAGGCTCATCTGCTTGGCTGGGACAGGATCCTTAGGGATCAGTGCCTTCTTTTATAAGGAGGAAACTGGGTCCCAGAGAAAGCACGAGTCTTAGCCAAAATCACTTGGCTGGTAGCAGAGACTGGTAGAATTTGAACCCAGCTCCTCTGACTCTAACCACAGATTTGGGATGACCCTCACCCACTCCCCCAATCATGCGCTGCCTCAGACCACCCTCTGTCTGAGGGAGAGAGAACATATCTGAGCCCTAAACAATACAGGTGTGGTGGGAAATTCCCCAGAGATGGGGTGGGGAGGTCCCTGCCCTGTTTCTGCATCTGGGGACAAACCCACCCACTATGAACGTTCCCTGAATGTCATTACTGTTAGCTCCCTGAACCCGGCAGGTCCCCCTACTTCCATAGGTATCTGGGCTCCCAATCAGCATGCCAAGCCCTCTGTCCCTCCCGTGGACCAGCAGCCCCAGAGCTGGCCAGGGCACCCCCCTCCTCTTCTTCACCATCAGTTCCCTGGCCCCCCCACCCAGGGCTGGGCCCCCCATCCCCACCAGCACACACGTCCTTCTCCAATCAGCCTGGCTCATTCACAGCTCACGGCAGCTTCGCTTCCCTCGGGGGACTCGCTAATGAAGATGGCCACCATTAATCTCTTCCCTCTCCCGACAGGTCAATTTATAGTTCCGTGGGGAGCCCTGGCTCCCGGCCAGAGGGTTTGACATAACTCTCCCTGTTCTTCCCGGGGAGGAGAGGAGAGTGAGGGCGCAGCCGAGCAGAGGCAGGCAGAAGCCGCTGGCCCCCGGAGGTGGACAGGAAGCAGCGCCCGCCGGGACCCTGGGGCCTGCCTGACACCGACCCATCCATCGTCCTGCCGAGGGCCGGGAAGGGGCCCACAGAGGAGAGCGAGAGCCAAGCCTGGGTAGACCTGCTCTGGGACCCCGATTCTGACACGAGAGGGGGAGCTCTGAGATGAGCAAAGCTGCATATCCACCTACATGGTAGACTGGGGGTAGAGAGGGGTTCTTCTGTATTGGGGGGCCTTCAGCACTGGGGGGTCCTTCTATACTGGGGGGCCTTCTCTACTAGGGAGGGGGCCTTCAATACTAGGGGGACCTTCTCTACTGGGGAGAGGGCCTTCAGAACTAGGGGGGATCCTTCTGTACTGGGGAGGGGGCCTTCAGGACTAGGGGGATTCTTCTCTACTGGGGACGGGTCCTTCAGGACTGGGAGGGTAGAGTCCTTCAGTAGTGTGGAGGGGTCCTTTTGAACTTGTGGGTGGAATCCTTGAGTACTGAGGGTGTGTTTCTATATCGGACAGGGGTCCTTCTCTACTAGGGGGGATCCTTCAGTATTGGGGGGTCCTTCAGTACTGGGAGGGTCCATTGTACTGGGCAGAAGTCCTTCCATACTGGGGGGTGGTCTAGTGCTGAGGAGGGCCCTTCCACACTGGGGGAGTCTTCCAATATTGGGGGACACCCTTCATACTAGGCACAGGAGTTCCTCAGCTCCATGGGAACACCATGGGCTGCCTTCCTTCCTCTGGGATCTCAAAGCCCACCAGATCATTTTTGGCATTCAGAAAGCAGCATGGGGTGACTGAGCCTACGCCTGCCCTCTGCAGAGGGAAGGGCTGGGGGGCCCTGGATTCCCTTCTCCATCCAACCTGACTGGGCTCCTTGGCGAGTTCCTAAGCACTGACCTCCTCCCACCACACCCTGATGTTTCTCTGCTCCCGGCAGGACAGGAGTGACGGAGCTGTGTCACTGAGACCCAGTGCTGAGGTTGGCTTCCTCCCCTGCTGGGAGCTTGAGAGCCCTTCAGGGAGCACCTGGAGTTGGGCAAAGGAGCCTCCGACTGACCTCGGCCCAGACTGGTCACGAAACTCCCTACCTACCCCCCTAGGGGCCAGGGACCTCCCGGGAAGGCTGTCAGTGCAGGCCAACTGGTGAATGGGGCTCCCCTCTTCACAGGGTCCAGGAATTGCCCTAAGGGGCCCCAGTGGGCCCCCCCCCCCAGCTGCCCAGGAGCCAGTAAGAGAGAGGAAGGATTCTCTCCTGAGCGAGGCTGAGCCCTGATGGGACGGGGAGGAGCCCACAGGGGATTGCCTGCTCCCTGTGACCAGCGGCCCACGTGCCACATCGCTGGCCACGCCAGCAGGCGAGGCTGGCCCTCCCCCAGGCACCTCAGAGGGGTGGGCATGCCTAGGGAGCCCCTGCTAACTCCCCAGGTCCCAAGCCCCCTTACCTGGACCCCTGGCAGGGCTGCATCCGTCCCACCGACAAAGCCAGCCAGCCCCAAAGCAGACCTCCAGACTTCAGAGAGTCCTGGGGTCCCTGAGCTGTGGGCTCTGCCAGGAGAGTCATTTACTTCAATTACCGTGAAAG
Organism: Petaurus breviceps papuanus; assembly: GCF_028583685.1. Classification (NCBI taxonomy): domain Eukaryota; kingdom Metazoa; phylum Chordata; class Mammalia; order Diprotodontia; family Petauridae; genus Petaurus; species Petaurus breviceps. Next base: position 7,108,221 of record NW_027185720.1, on the reverse strand, counting down.
GCCAAGGCTTGAGGAGCAGGAGCCGGGGCCCCAGCCGGGAGGCTCAGGATGCCGGCAGCCTCCAAGCTGGGGGGCTTAGAGGCCCCGGGGCCGGCGGGGGGGAGCCCACCGTGGTGATCTCGGCGGCGGCCCTTTAAAAACTGAGCGGGGTGGGCTGGGGAGCTGGGAGGGGGCCAGGGCTCAGCTGGATGAATTAGCAGCCGCCGCTGCCACCACCGCCAGAAAGGCAGCCCGTGAGTGGCTGGATGCGATTTACAGACTGCAATTCCCTGCGCCCCTCGATAGCACTTAAGAGAGACAGAGAGAGGCAGAAGGGATAATGGAAGAGTGGGGGGAGGAGGAGGGGGAGAGGAGGGGGAGGGGGAGGGGAGAGAGAGGAGGGGGAGAAGGGGAAGGAGGGGGAAGGGGAGGAGGGGGAGAAGGGGAAGGAGGGGGAGAAGGGAAGGGGGAGGAAGAGGGGAGGGGGAGAAGGGGAAGGAGGGGGGAGAAGGGAAGGGGAGGAAGAGGAGGGGGAGGAGGGAGAGGAAGAGAAGGAGGCGGGGGTTGTGGGGAAAAGCCCGGATGAACAAGCAGTTATTCCGTTCACAGGCCCCTGATCTCCCCCCCTTCTACCGCCCCCCCCCACCTCCGCAGCAGCAGATGCAGCAGCATAAGGGCAGATCCTGTGGCTTGGCCTTCGAGGCTGCATGAGGGGAAGAAGAGATGCAAGAGCTGGAGACCAAGGCCTGGGTTCAAATCCCAGGGCTGCCACCTGCTCTCTGTGTGACCTTGAACAAGGCCCTTTCCCCATTCTGGGCCTTGGTCACTAAAGGAAGGGATCAGACCAGCATTCAATCTGGGATGCACTAGGACCTCCAGCTCTCCCCTTCCCCGTCCGACTCCAATCCAGCCACATGGTATCCTCTGTTCACAGGAGCGTAGGTAGGGCTGGAAGGGGCCCTGGAGGTCACCTTGTCCGATCTAGACCCATTTTATAGAGGAGAACATTGAGAATCCATTCAGCAGGACCTGAAGTGTCAGGATGGGGATTCGAATCTGGACCGCATGACTTCAGCTCCACAGCACTCGTGTTCACACTGCCTGGACTCAAGCCATTCTTTGGGTAGCGCAATGGGAAGAGCCCTAGACCCCAAGGCAGAGGACCCAGGTTCAAGTCCTTGCACCCTGTGTGGCAATGGGCAAATCAGGCTGACTCTCCAAGCCTTAATTTCCCTATCTGTAAAACCGGGATCACAAATCTCCTATTCTATCTCCGTCATCAATGGAGCTCTAACGAGATGGGAGCCCCTCCCCTCCCCTCAAATGGGTCCCCTTCCTATCGAGATCCTCCCCTCCCTGGAAAATGTCCCTTCTTTCTTCCTTCCCTCTCTCCTCTCCTTGGAAAATGTCCCTTCTTTCTTCCCTCCTTCCTTCTTTCCTCCCCTCCCTTCCTCCTTCCCTCCTCTCTCCCTTCTTCCTTCCTCCCCTCCCTGGAAAATGTCCCTTCTTTCTTCCTTCCCTCCTCCCTCCCCTCCTTGGAAAATGTCCTTTCTTTCTTCCCTCCTCCCTCCCTCCTTCCCCTGGTCCCTCTCATTAGAAGGGTCTCACCCTCTTGCAATCTCTCCTCAGGTCTCCTATTTAGGATCATTCACAGGCAGCCAGCAAAACTGCAGTCCAGAGGCTACAGAACGGCTTCCATCAGCCAGGAATGGGGTAGGCCAGGTAAGAGAACAGAACCAAAGGACCAGAGCCCCTGGGAAGCCCCATCTCTGAGCCTTCCTCCCAGCCCCTGCCATACCCAAACGCTGGGCACTCTCCTTGGTACTTGTCTCCCCAGGGCCTAGAGCCCAGTATGTGCTTAACAGATAAATGCTTGTGGGCACAACCCAAAGTTCTGGAAATATGGATCAGATCACCTCTGCCGCTGTGCCAAGAAGGGGCATGGAGCCGGCCCCCACTCACAGTGCCTATAAATTCTCCCCATCACCCTCCCCAATATGTGCCAGTCCCACCATCTGAACATAAGTTCCTTGAGGACAGAACTCTCTGCACCTATAGCACTTGGCACAGTATTTCACTCACAGTACGTACTTAATAAATGTCTTTTCATTCATTCATTTATATTGGAGACTGGAAGGGACATGAAGTTGAAAAATGAGGGGGTCCAGGAACCTCAGAATGTTGGGCAGCTGTTGGAGCTGTCCAGCTTCCAGAGATTAAAAGCAGAAGACAGACGAAATGTCAACCATAAGCCAGAGCAGGTCACGTCAGCCACCGGGATGTTTGGTTCAAAAACCTCAGCCCACAAGCCCCCACCGGTGTGCTAACTTTTAATAGTCAGCTAGGTGACACTGCTCAAACCTGATGTCAGACTACAGCCTGAGGGAATGCTCGAGACTTCCTTAGGAGTGCCCCTTGGTTCTAAAGAGTTTGGCACCTAGAGCTGGGAAACACCTGTCAGTGACTTGAGGCCGCACACCTGAAGGGAGGAATGCAGGTCACACTGCAGAGTGCCCTCCCCAGAGAGGGCTTCTGCATGTCCATGATTAGGGAGGCTGCTTTTCTACAATAAAAATCTCCTTCTAAACGGCTTTGGTTTTGAACTAAAGGGCATGGCAGAGCCCACTTTTTGTGAGGCAGAGAGAGCCCCAAAGCTATGAAGGTATGAGCTGTCCCTCCACCAACCACACATGGTCTTCATGCATATGTCCTCCTGTAAATGCTGCCCATGTGTCCACTTCCCATATGAGAGTGCGTATGTGCTGCTGAGAGACATATGCGGGAAAGGTTTGTTTGCAAATTTTCTTACTAAGTGATTTAATATGTGCTTTTGCTTTAAATTGTGTCCCCTGGCTGACTATTAACCTGAGTCTCCCAGAACTGAACCCAGCATTCCGATACAGCTGACCAAGCCCACTAGTGCCAGGCATTCCAAGGCCTTTATCATAATATGGCTCACGCGGCTTTTCCCGCTTTGGCTCTCGCTACAAATTTCTAAGGAGCTTACAGTTCACCAAGACCCCCAACTCCTTTTCTGACCAACTAAGCCTCCTTCCATTCATTCAGCAGGCACTTTCTCCACCCTATAGAGTTCAATCTCAATCCCAGTATAATAGTATGATTTTGTGTTTCTCCGCGCTGAAGTGTTTCAGTGTTTCTGCCTGGCTTTCTAGTCCACTGGGACCTCTGTGGAGCCTGAGTTAGCTGTCCCTTCCAGCTGTATGTCAATTATACATTTCATTTATCTGAGTGCTAATGACAAACTGCACAGGGACAGGGACAGATCCCTGCAGTCCTCCACTAGAGACTTCCTTCCAAGCACATTCAATGACCCATCAACTAACTACTCTTTGTCTCTGGTCATTCAGTTAGTCTGGAATTTACCTACTCTACGCTCTCATCTAGTTCACAATTCAAAATCTTGTTCACCATGAAGGACCTGGTCAAACATAGAGGGATATTATATGTGACACATTCCTCCAGTCTTCCAGCAAGAGAAGCATTAGAGAGGAAACAAACAAATTAATAAATAAATTTAAAAAAGAGAGAAGCATTAGAGGGGCAGCGAGGTGGCCCAGTGAGTAGAGCACCAGCCCTGGAGTCAGGAGGACCTGAGTTCAAATCCAGCCTCAGACAC
>NW_027185720.1:7065288-7084605 GCF_028583685.1 Petaurus breviceps papuanus | reverse complement strand
CTCTCTGTCTCTCTCTCTCTCTGTCTCTCTGTCTCTCTCTCTCTCTCCCTCTCCCCCTCTCTCCTCTCTCTCTCCTCTTTCTCTCCCTCTCTCCTCTTTCTCTCCCTCTCTCTCTCTCCCTCTCTCTTTGTCTGTCTCTGTCTCTCTTTCTCCTTCTCTCTCCTCTCCCCATCTCCCTCCCAGCCTTCTCTTTTAATGATCATCTCTATGTAAATGAGCTGTAGACTTCAGTGTCCTATTTCAAATCTCCCATCTCTCCCCTAGGCTTTATCCTTTATCACCAACTGCCTATCGGCCATATCAAACTGGATATCCCAGAGACATCTCACCATGTCCCAGACTGGCTTCATTCTCTTCCTCTCTTCCAGACTTCCCTCTTTCCAAAGGCCCTGTCCCTCTCCTAATATCTCGGGTCCATAGCTGCGGTGTTACACTGGACTCCTCCTTCGCCCTCACCCCACAGCTCCAGTCAGCCATGGCATCTTGCCATTTCTACGTTCTCGACAACGTCTGTTGCCTCCAAGCCCTCCTCTCTGCTCTGAGCCGCCACCCGAGTCCAATCCCTCATCACCTGTCACCTTCATCATTGCCACAGCCATCTGATTGGTTTCCCTGATTTGAGTGTCTCCCTACTCCCATCTATCCCACTCACAAACAGCCAGAGTGATTTCTCAAAGCGCTGCCATGACCATATGGCTGGTGACTGTGTCATGGAGCTTGGGGAAGCACCCTGATCCTCCCAGTGTTTGCCTTCCAGCAGGGCCATGGCTCAGCCTTTGGTCCTTAGAGCATCTGAGAGGATCTCCTGGCACCTTGTGCTTGGCTTCAGGTACTCTCTCACTGGAGCTTCTCTGACAAATTCCAGCTGTAATCTCATTTTCCTCAGAGAAAACTCCCTTCTGCAGTTTAAAGGGATGCCCTCAGTTCTCACTTTTGGATCCAAGGCTGCTATGCCCAGAAATAGCTGAACAGCTTCACGCTGTGGGGCTGGACCTTTCTTCTAACAAAGCGGTACTGTGGAAATCCAGGCACACAAACGTGCTAAAAAGGTGATTCAGCAATTCGTATAAAGGATGCATTTACTGTGGGCTCAAATTGTCCAACAACTTTAGAATAGGATTTCATTTCCAAAAATGCCATCTATCCACAACTTTGCGCCATGATTCCGGAAATTGAGGCAAGCCTGTATTGCCCAGTCATTGTTCTTCAGCTGGAGAAGGGATTTGGCATCTTCTCTTTTCTGGAAGTGCTCATGGTAACTACAACCATTGTCTACCTCCTGGAGTAAAGAGTGGGTGGGAAGGGAAGGGAAAGAAGAGAGGGACCCAACGCTGTGTTCAAATATTGGATGGAGTGTCATGGCAAAGAGGGACTCTGCTTGGTCCCAAGTGACCAAGAATTGGGACCAGTGACTACTGAGGCTTGACCTCAGGAACAACTCATTCCTAATTCAAGCCATCCCAGTGTGGAATGGACTAATCCAAGGGGTGGGGCCTCTCCCATTCTTTGAAGCCTTCACATCCAAGCTGGGCCATCACTTGTCAGGTCCATCATCACAAGCATTCCTTCTGGGAGCTGAGTGTCATCTCCAAGGCCATAAAGGGCCCATCCAGCTCTGGAATTCTGAGATTCCAGTATCTCCATTTTACAGATTGGAAAGCTGAGAACCAGAGAAATAAGCCAATTTATCCAAAGCCATCCCTTGCAAGTACTCTGCAACAGCCCCTCTCACCTTCCCTAGCAGAGATCTCCCCCTTGATCTCTAATCTTCAGTCTCTATCTGCTGGGTTTTCTTGAAGCCCGTGGACCCCCAAGTCCTGCTTGGACCCCAGTCCAAGGCTGCCACCCACTCGCTGGGCATTCCTTCTGTGTTCAGCTGGTGGAGAGGACTCTCACCTCCCTCCTGACTTCCAAATTCTGTGATTTTGCTTCTTTGAGTTACACAGGGAAGAAGAAGAGAGTGAGAAGGAGGAGAAAAGGAGGGAAGGAAAAAGGAAGAGAGGAAAAAGAGGGAAGAGGAGGAGGAAGAGAACGTGTTTATGGAGTATCACCTGCGTCAGACACTGGGAGGGCTGGAGAAGACAGCCCCCATTCCTTCCCGTCTCGAGCTTGGTTGTCTTGTGGTAGACATAAATATGATGGTGAGGGCTGGTGTTCATCTAGTATTTTAAGATGGGAAAAATGCAGGGACAAAAAACAGCCTTTGCACGGAGAGGAAGCCTCCCAAGTTACCCGAAACTGGACCAAACATTCAGGGAGAAAAGGCTCCAGGATCGAGGGGAGACTGCTCCCTTCCCCCAGGCAGAGGGGAGGAAGTGGGATGGGAGTCAAGTCTTGGAGATGGAAAGGAGGAGGAAGAGGAATTAATTAGCAGCACAGCCCAAGAGTTGGAGACCAGGGGACCTGGGTGAGAATTCCAATCCTCCAACTTAAGTCCTTGGGTGGTCTTGTATACATCACTTAATTCCTCTGGGTCTGTTTCTTCTTCTCTAAAATGATAGGGTGACATTTAAGGCTCTCTGGACTCTCTTTCAACTCAAAATTCTTGGACCTAACCTCTTTTGGGCCCAGTTTTGATGGCACTAAAAAGTTAAATGACTTCACCAGGGTCATGCATCTGGTGTCAGAGGCCAGGCTTGAGCCCAGTCTGTCCTGGCTTCCCACCTACTCTGTCAAACTTTTTTGGTCACAAAACCCTGTTAGTAAAAAAACTTTAAGCACGCACCCACAATATATGTACAGAGTCCGCTATACTACAGGCAAATAGAGGGCCTTGTGGATAGAATCAGGAAGACCTGAGTTCAGAGCTGGCCTCGTACTAGCTGTGTGACCCAGGGAAAGTCACTTCACTCTGTTTGCTTCAGCTTCCTCATCTGTAAAAATGAGCCAGAGAAGGAAATAGCAAATCACTCCAGTACTTCTGCGAAGAAAACCGCAGATGGGGTCACAGAGACTCAGACATGACTGAAAACAACTGAACACCCATACTGTACTATATTACACACTATGATATTATATTATATACTCTATACCAATTTAATATGTGTGATATAATTCTGCATAACAATATAGAATAATTACCATACTAACACTACTCTGCTAATAAATATGAATGTTGTAAAACTTACACAGAAATAGAAATGTTTAAGGGGTTAAGGTGAAGGTGAAGCAAGAGTTCAACCTAGAATCAGTTGGAAGCCACTGGTGTTCATGGAGCAGGGGAGTGACATGGTTAGGCTTGTGCTTCTGGAAGATCCTGTGGTGGGGTGTGGAGTGCAAAGTAGAACGAGGGGAGACTGGAGTTCCAGGGGCAAGGTCTGGCCATGGGAATGGGGAGAAAGAGGAAGATCTGGAAGAGCTGTGGAGGTGGTGTTGGCCAGGCTCATGGGATGCTGGGGATCATTTGGTCCTAACTCCTCATTTTATAGATGTGATCCCCATAGAAGGGAAGTGACTTGCCCAAGTGAGAGGCAGAGATTCGAACCGAGGTCCTCTGACTGGCCAGAGCTTGACCTGGGACAGTGCACGTCCATGTCCATTCACCTCTTTCCCAACAGCCCACAACTTGGCACCATCTTGTTTATGTGGGGGGAGGGGGAGGGAGGAGTCCAAGATGGCCCCAGGTCGAGGGGCCAGGTCAGACTGGGAAAATGGACAGAAATGGGGATGGTTGAAGAGAGGTGCATTGGGGGAGAAGGGGGAATAACTAATGATGGCTATGATGACACTCAGAGCCCACCCGTGTTACCCACTGCAATTGAAAAGGGGAGGGGCCAGGGCTCCAAAGGACTGGCCCCTGCCTAAGAGAGCAGAACTTTTACCGGAGGGAACAGAGTCAGCTGAAGGGTGCTGCCTCAGCCCCAAGGACATCGGGGGCAGGAGGGATGAAGGAATTTTGCCTCACAGCTGCTGGGGATGTTATAATTAGATGGCAAACCCTTCCCCCTCCTCCCCTGAAGGGGCCAAGGTCAGGGCAGAAGGGGAGAGGTTAGGAGCTTGGACAAAGAGGGGGCTTTCTGGGGGAAGGGGTTGGACTGGGGACGTGTTGGGGGCTTATGAGTAAAGGGAACAAGGGCCTGTTTTGGAGATAAGACCCTAAACTGGCAATGGAAGGTGGCATGCAGCCCATCTTTCCACCCTCCCAGTGATGATGCCTTTGGGTAATGGGCTGATGTCACAACCCACTGGGATCCTAATGGCCCCCATTTTGTAGGCCACTGCATTCACCATGTTAGAGATTTTAACTTTGGGGTAGAAAAATAGGTGTGTTCCCATTTACACACGGAGGACCTGCCTGGTGAGAGGAAAAGAGAGGGACTTGGGAGTCAGAGGGCTTGGCTTCGGAGCCCAGCTCCTCTGCTTCTGTCCCCAGTGTGGGCCTCAGTTTCCTCTTCTGTCCCTGAGGGGCTTGGACCCTGGAGCACCTCAGAGATGCCTCCCCCTGCCCCAGTGTCAGTATGTCTCCTGCCCAGTTGACTGATGTCCCCTGGCAGCCAGCCCAGCCCTTCAGCTCTTACTGGCAAGCCTTCTCTGTCAAGTAGGTAATGACCTAGAAACCCACCCAGCCCTGGGGACTGGCTGCTGCCAGGAACCTGCTGGGAATCATGGGAACCCCCCCCGCCCCACTCCTACCTGGGCTTTGGAAGCATGGGGAGCTCTCCACTTATAAAAAGTGGGACCCCTCAAACAAAGCAAGCATTCCTCATGGGTCAAGCGTGAGGCACCTTCCAGGGGATGCCAAGGCATGCAAAGAGCTTGTCCTGAGCCCTCAGCCCAAGGACAGAGGCATGATCCTTAGACTCCTTCAGTCCGACAGAGGACACTGAGGCCTGGAGAAGGGGGGTAACTTGGGGTCACTGACCTTGAGCTAGAAGGGGCGGCAGAGCCCCTCATTTAGACAGGAAGAAACTGAGGCCCAGGAGTTTGACTAGCCAATGGTCACCAAGATATGGTCAGAGGTAGGATTGCAGCCCTGGTGTTCCTGATGTGTTTGAAAGTCCTTTCTGGCTTGAACAATACATGTCCTAAGGTCCCTTTGCCTCTGACTCTGTGATCTAAGCCCCCTCCCAGCCCTGACATCCCCTGTTCTCAGCTCTCTCCCAGCTCTGACATCCCCTGTTCTCAGGCCCCTCCCAGCCCTGACATCCCCTGTTCTCAGGCCCCTTCTAGCTCTGACATCCCCTGTTCTCAGCCCCCTCCCAGCCCTTTCATTCAGTAATTCTGCCTTGTGCTGCCCATAGCCCTCGGCCATTACTGAGCACAGTAAGTATGTGGTGGCCAGCCCTGGCTTGTGGTGGGCATTGACGTTCACCAGGGAAGCATCCAAGGGGATGAATGAGCTCCCGCCAGGTCACTTTCCCTCTGACTCGTCCGTCTCTGAGCATCCCCTTTGATGCTCTAGGGATTTGAGGTGGGAAGTTTGACATTTTAAATTCTGTAAAATGAAGTAATGCCTTGTTAGCAATTCTGTGAACAGCTGGACTGAGTTTATATAGAATGAGGACTATTTGTATTCCCTAACAGGACTGGAAAGGGCCCTAGAACAGGAGATGGCAGAGCTGGGAGAAAGCTTAGAACGGGATGGCAGAGCTGGGAGAAAGCTTAGAACAGGGGATGGCAGAGCTGAGAGAAAGCTTAGAACAGGGGATGGCAGATCTGGGAGAAAGCTTAGAACAGGGGATGGCAGAACTAGGAGGGCCTTAGAACAAAGGGATGTTAGTGACTGTTCTCTTCATGACCACTTGGTGCCTTCACCACTCCAGGCCCCTGGCCCTGGTTACTGTATACAGCAGATGCCTAATAAGTGCTCCTGATGACTGAGTACTCTCAGGATTCCTTAGCTTTGGCCCATCACCTTTTCTCAAGGCAACTTGGTGCCATGGAATGAATACCCCACATGGACTTTGAAAGCTTCAGGTCTAGTGCCCAGCCCTGCCATCTGTGCCACCTGGGGTAAATATCTTGGATTTTCTGAAACATCTGCCAAATGGGCACAGTGTCTCTCCCTGCCCACCTTGCAAGACTGTCAGAAAGGTGGCATGGTGTGTTAGGACCAGCTAAGGATGTTTTAGAATGGAATCCTAACAGGAGTGGGGCCCGGACCTTTCCTGGAGGGGGGAATGTCCTTCCACCAGCACAGGCAGACACCTTCCTAGGCAACATGCCGAGTTGTCTAGAACACCGTGGTGTGGCAGAGGGTCCTCCAAGGCTTTGCCAGGGCCTGCAAGCTCTGTAAGGCCCTGGAAAAGCTGGGAAATTTTCAGGTCAGCGTCTGACTGCAAGAACCAGCCAAGTGTGGAGAGGCCTCTCAGCTGAGTGGCTGAAGGGGAAGGGCTTTTCCGCTCTGGAGACACCACATCCTGGTCACTGTCTCCCCAACCATTGACACACCGTTAGTGATGGCAGCAGTAACAGTGAGCTGAGAACTTGGGAGCTGATCCCAGCAGCCACTCCCCCCTAAGCCAAGCTCCGTCCTATTGATCTGGGCAGATTCGAGCTAAATCAAAAACTTGTCAGGGTGACTGACAGCTTCCCGCCAAGATGCTCTTTCCCTCCCAGCTGGGACCTTACTCTCCCCAGCCCACCAGCCTCTGCCGGGTTTCCTCTTCACGTGCAGGCTGCCTCCCCTGCTGCCACCACCAATGAACCCACCCCTCATCTCACCACCCTCCAGACCCTTGGCCTCCACCCTTCCCCTGACACAATGCCTGGGTGAGAAGGGAGAGCCCTGGCACCATGCTGGGCCTTTGTGTGAGACAACTCCCTAAAATTAGATGGGTTTGCAGCATGTGGGAAGCAGCTCCCAGGGCTTGGCGGTGTAGGGCCAACCCCCTCATTGAACAGAGAAGAAACTGAGGCTCTGAAAGGAGCCCTAAGGCAGAGCTGGAAACCCAGCCTGGTGCCTGGAAGCTCAGGAAGCTCTGGAGCCAGGAAAGGCCACTCTGAAGCTAGCCACCAAGCTCCAAGTGCCTTCCCTACCCATTCACAAAACAGGGATGATGGTTGGAATCAGAGGAACTGAGTCTGCTCACCTGGGTGAGTCCTAGGCCCACTCACCTCCCCTCTCTTGGGTCCCACCAGAGGATGGTGGCTCGTGCTTCTTCCAGCTCAATATTCATCCTGACTGGGGGACTTGGCCAGGAGAGAGGCCAGGAGGCCCCCAGCCTTCCCTTCTCCCCCCACCTGCCTCTGCACTCAGGACCCTGGTTTTTCCCTCTGTTCCCCAAAGAACCACCCTTTCCCTCCCAATCTCCCAGTGCAAGGACCACTGGCTTTGGGTTCTGGGGATCATCAGTCCCATGGAAGGGACCTCAGGGTCCAAGCTTTCCCATTGCACAGGCCTTTCTGGGGCTCAGAGGGGTTCAGGGGCTTGCTCAGGGGTCACCTAGCATTCATTAAAAGGCAGGGGGAGGATTTGAACCCAGGTTCAGGGGGTTGGCTTGGATCATACCCAAGGTCCCTTTTCAGCCCTAAACCTTTTGATCTTAATATGACTCTTAGATGTTTGTTAGACTGGAATGGAGAGGAAGCTGTTCCTGGTGGGACGTCAGGGGTGAGGAGTTCAGCTCCTGGGCCCCTGCCTTGGAGCCAGGCCAGGAGGCCATGACCAAGGCCCCAGGGCTCCACCTGGTGGCCTGAGGGGGCATTCTGGCCATTGTCAACTGGGCCCAAGTGCTTTCTCCTACATCCCCCAGGACCTGACAGCTCTGATCCACTGCCCCCTTCCACCTCCAGACCCACTCAAGCTCAGGGGGCAGGTCCCAGTGACTGCAGTGACTGAACATGGGCCAGGCCAGGAAACTGGGTTCATAGAATCCAAGATTTAGAACTGAGCACTGAGGCCAGAGGTTATTATATATCTATCTCAAGGTCATTGATCTGTGGCTGAAGGGTGGCTCTCAGGGGCCTCTGACTTTACAGAGGAGGAAACTGAGGCCCATCCAGGTTAAGTCACTTAGGAGCATAGATTTATAGCCATATGAAATCTCAGAGGTCATCAAGACCTCCCCCATCTGGCAGATGAGGAAACTGAGACCCAGAGAAGGTCACAGAGGTAGTAAGCAGTGGAGATAAGATTGAAACCAGGAGGTCCTTCCTCTGACTGAAAAGTCCAGGAGGCTATCCCCTCTACTACGACTCCTCTCTCTGGACCAGGGCACTAACCTGCTGTGCAACCTGGAACAAGTCACTGCCCATCTCTGGGCCTCAAGCCCTGCATGCTGCAGGGTTTCTTTGGTGAGATTCACTTAGGATCTTAGGATTGGGGTCTGAGAGGGACCTGAGAGGTCCCCTGGCCCCAACTCTCTCATTTTGTAGAGGCCCAGACACAAGAAATTACTTGCCTAAGGTCCCGCATTTAATCATTTGAAAAGGCAAGATTAGAACCCAGCTCCTACTGCGGCAAACCTAGCACTCTTTCTCTGACCTCACCTATAACTCTATCCTGAAGTGATACATGCTTTTATTTATATTCTATCCACCACCCAGGTAACCTCTGCACCTAAGAGGTAATCACGTTCAGGTAAAATGCATCAACAAGTCGACCATGGCAGGCATGTATGCCTCATTATGCTCCTGCAGACCACCACCCCTCTACCAAGAGGAAGGAGGTGTGTTTCATCATCAGCCCTCTGGGGCCGAGACTGGTCACGGCATCATTTTGAATTCTGTTACCTGTTAGAATTGTTTTCTTTTGCATGGTGGTGGATATTGCATGAGTTCCTCCGCTAGTTCTTGCTGCTTTGCTGCAGATCTGTTCAAACACGTCCTCCCAAGGGTTTTTCAGGATTCCTTGTACCCATCATCCCATATTCCATAATCATATTTTATCCTAGTGAGATGTCCCAGCTTGTCCAGTCATTCCCCGCCAGATGGGCACCCACTTTGGTAGAAATACGCAGTAGAAGAGATTTGTGACGGGCAGGAGATGGCTCTTGGTGATATGTGTGGGACAAGTGGATGAAAGGACCTTGGGGCAGGTATGACTGAGGAGAGGGAGCAGACGGGACGATGGAGGTGGGAGGAGAAGAGTGGGAAACTCCAGAGTTTATTGGGGAAGGATATTAAAGTAGAGAGAAAGGATTTTTGGTTTGATTAATGGGAAGTTTACCCCTAGCCAGCCTCCAACAGAGCCTTAAGAAGGGAGATCAGAAAACAGAGTTGGAAGGGTCCTCAGAGGTCTCCTAATCCTGTATCTATCTAAAGCACGAACCTTCTCTCCACAAAATCTTCTGAGGCATCATTAGAGAGAAGTGGCGTTATCAGTGGGAGATTGGAGATTGCAACAGTACAGTGAGATAACACAATAAAGGGGTGGTAATCATGTAACCACAAGGTCCCCTGAGGATAGCCTCTTCTCAGCTACACTTAGGACCACGGTCCTGTTGGGGTAACCACTGATTCAAATTCATGTTCATGAGCCCCCACTGGTGCTTCTTCTGGAAGACCAGACCAGACAGAAATGAATTTAAAGCAAAGGTATTTAATGGAACAGAATAACTTGGCAATAACAGGGAATTAAATCAGATAGTAAATGCTTTTGGCACCCATTTCCAAATTTCTGTTGCCCCCACATTTGTCTCCCAGGGAGCACTAATCTCGGTGCTGATTAATCATACTATGTCACCAACTCAGTCACTCACCAAGGAGTGCTATGGAAACTCACTGTCACTCCAGGGAACTAAACCCAGTATTGAACGGTAGACTCATCAGCGCTGCTCAGCACTGATCAATGCACCACAGGCTGTCACTCACACCTAGGCTCAGTGGGAATGCTGGCAGTCAAGTTATTGATGTTCAGGCATTTTCAGCTGTGTCTGACTCTCGGTGACCCCATTTGGAGTTTTCTTGGCAAAGATGCTGGGGTGGTTTGCCATTTCCTTCTCCAGTTCATTTTACAGATGAGGAAACTGAGGTGAATAAGGTGAGATGACTTGCCCAGGGTCACAGAGGTAGTGAGTGTCTGAGGTTGGATTTGAATTCAGGTCTTCCTGACTCTTCTGAGGCACTCAGGACACAGCAGAACTTTTCTTCCCATTTGTTCTTAGCTAACTACTCTTAGCTCCCAGCTCATGTGTCTTCCAAGCCGAGTGTCCTGTCCTGAAGAAGATTTTCCCCAACACTTTTCAAAACCTGCAACTGCTTGGAAACTCCTCACATGACACTGTTTTGTGCAACATTGTGGTTCCCAAGGAAAAAAATAAAATGTAATTTGTGATGGAAATGGCCATAAAATGGAATTTATAACCCTTTTACCAACAAGATGATTCAGCTCTTTGTGATTCTAGACAAATGGATTAATAGCATTATTAATAACGCCTTCTATGTTTATAAGGTATTTTTGCATTCATTATCTTCTTTGGTCATAGGATAATAGATGTAGGGCCAAAAGAGACCCCGGATGCTGGCTGGTCCAAACTCCTCTTTTTACAGGTGAGGCTTAGAGAAATCGAGTGACCTGTCCGTGGTCACACGGCAGGCGTCAGATGCACAGGTGTTCAGTACTCGGGGCTCAGCACATTAACCATTCCCCGAGGCTGCCTCTTAAAACAAAGCCCCCAAGAGAGGCACTTCCCTCCTCTGCAGTTGGGGAAGCTCAGAATCAGAGAGCTTAGGTGAGTTAGTCATGGCCACACAGTAACAGAGAATTCTGAGTCCTCGGTAGGAGGTGGGGGAGGAGAGAATGCAGCGTGTAGGAAGCAGTATCAGGAGATGGTAAGAGGCTGCCCATGTCGATGCCTCCGTAGCTCAGAGTCGGAGAAGGCATGGCATTCCTCAGTGGGCTGGGGAAGCAGAGAAGAGGAAAGAAGAGTGAGGGCAAGGACGATCCACCCTCTCAGGTCTTCAGAGGGAACGCCAGGATGCATGGACAGAGCTCAGCTCCCATTCCATCCTTAATATAGCAGCAGCAGCGGCAGCAGAGTCCCCGGGCACTGATATGGGGAAGTGGGGGAGGAACCCTCCACGAGACCTTCCCTAGAAATTCTCATAGATGGTATTAAACTCTTCTCCTTCCGCGTGGTGCTGTTTTTTCAATAAGCAACAATGACAGAAAGCAAGAGAAATATTAATTTGCCAAATGGAATTACTTTAGGAGCCCTCTTAAGAAGTAATTCTGGGAGGTTTTGAAATTAGAGCAGACAGTAGTGGGGGGGGGCCTACAAGTCACTGAAGGGGCTTAGGGGAGAAACTGCCAGCCTTGGAGTTGAGTGACACCATGGGCAAGTGATAAGATCTTTCTGGGGCCTCAGCGTCCTCATCTGTAAAATGGGTATAACCTCAGTGTTAACATTGTGTTAGGGTACTATGCTAAGAGCAGTGCAACTATGGTTTCAAACAATCCTGGAAGGTAGGTGCTATTATTCTCCCCATTTTATGGATGAGGAGACTGAGGCCAACAGAGGCAGTCCAAGGCCAGATTTGAACTCAGGTCTTCCTGACTCCAGGCCCAATGGAATTAGGGTTTTAACTCCAGACAATTTTCAACTGTGCTAGACATCTACGCTGGGGTGATCCAGTGTCCCAAACTGAAACGCACTTTATTTCTGAACTGACCCTCCTTTTGAAGGCCTCCGTCTTATGGAGGAGATGGCATCGTCCCTGGTCCTGACTCTGATCCCTTTCCTACCGCTCACTGTATGGATTTGTGCCCATCATTTTCTCCCCATCTGTCCTGGAAGCTCCTGGAGGGCAGGGTCTGTATTGTCTTTGAACCCCAGTATAGAGTAGGCATTGAATAAATGGTGAATTACTGTTGTTTTCAAATAGTCATTCATTCACTCAACAAATTTTTACTCAGCACCTGCTCCTGCTGAGTGAAAAAGCAGGAAGGCACCACTTTGGTAAGACCTTGTCTCTGCCCTCCCATCTTATAGTCTAGAATCTGCATGGTACTGGTCCAGTCCTGCTTTGAGAGTGCAGAGACCTAGATTTAAACCCTAGCTCTGGCCTTCGCTGACTCTGGCTGGGGGCCCCTCTCCCCAGCTGGAGAATAGACCTAGACAGGGCCCTCTCCATTCAGATGGCCAGCGTTCATAGATCACAGATGGCAGACCTCAGAGGCCAGCCCCCTCATTGGACAAAGGGGGAAACAGGCTCAGGGAGATGGAAGGACGTGCTCAAAGTCACCGAGGTACTAAGTGGCAGAGATAAGATTTGAACCCAGGTTCTCTGACTCCAGAGCCAGGGGCCTTTCTACTATATCAAGCTCTCTCCCAGCTCTGCCATTCCCTGTTCTAAGCTCCCTCCCAGCTCTGACCTCCCCTATCCTAAGCTCCCTCCCAGCTCTGACCTCCCCTATCCTAAGGCCCCTCCCAGCCCTGACATTCCGAGTCCTAGAAATGGAGAAATAGTCCTTTCCAAGAGGGGACTCTTTTGAGAGCTAATTAGGAATTGCTACAGAAGATGCGAATGAAAGTGCCGGGGGCTGAGCTTTGTAGTGTGGCTGGAGCTGCAGCTTGAATCAGATTTGCTCCAATTGTCTGGGCCCTGGTGCAGCCGGAGCTGTCTGGTCCCAGTGCCTGGGAATCAAGGCCATCCTCATGCAGGGCAGCCTGAGGAAGAGCTCTCACCTGGGCCTCATCACACCTGAGTGGGAGAGGCCGTGTTTCTCTTATCACCCCATCTTCCAAATGAGGTCCTGCCTGCCTCCCAGAGGCCGGGTCTGGTCCGAGGAGGTAACTAACAGCCACAGGCATTTAAATGATGAGGGGGAGGGAAAGGGAACCACCAGGGACTGTTCCTACTGCTTGACATCCTCCCAATACCCCTAGGTGCTGTTATTAGCCCCATTTTACAGGTGAAGAGACTGAGGCAGAGGTTCGAGCAGCCAGTAAGTGTCTGAGGTCAGATCTGAACTTGGGCCCCCCTGACTCCAGGCCCAGTCCAGCAGCCTAGCCAGGCTCTTCCTTTGGGTGCCCTGGGGGAGGGGCACAGTAAAGGCTGGTGCCCTCCTCAGGGTCATACCCCAGCTCTGGCCACAGCCACAGCTTCATACGAAGATGGTACCTGGTTTGGTGGGCTCTGCTCACAGGGAAAGATGCTGACATCACTTTGAAGACAGTCGTAGACCTCAGGCTGGTGGTGCTGAAGAGCCTGCAGGGGAGACAAAGGCAAGGGAAGGGGAGGAATGGAGCTAAAGGCTTTCCTCTGAAGCCATATGTCCGGTCAGGCTCAGTGGCTCAGGGTGGGCTGATCCTTCGCTGGGCTCAGGCAGGAATGGAGTGATGCACGGCATTCCTAGGGGGCAGCCTTAGTTTCAGGCCAAGGGTGCGACCAGAAGATCCCACCCAGGTCTTCTCACCACTTCAATCCACTCTTCACTGGCAGCTAACACTTATAGAACCATAGGATTTCAACCTGGAAGAGACTTTAGACGTCATCTACCCTACTCTCTGTTTCAACAGGGAAGGAAATTGAGGCCCAGAGGGAATATGCTGTCAGGAAGCCTGGGTTCAAATCCTGCCTTGGATGCTTTACAATTTTGAGATGCTAGGCAAGTACTGTCCCCTAGGACCTCAGAGCAGGCCCCTCCTCCCAGCCATTCTTCCCTGGGATGGTGAGGACATCTGTAGGAGAAATGTCCCATGGCTACTTTTCTTAGTATGCTAGTAGAAAAAAAAATTTCCTAGTAGACCCACAAAGTACCTTGAACTTGGAGCAGACTTTTAGATGGGAGAATATATGCAAGCTGGAGGGTGCTGATTCCCAGAGACATAACCAGGGTGGGGCAACTGGGGCTTTGCCCCATGGTGCTAAATTAAGAGGGCTCTGATGACACTAATGCTGTTTCGTCTTTCAGTCGATTCTTTGTGACTCCATTTGGGGTTTTCTTGGCAAAGACGCTTGAGTGGCTTGCCATTGCCTTCTTCAGCATATTCTACAGATAACTAAACTGAGACAAACGGGGTTAAGTGACTGACCCAGGGTCACAGAGCTAGTAAGTGGTCAGATTTGAACTCAGGAAGAGGAGTCTTCCTGACTCCAAGCCCAAGCACTATGGTGCCCCCTATGCTGTTTCAGTGTCATAGAAATTATTTACTGATAATTAATAATTACTGATGAACACAATTATTTAAAATAAGAAGCAGTTGATTGGTATCTCCCTCCTTTCCAGCTGCCTCATCCTAGGCACACTCCTAACCTGTCTTCACCCCTGGCAGACCAACTTCAGAACAGGCTTGCTGTGTGTCCTATGGTCGGCCCAGAAGGACTGGCATCCCTGTCTCTCCCCCAGACTGAATGTGGCCTTAAAAGTTGATTTGAAGGCATATGTCCCATGCTGCTTGCCTGGGTGTAACTACCGCGTTTCCCTGATAATAAGACCTATCCCGAAAATAAGCCCTCCCCTTACTGTGTAAGATTCCTCTAAAATAAGCCCTCCCCCGAAAATAAGCCCTATTGAGATTGCTACTGTAGTGAAGGTGATCCCTTGCACTACACGCTACATTACGGTACCTTCTGTATGCACTGTCCCCCCCCCCCCCGGGTGAAACGCCCGCTGCCCCCCAAGCTGCATCCAATCAGAGCTGCAGCAGTGAGCGCGTCATCCTGTTCTTCCCCAGTGATTTGCTTGCTGGCACCATTGAGAGCAGTGCCACGGAGGAGAGCTGAGGCAGGACAACATAAACGCTCCCCTGAAAATAAGCCCTCTGGTGTTTTTCTTTCCAAAAAATTTAATAAGACAGTGTCTTATTATCGGGGAAACACGGTAGTTCTGACTCTGGGTACACTTCATCATGTCTCGGGGGCACCCTGGCTTCCTGAGGGCTATGCCAGTACAGTGGGAACATGGAAATAGTTTAAAAAGGCCTGAGTAAGGGTCTGGTTATGGATTGTTTATATATTCTCCAAGGACAGCCCCAGCTAAATTTAGAGAGCTCCCTCACCAGAGGCTGGCCCTTACTCAGTGAATTTATTGGTCATGGAATCCCATGAACTAATAGCAGCCCTGATGATCATGATAAATCTATGCTTTGCTGGACCCAAGGACTCCTCCTTGGAGGCAAGCCCTCCACTCATGCAAGTCACCACCCCTCTCATCCTATGTGACCATCCACAATGGCTCCATCAGTGGTAGGTAGAGATGACTAGAGTACAGCGTAGATCTCCCCCATTTTTTACTCCTCCCTCTTGCTAAGTGACCAACCCAATTGCCTTTCTGGTCCCATATCCTGAAAGACTTTGCTGCTATTTCTTCTCATGGATATGTCAGCTTGGCTTGTGGTTGGCAGTCTATTAACACCCATTTCATGTCTCCCATTGCCCTCTGGGCTCCCTGTAGTCCCTGCTCGACTGAGAGAAAGCAATGGTAATCCTGGCAATAACTGATAAGTAGAGCCTTGCCTCCCTCTCTGTCCACCACTCTGGTGTCTGGTGGCAGAACTGGGATTATTCTAGACCACCAGCTGAAGGATCCACCCATTTTTAGTGGCTGAGTGCCCCCTGGGCAGGCTAGCCAGGTACCTCAGTTTGTGCCCCAAGGAGCTCTAATAAGTCAGAGCCTCCTATGCTGCTTGGCACGTCAATGTGCACATTTTGCTTGATGGTGTGGGGGTCCCAGACACGGGCAGCTCACTGGAGCCAGAAGGGAGCTGGGAGGTCATTTTGTCCAACTCCTTTGTTTTACAGAAGAGGAAACATGATCAGAGAAGGGACTTAACTAGCCCCAGGTCATATAGCAAATCAGTGGTGGGCAGGGCCGCTAAGTCAGGTCCTTGACTGTAATTCCAGTGACTTCTCCACTGGCAGAAGCTGCCTCCACCACCATTGTGAACTTGGCGTCCTAGTATTGCAGCCCCCAGAACTAGGGGCAGCTGAGGAGAGCGTCTAGCCCAGTGGTCTCTGGCCATGATCATTGATGCCATTCTGGATAGAGTGAATGGAGCCAGCATTCTGGGAGGAGTTTGAGGGGGAGATGGGGACTTTTCCCCATACCTCAGTCACATGGAAGAGAGTGGGTTGCCAAGGAGGTGGTTTCTCTGGTAACACGCAGGCAGGATCTGTGGAGGAGGAGGAGGAGGGAGAAAAGGGGAGGAAGGAGGAAGAAGAGGAGGGGGAAGACAGCTGCAGGAGCAGGGGGCTAGTCCTGCTGAACGGGACTTGGGGTCTGAGTTCAGAAGGGTGTGATGAAGACCACCATGATGTCAGTCAGCAGCCCTTCGATCCAGGGCATTGTGGGGAAGGATGCATCAGCTCTGAGGCTCTCAATACATAAGGTCGCAGGGGAAAGGACGACCTGGGCTGAGAGGGTTATGAGCAGGAGGCAGCAGCAGGAAAGACAATTAACTCTTGTCTCTATTGTGCGCTAAGGTTTGCCCCCAACAGAGGAAGCCGAGGATGTGAGAGCTAGAATCTCCAGCTGAGTAGGGGAATGAGGCTCGAGGGAGGAAGAGACAGCCTTTCCTCCAATAAACTGCAGAGCGAGGGAGCCATGAAGGGCAGCATCTGGACCTGGGCTTGAATTCTGCTGGCCCTCTTCCCTAGCCAGGTGCCCTTTCTGAGCCTTGGTTTGTCCCTCTGTAACATGAGGCAATAATAACTCACTACCTGCCCCCCAGGGCAATTGTATGCCATGTGTTGTGTAAGCCTTAAAAGCCCCTTGGGAACACGGCTGACGGCCATCAAGGTATTGGGAGTCTGAGGGGTCTTGAATCCTGACTCTCCTACTGGTCACACAGCAAGACCCTTTTCCTTAGCCCTTTTCTGGGCCTCAGTTTCCTAAAGATGACTCTGAGGTCTCTTCTGACTCTAAACCTATGATGCCCTAAGTCTACGCCCATGAAGCTCTGGCCCCTCCCTGGCTTGCCTGCCTTTCTCAGCTCTGGGGTAGGGTTATCTCCTAAAGGTTATTACATATTCTGATTTTCTGGGGAGGGGGTGGTAGCAACCAGAGCTTACTCTCTGGGCCCTGATGAGCTGCTAATGGTCTGAAGAACAAGGGGCCAATTAACAGCTTGGAGGGAAGAGGTTGGACCAGGAGCGACCTCTGAGACCTGAGTTTTTATTCAGGTTTTGACCTGAATTTTTATGAAGAAAATTTCAAGCTGCCTGGGTTGAGTTGATGGTATGCAGGGTGTTGGTCTCTCCTCTCCCAGGAAATGACTGAACAGAGCTCTCAATATGTCAGAGATAGGAAGCTCCTGGGGCACTGATGGGCATGGTAATCTGTGGTCTTCTTCAGGCATCAGACTCTCCAGGACCATGGAGAGGGACTGATCCCAAGGCCAGGTGTCCCAAGGCCAACATCTAGGGAGGAGGACAATGGGGGGCCTCTCCCCTCTCCTGTTTTATTATCAGGGGAAGGTGATCAGTTCAGTTGCAGGGCTGAGCAATGCCCCCTTTTGTGAGGGTGAGTTTGAGGGGCCTCAGAGAAGCCCATTGTGAGTGAGGGGAATAACAATAAGGCTAAATAATGATGTCTAAGTTTGGCCAAGCAGTTTACCAATATCTCCTTTTATTTTCAGAAGAATCCTGGGAGGTACCTGCTATCATTTCCTTCATTTTACAGAAGACAGAGACTTACCCAGGGTGACTAAGCTAGTAACTAAGCTAGCTTTGAAGCCAAGCCTAAATGACTGAGAAGAATGACTTGAATTTGGGTTGGCCCCTTGGGATTATTGGCTGTCTCAAGATTCTAAATGATTGAACTTCTCTGAGCCTCAGTTTCCTTTTCTGTAAAATGAGGGCCTGGGACTAAGTGACCTCTGAGGTCCCTACCAGCTCTAGAACTGGGACCAAGGGGTAAGAGAGTTCTGAGGGTCAGATATATAAACTGAGCCAGAAACACACCCTGCCCATGTCGCCAAAACAAACAGCACCCAGGTTCACTCATTCACTCTCTAGGAACACCTTATCAGAGAGCCTGGGTTTGAATCCCACCTCTGACCTGCTGGAAGCAGGAGACTGGCTTTGCCACATGGTGACTGTGTCACCCTGGGCAGGTCACTGCACCAGTATAGGCTTTAGATTCCTTACCTGTAAAATGGGCCTGATAACATTTATGCTGCCTGCTTCAAAGGGTCTGATGAAACGAGAACATTGTATACCTTCAATGAGCTTGAGAAATGATCAGGGTTTCATGCCAAGGAGCCCACAATCCTCAAGGCCCCTCCTAGCTCTGACATCCCCTATTCTAAGCTCCCTCCCAACCCTGACATCCCCTGTTCTGAGGCCCCTCTTACCTCTGACTTTCACTGTTTTAAACTCCCTCCCAGTTCTGACCTTGCCTATTCTAAGTTCCCTCCCTGCTCTAGCTTTCCCTGTTCCAAGCTCCTTCCCACCTCTGCTATCCCCTGTTCTAAGCTCCTCAGTCTCCCAGTCTGGGGTCCTTCCCCTTCCTGCTTTCTCTTCACTAATAGCTGTGTAATAGCACCCTACAATGGGTGTGTGAAGGAACAGAACAGATTCCTATGACCAGCTCCAGAGTGCCTAACTGACCCTCCCACAAGCCTCACCCTCATGTCCTCTGACCTCCTGTTTCAAGGCTGTTGAACAAATTCCCCAATGGGCCCTCCGGAAGGGAGGTTGAGTCAGGCCCAGAACAAGAATGATTGACTCACAGTGTATATGGATCCTGCCCGATCAGGGCAGGGGTCTGCTGAGCACCCAGCTGGGCCTGGGTCTTTCTGACGTGGGATCTTCTTGGCAGACCTCCTCCGTTTCTGTGGGGACAGAAGGACAGGGCAAGTAAGTTCCGGGAGCCTCCCCACTTCTCAAAGGCCACTTTTCCTGAGAGAATCTGGTGGACCTGACCCTGTGGCCAGGCATTCTGTGTGGCCCCTGCACCCCTGGCCCACAGGAGAGAAAGCTTTAGCTGCCAGAACACCCACCAAGACCCAGTCACTCTTGCTTTCCTTCTCATTCCTTCCTTCAAGCCTTTATTCAGCATCTACTGGGGGCAGGCACTGAGCTGTGGCTGTGTACTGGGGTTACGAGGACAAAGATGGGACATCCCATTGGGAAAACCAATCAGCAAACCCAGAAATGAATGCAAAACGCGCCCAAAGGCACTCTGGGGCTGACAAGTCAGAACCGGCCTTGAGAGAACACAACGTCAGCTGCCCCAGAGCTAAGACTTGAAGGGAGCCTAACCAGGATTCTGAGGGGGCATGAGGGAGGACAGGATTCCAGGCACAGGGGAAGGCCTAAACAGGCCTGGACCAGAAATGGAATGTTATGTTGGGGGAGTGCAAGGAGGGGGATCTATTATGGACATCCCATGTATGGTCAGAGTTCTGTGTTGGAGCTGGGACAGATACGGATAAGGCCCGGACCCTCACATCCCCTGTTCTCAGGCCCCTCCCAGCCCTGACATCCCCT
>NW_027185720.1:7048183-7065278 GCF_028583685.1 Petaurus breviceps papuanus | reverse complement strand
TCCCCTGTTCTCAGGACTCTCCCAGCCCTCACATCCCCTGTTCTCAGACCCCTCCCAGCCCTCACATCCCCTGTTCTCAGACCCCTCCCAGCCCTGACATCCCCTGTTCTCAGACCCCTCCCAGCCCTGACATTTCATGCTCTAAGGGAGTTGAACCAGAGGACCTCTCGGGGCCTTTCCAGCTCTATTTCTCCTCCAGTCCCATGACAAGACCATGAAGAAAAAACCAGCCCATGGCTCCCATAGTTGCAAACTTTGAGAGCTGAGAAGGAACAGACAGGTTCTCTCCTAACCCTGCCCATCCAGCCCTTTCCTGGCAATGGGGAGCTGGCCCAGGGCCTAGGAGGTGGTGGCCGGCGGCCCTTGGAGGGGGTGAGTGGGGAGAGACCTTGAGCCTTCTGGCCTAAGCCTGGACACCTCCGGACGCCCACGGGCATGGGGAGAGGAGGAGGATCGTGTATCTTAGCCCTGGCCTTCACCCCCATAGCGCTGGCCTTACCTTTGCCTTCCAGAGCAGCAGGCCTGTTCCCAGGATGCTCAGCGCGCCCAGGAGGCTGGTGAAGAAGCAGAGGAGAAGCTTCTTGGAGCCCTCTGGGGGTTCTTTATATCCGGCATCTGTGAGGACACAGGAGCAGGAGACAAGGCTGAGCAGAGCTGGTGTTTCTGCACTGGCAGCGTCCTGGAGGCCTCAAGCATCCTTTAAGACCAGCCCAGGGAGGGGGCAGGGGAGCCCGAAGAGGCCTGTCTATGGGTGCTGTTTTATGGTGAGCAATCGAGAGCCTTGATCTGGAGCTCAAGAGCTTTGGAAAGGAGGAAGGATGTGTCCAAAGCGACCGGATTCTGCTGGGCCTTCAGTCCAGGTGCTCAGCAATGGAGTGGGAGAAGGGGAATCAGGGGGTGTCGGCTCAAAACTAGTGACCCTGGGCCAGCAATGAAGAGCAGGGGTTGGGCTCTGTCCAGGGCAGAATCCAGGGTTCTAGAGTCCTGCCTCCTGCCTTCTCCATGGCAGCCTCCCAATGTCAAGGCTTCCAGGTGAAGCTTATTACAGTTGGAGACTGAAAGACCCAAGTTCAAATTCTCCTTCCTGCCACCCTTACTGGGTGGCCCCGGGCAGGTCACTGCACATCTCTGTGCTCTGGGGCATGTGCCTGGGGAAGGCTGCCCTTCTAGGGAGCACTGGGGCAGAGCCCAAGTCCCATCTGAAACCTTCCACAATCCTCTGAGGAAGGAGCTGGGGTGGGGGGAGGTATGAATCCCATTCTATGGAGGAGAAAGTCATTCAGCTCCATTCAATGACCTAGGAGGTAGCATTGGAATACAGGTTTTTCCCTTGATGCTTTTGGAGCCCAGGTGGAGAGGTAGGGCATGATAGTTCACTCAGGCCACTCTGGGATGCCCCTCTTGACCCCTGAAGCAAAATCACCCCATCTACAATTTCTTTGGCACCTTCAAGTTCATAAAACACCCTCCTCATGCCCAGGAGTGAGGTCTAGGTTTGGAGCCAAGGGCCCTGGGTTCAAGCTCAGCCACAGACCACCTTGGACCTCAGTTTCCCTCTCTGTAAAGGGAGAGTGGTAGACTAGATCAGCTCTAAGGTCCTTCCCACAGCCCTGCATCTCTGCTCTCTCCACTCCAGGAGAAGCTAAAGCTTGGCCAAGACAACTTACCTAGGACCAGGATAAAGGTCCCGCTGCCCTTCTCTTTGTGAGAAGGCCAGTCCACCTGGCAGTAATAGGTGCCGGTAGCCGAAGCATCATGCAGAGACGTCAGGCTGAATAAGCATATCTCAGTGTGGGTCTTGTTCTCGACTCCTGGGGTCCTAGGGCAGCTGGCCTCGATGGGGGGGCTCTTCGTGCCATGGAGGTCAATGTAATAGTAACTGAACTTATAGTTCGTGAAGGCCGAGGTGTAAAGGTAGCTGACCTCACAAGCCAAGTGAAGGCGATGGTTGGCCAAAGTCACCAGGATCGGGTCTCTGAGCTGCCTCAGTTGCTGGCCTCCTGTGGGAAAGGAGGAGGAGAGAAGGGAAGAGCCATGAGGGGGAATTCCCGAGTCTAGAAGGGCCCGGGGCCCGGACCTCTGCCCCTACTGCAGCCCAGGGAGCTGAGAGGGCAGGCCCTCCCTTCCCCTAGCTATCTGCTTCGGACCCAAGAGGAATGTCGGATCAGCAGCACAAGTGAGGTTGCCCATTGGAAGCTCCCCCACCATGGCAGGGAATGGAGCTTCTCATCAATAAAGATGAACGATGATTCTGCCACCAGTGGTGTGCAAAGACCCTTCAGCAATACAGATGGCAACCCCTCTGTGGCCTAAGTGCTCATATGTCTGTGCCTGTCATCATTCAGTCATTTCACTTGTGTCTGACTTGTTGTGACCCCTTTTGGGGATTTCCCACAGACATTCCAGAGTGGTTTGTACCATTTCCTTCTCCAGCTCATTTTTACAGAAGAGGAAACTGAGGCAAACAGGGTGAGGTGACTTGCCCAGGGTCACACAGCTAACAAGTGTATGAAGTAGAATTAGAATGACCAAGCCTGGTTCTGAAGCAGGGCAGGGAGGGGGCATCTCCTCTTGCTTCTTGGCAGAGGGGGGACACACTGCATACAACATCAGACTTTCAATATGTTGCTAGTTTTGCAAATAGCTTCCCCCCCCTCTTCTAATAGTTTCATTTTCTTTCTTTTTTCAAAATTTTTTTTGCTTTTTGGAGGGGGGAAGGTAGGGAAATTGGGGTTAAGTGACTTGCCCAAGGTCACATGGCTGGTAAGTGTTAAGTGACTGAGGTCAGATTTGAACTCAGGTCCTCCTGACTCCAGGGCCGGCGCTCTATTCACTGAGCCACCTAGCTGCCCCCTTCCCCCCTCTTTTTTATTCCTTGTTCTAAGGGACAGGTTTCTGAGAAGAAGAGAGGCATATAGTCAGGAAGTTAGTGATATAAGAACAAAATGTATCCATAAAAATGTGTTTTAAAAATAGATAAAAGTAATCAACAGCAAAAAAAATCCCTGTGCCTCAGTTTCCCCCTCTATAAAATTAAGGTCTTGGACTAACTGACTTCAAAGGCTCTTCTAGTTCTAAATCCTGTGGTGCTAGGAGAGCCACTTTGGGCAAGTTACTTCACCTCTATGGGCCTCAGTTTCCCCATCTGTAAAGGGAGGGGATTGGACTCTGGGACCTCTGAGGACCCTTCCACCTGTGGCAACAGGATCCTCTGAGCCGCTGGGATGAATTCTGACTTAGACGATGCCTTCGATGTTTTCAAATTTCTTTTCATTCAGCCCTTCCAAAGAAATAAGGGGATGGGTGAGATCTTCTCACCAACAGATGAACAGCAGGTCTCTTTGGGACTGGACCCAGCCCCCCAGTTATTCTGCTTTGGCAAAGAAACTGCAACTCACCTTCCTGGAACCTGACCCCATGAGACCCTGAGGTGTCCTGTGGAAGTGGATGAGATTGGTTGCTGTAATTAATCTGGTCTTTAAGATTTGGGGGAAATCTATAAAAAAAAAAACCCAGCTTCTGCTGTCCCCAGGTCCTTCCTGAAGTCATTATTTTAAGGCCACCAGGTCAGAAGCATGTAAATTCATGATCTGGGCTCAGGGCTCCTGCTGCTTGCAGTGCTGGGGCAGAGATGACCTTGGCTCTTTGATGCATCGGCAAGGGCTCCAAAATGTCAAGGGATGGGATGTTATCTGATGGATTCAATCAATACTGACAGCCCATCTGGGGAAGTCAGGCCCCAAATCAGTTTTTTTAAAGTTTCCCGCTCACGATGCTGGTGTGTGGGGGCTGTGCTTATGTTGGGGGCTGGGTGACTGGAGCTGGGGGCAGCTCGATTTCACAAAGACCACCTGGATGAGGGTTACCAGGGTGCTAGAGTATTGGGATACTGGAGTGTCAGGGCGCTGGAGTATTGGGGTACTAGAGTGCTAGGGTGGCAGGGTACTAGAGTACTGAGGTACTAGAGTCCTGGGGTACTAGAACACTGGGTGTTAGAGTACTGGGATACTGGAGTATCAGGGTGCTGAAGTATTGGGGTAATAGGGTACTGGAGTGCTGGGGTGCTAAGGTGGCAGGGTGCTAGAGTACTGAGGTACTAGAGTGCTGGGATAATAGGGAACTAGAACATTAAGGTACTAGGGTGCTGGAGTACTGAGGTACTGGGTTACTGGAGGAGCAGAACTGTGTTAAAGTCCCAGTCTGTCACTTCTTGGTCACGTGACCTAGATCTAGGCTTTTCTGGGCCTCAGTCTCCTTGTCCAAAATCTAAGGAGTTGGACCCGGTGACTTCTGTGTTGACTCCCAGCTCTAAATCTGAGATCCTTTGACCTGGGTTCAAATCCTGGTTCCAAATACTGGCTCCATGCCTTCCTGACCCTCTAGCTTAGAGCAACTTACATTTTCTCTCTGTGCCTCAGTTTCCTCCTCCATACAAAGAGAGGCTTTGGATTGATGGATCTGAAAGTCACAGATTAATCTAGGCCTTTGGCTTAACTCTTGATCTTTGTGACTGCTCAGATCAAAGCTCCCTCCTCAGCCATCACTTGTGTGGTCTCTCCCTAGCCCAATGTTGGCTCCTTGAGAACAGGAACAGCCTTGATGAAGTCTTGCTGATTGATTGACTAGGAATAATAGAATTTAGAGCTAGGAACCACCTTAGATCAGTTAGCTAATAATTTTCATTTTACAGATGAGGAAACTGGGGGCCAGAAAGGGGAAAAGGCTTGGCCAAAGTCACAGCAATATTGGAGGTAAAGCCAACATCCAAACTCGCTTCTTCCGACTTTTAGGCTAACAATCATTAAACAAAGAATTGATGAAATGCCTGCCAAGTGTCTGGTGCTGGAAGATAGATATGAAGACAGAAATGAAACAATTCCTGCCCTCGATCAGCTTCTGTTCCACTGGAGGAGACGCATGTGCATGTGTACATAGGCTCAAAATGAATAAATTCTTGGGCTAAGGACTCACTATTTGATCCACACAACTGGGAAAAGTGGAAAATGGTCTGGCGAAAGTTAGGTAGAGACTAGTGTCTCACATCATATACCCAGATGAGCTCCAAATGCATACATGACTTCACTTTAAAAGGGCTCATCATAAGCAATGGAGGATAATGGTGAGGGAAGAATGAAGGATGGGTCCAAGGCTCCTAACCTGGGTGATGGGAAAATGGTGGCGCTCTGGACAGAAGCAGGAAAGTTTGAGGGAGGGGCTTATTGGTGTGATGGGGTGGAGGTGGGGGATAATGTGGCCGGGCTGAATTTGAGAAGCCTGTAGGATCTCTAGGCAAAGATGGCCAGCAAGCACCTGATAGCCTGGGACTGACAGAGCTGCGGACATCAGCTTGGGAATCATAAGTGCTTGGATCTGAAGCTGGAAGGGATCTCAGAGGCCATGGAGCCCAGGTCTTCCATTCTGTGGGAAGAAACAGCTTCAGGGAAGTTAAATGACTTGTCCAGAGGGAGTAAACTTTAGGAGCAAGGTTTGAGCCCAGGCATTCTGGACTGTGAGCTGTGCCCTGTCCCCCACATAGGGCAGGCACCCCAGCCTACTTGAGACAGCATGTAACAAGCAAGTCAGCCTAACCATCCCCCACCCCATCTCCCCTCAGCCCTTCACCCTGGGAATAACAACATTAAAAAAATATCCATGTGCCATGTGGCTGCCTCCTAAGGACTAGGGGACTTTTCCTGAAACCTTCCAACACCTGTGGTGCACAGAAAAGTGTAAGGAGAAAAGAGGAAAGGGCCCAGGAGAGAGTCTTGGGGCAAACTCTCACTCAGAGGGGAGGGGAAGGAAGCTGACCCCACAAAAAGAGACCGCGTGGACAGACAGGCAGGAGGAGAACAAGGAGAGGGTAATAGTCTAAAAAAAAAAACAACCCAACCCAGAGAGAAGAAAATAGCCAGGAGGAGGGTGGTCAACCCACCTCCTGGAGAGAGAGGTCCGGGAGAGTGAGGGGTGAGAAAGGACGGCTCGATTGGGTAGCTAAGAGCCCTGGGATAACCTCCGAGAAGGCAATTTCAGGTGATGAATGGGAAGGCAAAGTCAAGGGTGGAGAAGTGTGTGGGAGGCAATGTTCAGACGCACAAGGAGATGCCTCTTTCTAGGATTCTGGCTGTGAAGGAAGGGGAGGAGAGAGACCTGTAAGAAGGCGGCTGGAGGAGCAAGGGAAGGGCTTTTAAGGACGGGGGAGGGCTGCGTGTGTCTGTGAGCAGCAGGGAAGGAGCCGCGGATGAAGAGAAAGGACGATGGGGACCGTAAGGAAAGCCAGCTCTCCCTATTAATATAAGCCACCTACCCAGAGACCTACCGCATAACAGAACGCACAAGAGACGCACTCATTCTGTCCACTCCAATTAAGTGGATCGAGCAGCACAGGCCTGCTGCTACAGTAAGAGCTCCATAAATGCTTGTTTGCTCCCTTTACTTTGGGGGCTGGCAGAACTTCTTCCCGGAGGCTGCTGTGCAGTCGGCAATGCGGCGATTGTCACCCCATTTTACAGATGAGGAAAGTGAAGTCGACATTTGGCGCAGCCAGGGCAATGAGATAGAGCGCTTGAAGGGGGCTCGGACATGCTTTTTAACCACAAGAAACCAGTAAGTGACGGAGGCTGCGGTGTTCATTTTGCATACCTTCTCTGTGTCAACGAGCCTGCATCAAGTACCTACTACGTGCTAGCGCTCAGCTAAGCGCTATAGGCACAAAGAAAAGCCTGCGCTCAAGCAGCTCCCTTGAGGGGCGAGAACAAACTACGGACGGCTAAGCAGTACAGAGAGCCCCTAGCACTGAGGGGGATCGGGAAGGCAGAGCTCGGAGACAAGAAGCAGGAGAGAATTCCAGACATGGGAGACAACCGGGAACAATGCAGAGTGCATCTTCCACCTCCCCCACTAGAGTGGAAGCGCCTTGAAGGCAGGGCTCTTTCTTGGTTTTTGTGCTTGAATCTCCAGGATCAAGCACAATGCCTAGCATACTGTACTTAGTAAAGGCTTGTTGAGCGGAAATTAGTAAGCTCACAATTCCTTATACATGTTTCTTTCTAGTTTTTATGCATATGGAAACATTTGTTGAGAATTGATCATTGGCAGCCTAGAGTGAGGAATACTTGCCTTCAAACCCAGCCCTAGACACTTAATAGCTGTGTGACCCTAAGCAAGTCACTTAACCTCTGTTTTCCTCAGTTTCCTCATCTCCAAAATGGAGATAATATGAGCGCCTATCTCCCAGTTATTCAACTGGAAAATAATAATTGTAGTACATGGTAAATTCTATATAAATGTTAGCTATTATTATTGAAAAATTAATGATAAAAAAGTTTTAAAAAACACATCAGACTTTGGATTCGAACTCAGACCTCCTGATTCCAAGACAAAGTGCTGTGTGACATGATGTAGCAGTCAGCACTATAAAGTCGTAGAGAGAGCTTGGGATATTATGTTCCAGAAGACAAAGGTTATATAGGCTCACCACTGAGAAAAGCTTACTCTGCAAAATTGAGTCAAATCCTATAAGGAATTTGTCCCTGTAAGGGACTTCCAAGCATTCCTCATAAAAAGAACCGAACTGGAGAGAAACTTAGAAGTACAAATACAGGTATCAAGAGAAACACAAAGAGGTGAATACGAGGGATCATCCTAACATGGGAAGATGGTTCATGTGTCCTCTAAGAACCTAGTTCTAATCAGGCATCAGAGTGGGAGTCTAATTAGACAGAAGGCCTGGGACTGATTCTATTATGTTCTGACAATCTTAAAAGAGGGATGGAAAGGGAGGAGAAATGAGAGAAAGGATGGGGGAAATTGGTTAATTAAATTTAAATTAAGTTAAATGGGGATGGCTGACCCTTGAACCTTGCTTTCATCTGAATTTGTGAAAAGAAGGAGGAATACATGGGTGTGTATGCTCATACACACACACACCTCCAAAGAAAGAACGGATAGAGTCTGAATGCAGATCTTGAATCAATCCAGATTCTTGAAAATGATTACTTGGAGTTCCATGTCCCACCAAAGGGACACACACACACACACACACACACACAGAGTTGGCTACAGAAATACATTTCACCAAACATGGAAATGTGAGGCAAAGGAGAGAAGGGAGATGGAAAATAAGGAGGATAGAATAAGGGAGAGATTCATCTTAAACAAGATAAACTCTAACGATGTACAAAAATATTTATAGCAGCTCTTTTTGCAGTGGATGAGGACTGGAAACTGAAGGGATGCCCATCCATTTGGGAATGACTGAACAAGTTGTGGTATAGGATGTAACGGAATACTATTATGCCATAAGAAATGATGAGCAGGATGCTCAGAAAAACCCAGAAAGACTTACACGAACTGATGCATAGTGAAGTGAGAAGAAGCAGAACTTTGGATGCAGTAACAGGAACATTATATAATGACCAACTGTAAATGACTCAGGTATTTTCAGCAATACAGAGGTCCAAGACCATTCCAAAGGACTCATGATGAGAAATGCTCTCTACTTCCAGAGAAAGAACTGAGGGGATCTGAATGCAGATTGAAGCAGAATTTTTAGCTTTATTTTCCTTGGGTTTGTTTTATCTGTGTTTTCTTTCACAACATGATTAATATGGAAATATGTTTTGCATGACTGCACATATATAACCTATATCAAATGGCTTATCTTCTTAAGAAGGGGAGAGGGAAAGGAGGGAGGGAGAGAATTTGGAACTAAAAAGATTTTACAGCAATGTTAAAATTGCTTTTACATGTAATTGGAAAAAAAAACAAAATATAAAAAATAAATGATGAATGGAGTGGTTTCAGGAAACCTGGAAAGACTTGTATGGACGGATGCAGAGTGAAGTGGGCAGAGCCAGAAGAATAATTGTGTGTGTATGTGCATACACACACACACACACACACACATACAACCAATAAAAGCTAACCCCTGAAAGGCTTGGGATCTCTGATCAGTCTAATGACTAATCAGGATTCTGGAGGACTCACTCGTACAGCCCACCTCCTGGGAGAGCTGATAAATAGGAAAAATACTCAGGGGGCAGATTGAGACATTTCAGGTTGGGGTTTTTTTTTGACACAACCAAGCTGGGAATTTGTTTTGCTTAATGATACATGTTTGTAACAGGGGTTTTGCTGTTCTTTCTTTCCCCATGGAGATTGGAGGGAATTGGGAGGGAGATAAAGGTGAATTTTCACCAATTACAAAAATTATAATTTTGAAAAAGAACAAACTTAAAAAAAAAGAAAAGGTGCTATATGAGGTCAGGGGGTGAGGGTGGTGGCAAGTAGGGGAAAGTTGACACCAGAAGAAATCAAAATGGGGTGACAGGTCAGGCTGGGGTGGGGGAGATACCCAACAGGGCTGTATCTTCTGGCAAATATCTGGACCTGTACTACAGGGATTATGGGAAAGACAAAGTCCAGTCCTCCAGCTTAGGTCTGTGATCCTGGAGTCGTGTCTGAGGGTCCAGGCCCCTTAAGGGTTCTCTGTAACCTTGCTTTGTTTCCAGACCTTGTGCAAGAGAAATTTCTCCAATTGCATTAACTCTTGGTGCAATGGGGGAAACGGCAGTCTGCTTTTATTTACAGGAGGAGACGGTTATGAAATCCCTTGCTCAGGATGGGGGCCAGCAGAGGAGAGCAAAGCCAGAAACTCCAGGCCCTCTTATCATCTGCCCCAGGACAGCCTCAAGAAAGTGTTAATGGGAAACACACCAATTCTGAGCAGTGTGAGCTTAGAATCACATTCCAAGCCAAAAAGAAACACTGACTGTTGTATCCCAGAGACACTCTGACCCCCTAAAAGTTGGACTGGAGTTTCCTGGAGCATGGGTCCGAGGACCTGCGGGTGCTCCTTCTGCTGGATCACATAAACTCCTGGCATCTGTAGTCAGAGAAACTAACCTCCAGTCCCACGCTTGATGTCACCGCCTCTGTGACCTTGGGCATGTTATTAAACCTTCCCTGGGTCTCGGGTTTCTCATCTGTCAAGTGAAGGGGTTGGAGGAGAAGGCTTCTGAGTTAATCTCAGATCCTAAGGTGAACAAAGACCCAGAAAGGGAGGTAGGGGGGTGAAGGAACTGGATGAAAACAACTTTGATGTGATAGAAAAGGAGAAGGTAGCAGACAAAAGGCAATACTCACCTCCCGGCTGAAGGGTCCATGGGAGTAGAATGAGACCAAGGACTCTGAAGGCCATGCTGGACTGGAGGAGGAGGAGGAGGAGGAAGAGGAGGAGGAGGAGGAGGAGGAGGAGCTCTCTTTCCCAAAAGAGGCTGCTCTGAGACAGTCGGTGTCTCTGTGGTTTAGTCAAGTTTCTTGCCTTCCTCTTTAGGTACTAAAGGATAGAGAGGCCCCACAGATTGCCTCTTTCAGTGAGCCAGAGTTCCCCTTATCTCCCAGCTAGTCTCCTTCCTGCTTGCTGTTCTTACTTACAAAGAGTCTGCTCCAGAGGACTAACAATCCATTGTCAGTCAACAGATCTGGGATCGCACCAATGGGGGCTCATTATACCAGGATGGATGGTAATCCCATCTACCTCTCCTTATCCTATGCGACCCATGTCCTTTCCTTCCTCCTATTCTCCTAAATCATCCTTCATAACAAGGAATGTGTAATTTTTGTAATTTTACACCTCTCACCTAACAGTGAGCCTGACATACAGTAGATGTAAGCTCCTTCAGGGGAGGCACTATATCATTCTTGTCTTTGTACACTCCATACCTAGAAACACACCCAGCACACAGCAAGTGCATAATAAATGCTTCTTGGCCTTTTACCACCACTGGCTGTCCTCCACTCGATAACAGTATCTGCCCCCTCATTTTCTGGTTGATGAGGCATCTCGTGGCTCAGGCCACCCTCAAGTGACACTGGCTGACCTCAGAGGTTTTTTCCTGCTCAAAGATTCTGTAACTCATGTACTATGGAGAAAGCTCCAAGCATAAATTAGAGGGATTCAGAACCCCTTTATTAAGTCCAGCTTCCTTTTTTTTTATAGAGGATGAGGCAAAGGTCCAAAGGGAGGGAGGGGGGTGACTCTAGAATCCGGCAGCCCCCAGCAAGTGAGGGAGCAAAGAAGAATAAGAAGGACCTGACCTCAGGTTACGTCCTCATATAACTTGTCAGAGCTGGGAGGAACCTCACATATGGTCTCTCACCCAACCCCCTCCTCTGACAGATGAGGAAACTGGAGCCCTGTGAGGGGAAGTCACTTGCCCAAGGTCCTTCTTGAATCAATCTCGATTCTTTTTTTTTTTTGCCTTTTGGAGGTCAATTGGGGTTAAGTAACTTGCCCAAGGTTACACGGCTAGTATTTTTGTGTGGGTGTTAAGTGTCTCAGGCCAGAACCGAACTCTGGTTCTCCCGACTCCAAGGCTGGGCACTTTACTCACTGTGCCACCTAGCCGCCCCATCAATCTCAATTCTTGAAAAAGTTTACTTGGAGTTAATTTGTTCCCATCAAAGGAACAGGCCAGGCCCAAGTTCCTTCTGAGATCTGTCCAGTTACCTCAATGATTTCCCCTTTTCAGTAAAAACCTTTGCTTCTCCACGCAAAATCTACTCACCATGCTTCGGTACAAAATCCATATTCAGGATATTTTGGGACTTTTCAAGACCGGGCCAATGAGTGGGTGGGAACAATGGAATCCTGGGATAGCCTGAAAGGCCTGGGTGTGAAGGAGTGGTCTCTTCCTGGGCTCTCACTTGGTAGTGGCTTAGAACTACTTTCTTGGACACAAGAAATGACCTAACCAGGCCCCAAATTCTTCTTTCTCCCCCTTTTCCCCACTTAATAGTATTTTAATTTTATTTTATTTTCAACATTCACTTTTATAAGATTTTGAGTTCCAAATTTTTCTCCCTCCCTCCTCCCCAAGACATCAAGCAATCTGAAATGGGTTATACATGTACAATTGTATTAACTATATTCCCACATTATTCATGCTGTGAAAGAAGAATCAGAACAAAAGAGAAAAACCACGAGAAAGAAAAAGAAAACATAAGTGAAAATAGTCTGCTTCAATCTGCTTTCAGACTCCATAGTCCTTTCTCTGGATGTGGATGGCATTTTCCATCATGAGTCTTTTGGAATTGTCTTGAATCGTTGTATTGCTGAGAAGGGCTATCTATCAAAGTTCTCATTGTTCAATGTTGCTGATGTTCTCCTGGTTCTGCTCATTTCACTCAGCATCAGTTCATGTTAAGTCTTTCCAGGTTCTTCTGAAATCCACCTGCTCATCATTTCTTATAACACAATAGTATTCCATTACATTCATATACCACAACTTGTTCAGCCATTCCCCAATTGATGGGCATCCCCTCAATTTCCAATTCTTTATCACCACAAAAAAGAGCACCTATAAATAATTTTGTACATGTGGGTCCTTTTCCCTTTTTTATGATCTCTTTGGGATACAGACCTAGTAGTGGTAATGCTGGGTCAAAGGGTATGCACAGTTTTGTAGCCCTTTGGGCATAGTTCCAAATTGCTCTCCAGAATGGTTGGATCAGTTGACAACTCTACCAACAAAGAATCAGTGTTCCAATTTTCCCACATCTTCTCTGACATTTGTCATTTTCCTGTTTTGTCTTGTTAGCCAGTCTGATAGGTGTGAGGTGGTATCAGAGAATTGTTTTAATTTGTGCCAAATCCTTCTTGCCCGCTTACATATCCAGACCAGTAAGCACCCCACTAGTTATTTCTGCTCTCTTGGATGTAAAGCAGGCATGGCCTCCTTCCCCTCTTAGTTTGAAATGATCCTCTTAGTTTCAGGACTATTAGTCATTTATTCAATAAATTCATTCAAATAAACTCATTCAGCATCTATTATGTTGGGAGCACTGTGCTTAGGGCTGAGGGGAGGAGGAATGGAACATTTATATTAAACTTAGTCCCTGTCCTCATGGAGCTTACAATTTAGTAGCGAGATAAAAAGGAACAGAGAAAACTATTCTATATAATAATAATAATAATAATAATATCACCATCTTATTATTATTAGCTATGATTATTTTGACTGTGCCTTTATATACAAATGAAATATGAAACCATTGTGTAGATGCCTTTATATTCAAATAAGACATAAGCACTTTGGGGGCAGGGACTATCATTTTGGTAACTGTATGCCCCATTGTGCCTGGCTATCTCCTTGCTGGGTGTGGGGTATGGTGCCTGCTTAATAAATACTTCTTGGATTGACTGATAAGTGGGCTAGAGGGAGGGCAAACAAAAGCTCCCCCGGGAAGATCAAGAGGGAAGACTTTTACTGCCTGGGAAGAAATAATTGGGGCAGTTTTCCTGCGGAGGTAGCATGTGAGTTGGGCTATAAAGGTTGGGGTGGGGGGAGGAATTGAACAGGTAAAGAGGGAAAGGGAGGGGTTTCTGGAGCTATGTCTGATTATTCATTAGGAATCCAGAGGTAAGGGACAAGAAACCAAAGTGTTAGAAGAAGATTGTGAATGTGGAGTCAGGGGAGCTGAGCTCAACTTCTAGTTGTGTGGCCCTGGACCAGTCACTTTACTTTCCTGGGCTTCAGGGTCTTCACATATAAAGTGAGAAGGCTAGGGTAGGTGACTTCTAAGGTCCCTTTTAACCCCGTGATTCCATGGTTCAGCCCCACCTGCAGCCATGGACAGCTCCTCATTGACCTAACTGATGCTTCTGGCTGGGCTGACAGCTGGACCCCATGAGAAGAGCTCCTCATGGGGCCCAGTTGTGCCGGGCTCCCTTGGCTGTTTTCTTGTTGGTTACAGGCACAAAGCCCCTCTATGTGTGAGGACCTGTCAGCAAAGCCGGGAAAGGAGCTGATTGGAATCACATTTCTGATGCTGGCTCTTAGAGTAACAGTCATGCTAATTCCTACTGGGACCAGGTCCAGCCACAGATACCGCCACAGTGTGATGTCAGGTGAATTTGTTGGCTGTCCAGGGACTCGAGACCAGGGGACTTCAGACAGCTTCAACCAGAGCAGGTGAGGAATGGTGTAGGGTGGTCAGAGACCTAAGAAGTAGAAATGAAGCACAACCTGGAAGACAAGACTTGGTCCCAAAGCCCCGGTCTTAGATAGGGGCTCAGCTGGCCATCTCGAGCTCATGGGCATTTGCTACAAGTCAGTTCCTTAGTTCCTATTCAGATTTTGAAAGGGTAAGGCAATGTAGCTCAGTGGGCTTGGCCTGAGGAAGACCTGAGTTCAGATCCCACCTCTGGTCTCACTGCTATGCATATACGCCAGGGAGGTCAAAGACAGTATGGCAATGGTAAGAGGCTGACATGCTGATCAGGCTTGTCTACTCTGCTTTGCCCCTTGGGCGGGTCTGCTCCTCCATTCTGAGAAATAGCATTAAAGTAGCTGTATGACCCTAGATAAGTCATTTAACCTCTTTGTGCCTCAGTTACCCAGCTGTAAATTGAGGGGTTGGACAAATTGGTCTCAGAGGTCCCTTCCAGTTCAAAAGATATATCTATGTGTGACCTTTGAAAAGTCACTTAAAATGTCAAGGTCTCAGTTTCCTTGTCTGTGAAATGAGATTAGACTTGAGACAACCTCTGTCAGCTTTAAATCTCAGCTTTAACTTTCTCATCTGTAAAATGGAAATCATAGTAGGATCTCCTTCACAGGGTTGTTGTGAGAATCAGACGATATCATATGTAAGGTTTGCAAACCTTAAAATACTTTAGAGATGCTATCTTGTTACTGATATTATTTGTTTTATTATAATCACCACATTTAGTCCCAAAGAAAAGATGAGAAAATATACCTCCTTTCCTTCTTGGCAAAGGGGGTCTATGGGTGTGGAACACAGCACATACTTGTCAGACACGATTGATATGTTGATTAGCTTTGCTGGACTTCCCCCCCCCCCTTTCTCTTGGTGACAGTAAGGGGAGGGATCTATCTGGTAATGTAGGTGATATAAAAACCAAAAATATTAACGAAAATTTAAAAATCAACCAACCCCCCCAAACCACCTTGGGGGAGGGGGCGCAGCCCCGGGCAAGTAAGCCTCAGTCTTCACATCTGCAGGGGGTGGCGATGATATCCATGGCCCCTCTCTCCCTGGATGTTTTGTTAGTGCCTTGCCAACCTCAGAGCCCTCTAGCCATGACTGTCATCATTATTTGAGAGCAGGTCCATTCCTCACTCCTCTGAGCCCTCTACACAAGGGTTAGGCTAAGGGTCTGGCCACCTTCCAGTCCTGAGGCTCTCCAGCTCCAAGTGAAGGGAAGCCTGGCTGGGTGGGATGCGGGACACAGTCAGTAAGGGATGATCGATGAAGAAAGGGTGGGTTTTTTCCCTAGCTCCCTTTGGGGCTGGGGTGGGGGGAGGGAGCCACAGGGATATTTATCGTTGGTCCCTCACAATGATAGATGACGGCACATGTCTCGGGGAGATATGGATAATCTGTTTCATGCTGTTCCTGCAATCCTCAGGGGGGCCATCTGTCTCACTGCCTCGATACCATGGTGATAGACATCGAAGGAATAAATGCCTGGAGAAGCAGGGAGGGGAATCGCCAGCCTAGCTGCCTGTCTGGGAGGCTCTTCAGGGTCCCTCCTGTCAGGGCGGATGAGCTGGAAAGGGGCCAGAGGGGAATGAGCAGGGAGGTGAGAGATGGGGGACTCCAGTGTGGGAGAGGGCTGGCTGGCCACTGGGGGATGTGGAGCCCGGAGAGGCGGCAGAACACATGAACGCAGGAGAGCTGGCTTCAAGTATCCAAAAGGCTGATGCCTTTCAGAGACAGGGATTAGCCTTGGTCTGCCTGACCCCAGAAGGGACAACCAAGAATAATGGGGAGTGGGGTGGAAAGATCTCTCACCCCGGCTGGACTTGGCATCCTTCAAACTCCCATGCCCAACAAAGACGTTTTGACTGAGTTTTGTGGGATGTCAGATCTGGGAAGAATCTTAGAACGTGGAATGTCAGAGCTTGGAAAGGACCTGAGAACCTTGAAGGTTGGAAATGGGGGGGGAACCATAGAACAGAAAATGTCAGAGCTGGAAGAGCTCTTAGGACATAGCATTTATTAAGCACTTACCATGTTCTAGCTATTGTGCTAAGCCTTGGGGAAAAAATACAACCCAAAAGGAAGAGCCCGCTGATGAAGAATGTTCTAGTCCAACAGTTCTCCAAGTATGGCCCAAGAACCTCTGGTCCCGCCCCTCGCATTTCAGAGGATCTTCAAGGCCCAAACCATTTTCATAATCATACCAAGGCATTTTAACGTTCTCTGCCCTTTTCCAATCACATATCTGTGTGAAGCCAGATTTTCTTCACGTATTTCAACCAAAACAACCCAAATGCAACAGATTGAACACAGAAACAGAGAGAAGCATCCAGCTGTCCCCTATTAAGCCACACATTAAAGGGATCTGCAAAAATGCAGAAAAAAAATGCCACGCTTCTCACTGATTTTTTTGTTTTGGAAAAGTCTTTTTTTTTCATAAAAATGTTATTTATGTTAGCATGCAATAGGTTTAGTGTTGTTATTTTATGAAATAAATATTTTAAATGTTCTCACTTTTAATGTCCAATTCAGTCCATTTGAATAGAATAACGCCAAACAAAACCTCTCTGGGGTCCTTCCCCAAGCAGAGGAGAGCCCATCCTAGGCCAGCCCCTTGAGCACTGGGGCTGGGCCAGCTTGCCCCCTGGGAAGGAGTTCTCTTGCCTCTCTGCCATCCTGGGAGCCCAAGCTGCCTCAGCTCTGGAGGGATGCGGGCATCCTGGCACTTGGGCTTATCTGAGCACTGACGGGGCATCAGGGGCAGGCCCTGCGGGTGGGCGGGGTTTCTCACTCTCTCATCTTTCTGTGCCTGAGTGCACCCTGTTGAGCTGTTTACTGAGGCCCTTGGGTCCCAGGGCCGACCTCCTGCTACAGAGGATGTTATCAGCAGCACAGCCACAAAGGCCCTCCTCTAGAAACACTCCTACCCTGCAGCCCAAATCCCCTTGTGCGTGCACACACACATATGCACACGCATGCACACACATGTACATGCACATACACACAAGCACATATGCGCACATGTGTGCTCACACACACACCTGCTGGTTTTTCCTGGGGCCTGATGCCCTGATTCATGGAAAGAACC